>NW_027176322.1:143809-153809 GCF_023349555.1 Cebidichthys violaceus
GCAGGTCAGTCAGTCTCCAGAGGTGCTCCTTCTGTCCACTGAGGTGTTCATAACTCACCCGTTAGAATCACAATGGGCATTTCCCCTCAGTTTGACTTCCTGCTCAACCACTGCTGTAACCGACGACAGACTATGAATTCATCTGCCTTTACTCACTCTGTCATACGACCAAGATGTCGCAAAATATACCTCAGACAGGATATTCTCCAAAAATCGGTGGAATGATGAATCTAAAAATGACTCTGATGGGTCCAAACAGGTCAAATATGTTAATAGCTCCACATGGTCTGTTGGAATTGCATCATTCACTGAAAAGTCACGTTTGACCAACAGATACAAATACTAGATCACTGGTTGAAACAAAGCAGGGACTGAAATATACAACCTCAAAGAAATACCAGCACAGTGTAGAGGGGTTACGCAAACTGCCTCTGCATTGGATAACAGGCTTGATGCAGTGGTTTGCATACGGGGCGGCTGGATCATGGGTCGGTGATGATATGTTGTTTGCCTTATTTTGCAATTAACGCATATCCCTGCGGGTGTTCAATATCGAACCACATGTCAGAAAAACAGCATAGTCCCACCACATCAACGCCAAATGGATGTCTTACTATTGAAATGCCTAATTCTCAAACATGTTAACTGTCCAGGGAAGAAATTAGACGTAATATATCTCAACACAACAGTAAATAATTAGCATTTCATCATCAATCTATATTTCACATTTTGATTTTGCATCGATCAGCACTGACTCTATAAGTGTATACAGTATGTGTCTTTTGGGGCATGTGTGTTACTTTATTAAACTATTCTGTGTGTTTTTGTATGTGGTAATTGGTCTGCATCTTAGTCAAACTTCTTTGATTAAAGGAATACATATGAATTTTACAAAAGGTCAAAGTTTAAAAACATTGACATCAAAATGCATGGTTAAAACAAAAGTATAAATAAGCCACAACTCACTTGTTCTCCATGCCTTAAAGCCGTTTCTTACATGTGCGATACTAAGTTGTGGTGAAAGAATATGAAAAATCTGCATGTAAATTTTCAAAAACTATGCACATTGGGTCCGGTGCTTATCATCCATGTTGCCATGTTCCATTTTAGTCAACAACAAAAAACTAATTATCCAGGCAGAGAATGTTAAGGGGCTGACGTTAATTACACAATACAGAGATATAAAATAGTGGATGCAGCTTTACGTCATAACTAATGGGATAACTGCCTTTCCTCGGTATTGTTTACAATCTGCAATGGGCAGCAACTGGTTATCAGCTGTTCAGCACTAAGTACTTTACCAATATGACCAAATAGACCAGAGAGGCCAGCATCACTTTGAACACGTCAGTATAGATTAGATGAGGGATTCGTTTTTACATATTACATTACATTACATTACAGTCATTTAGCAGACGCTTTTATCCAAAGCGACTTACAATAAGTGCATCAACATTGGTAATCAAAAGAACTACTAGTCACCAGAAGTCATAAGTACATTTCCTTTAAACAAGCATCTAAGAGCCTGAAGCAGAGCATAACTCAGAGCCAAAGTACAGAAACAAGAGAAACAGTTAGTGCTATAAGTAATATGAATACAATAAGTGCAACAAGCTAGTATGAATACAATAAGTGCATAGGGCTCAACTAAAACTATAAAGAAGTTAGTGTTATAGAAATGTAACCGTTAGCACCACATAACGAGTTCCTCTTCTGAGTTATTGCTGAATGCTAGCTCTCAACAGCATTGATCTGTTTGCTAAACAGGAGTTTTAACCAGCAAACATTGCTTTAATGTTAGGCTACGCTAAATTGGCTCTAAGGTAAGCATTAATAACATTATAACAAAGTTATTCATATTACATTTCACTGCTAAGCAGCTGATTCCATGCCAATCAAGTTTAAAATAAAACACACAACATGTTAACAACAAGGAAAAGAGCTCGTCTTTACTTTTCAGGACAAAATTGCAATTTCCAAATACAGCCATTTTCAAATGACCCAAGTAAGATGGCCGCCAAATGGTTCCATCTCGGAACAGCAGGTCATTAGAACATGCCACATCTACTACTTATATCTATGACAAAAAATAAGCAGAGCCCATATTCCATGCTAAGGCTAGCTGTTATGGCTACATTACCATCGGTATGCTTAATTCAAATAATTTACACACAGTTACATTGAATTAAATTTGACCTCTGCACCTGGGAAGCATGTTGGGACAGTAAAGCTGCAAATCGAATCCCAAAACTTGTGGCTGAAGGACGAGCCACTCTTCTCACTGAGACACCGTGTCATATCCTCATTGGATCCCAGATGCTGGCGATCTCAAGCCATTCATTTGGGTGTTCAGGTCGTCAATGTGTGTTTCTCGTACTATATTGGGTGTTGAGAAACCAAATTGATAATACGTTAGCCCATTTTGGCAGCGAGCTACCTCTTTATTAAAAACAGATTGTTATGATTTTTAAAGTTTTAGCAACATTTACAAATTATTCTGTGGCATTTCCACCATTTATCCCTCATTCTACCAACATATTTAACAAACAAGGACTCAGTGGTGGGCCGTGTGTTTTGTACCTGGGCCTTCAGTGCTGTCCTACTACAGTTGAACCACCTCCTAATAACCTCATTATGACGCCACAGCTACGGTTATTATTAGTTTTGTGCAAACACCTCATATTCACACAACCCTGCAACATTCGACAAGTGAAATAAAATGTTGCATGAAGCTCAACACCTACAAATACACAAGCTGCAGAGTGCAGATACATGAATATGCGCACAACTATAAAGGATGCAGGTCTGTCACTATGACGCAGCATGATGGGATGCTTCATCATTAACGGGCAATGCATATAGTCAAAATCAATGTAATTAACACAATGACAAGAACAAACTCACAAGAACCAGTAATATATGACAACAAAGCAGGTAGAATAACATAAAACCCAAATAACAGGATTCAACAGGCCTCTGCACAACCCAGCAGCGCTAAAACACGCATTCATCCACACACTGAAGAGCAACATTCAAATATTATTCACATCAGAGGAACAATATTAACCATATCATAAAAACAACACCATAGAAAATCTAACAGTAGTAACGCTACTGCAGATGTAAAACTAAAGCAGTTCACTTACCAAAGCTGCTGTTCACTTAAAGACAAAGTCCAGCCTCCTTTCTTTGGTAATAGAGTTTAATGACGCGGTTCTACAGAACATCGGTGCGGTTCAGTTCTAACAAGAGGTCCTCCTCGATTCATGGACGCCAGTGATGACAGTCGAGCCTCCCCAGCTGTGTTTGTTGAATACGTTTTAATACGTTTGAGGGCTGAAAATTCCCCCCCGATGGTGTGTGATACTTTAAATTAGGACCCTACACCTTTGACAATGAATGTATTTGATCAATACATAGGTATGACAATTATTTTAAAAGCACTAATTAAAACATGAACAGAAAACAATTGATATTCGTTGAGAAAGTCATGTAAAATTGGCTTGATGAAATAAAGCACCTGTGAGATATGACAAGAAGTATACCTCTAGGGGTCCGTGGGGGACCCGAGTTGGTAGGACGAGCGTTAAATAAAGGATTTGCTATACATGGCGTCAAGTGTTTCTTTCTACGCCATGTAAGTGTTTGAAATACTGAACGTGTGCGCTCAGAAATGCATGAAGCTGGGGATGGGAGGAGAACAATATGATGCGATGACGTTTCTGGTAAAAGTACCGGCAAAAAACCTTAATCTGCTTTCACCCCTGCTCAAGGGCACTCCGACATGCAGACACGAGGAGACAGGGATTGAACCGCCTGCCTTGTGATTAAAGGACGACCCGCTCTACCCCCTGAGCTACAAAAAGAATGGCATGAGGACATAACACTTTTTTTAAAGCCCGCACATTGCTTTTGTCACGTGCTATATGCCATTGCTTTTATTGATACTCAAATGTTTCCACCTCAGCCAAAAGTAGATGCTTTTTCCAATCAGTGTTTTATGCGCAATTAGAACATGTGTAGAGGAACAGTTGGATGGGAACGCACTATTGACAAGACATTGTCACTATTCTTGTGTAAAAATATTTGAACCAAAAACATCTTCTCAATCTTTGAGTAGTTTGTCTCTGTTCATGCATTTAAGTAAGAGTAGCAGAGATCAGCACAAAGCCAAATGATGATGTACACTAGTTAGTAATATATTCTGAATACTTCTATCAACCTGCAGTAATGGACTCAGTCTGATCCAACCGGGCTCATGGGAATCAAACCTACAACCTCTCATGGTAATGGGATGGTCTGTTTCAGCATACAGGCCAACATGCTGCATACAGTGCGTGTGTATATGTGTGTGTGTGTGTGTGTGTGTGTGTGTGTGTGTGTGTGTGTGTGTGTCCCTGCGTATAGAGTGGTGTGGCAGCCAGGGCCTCATGACAGATCAGGGCATTCAGGCCAGTGACATTCCTCCAGAGTCCCAGATGCATCATGGGCCAGCGGTGTGAAAAATGCCGGTCGGCCTGATCCACTCAGCCGCAGATGAATGGAGCGCTCGGTGCACTCACCCATAGATGAATGGAGCGATCTGTCTTGTCAACGGAGGTCGACCGAGAGGTTACAGTATCCCCCGTATACCTGTGTGTGTGTGTGTGTGTGTGTGTGTGTGTGTGTGTCTGTGTGTGTGCATGTGTGTGTGTTTGCTGACTCCGGAGACTAGCTACAGTACATCACACACACACACACACACACACACACAAAGTGAGAAACAAAGACAAGCACAGATGATAACAAATAAAGTATGCACATCTACAGTCACACGATGATGTTCCTCCTACTACAAAAAGCTTCATCCCTGAACCTGAAGGTCTTTGCCTCATATCCATGTATTGATCAGGCAGGAGGTGCATGACTGCAGACCGATTAACAATAATTTATTCAAGTGTCGTGAACGCTCAGGTGCAGACAAGGTTTTGCCAAATAATTAAAGTTTCGATTAAAGTAATAAACGCATGGAAATTTGTCAAAATTAAAATCCAAAACACATCAAATTACATTGAAATCTATAAGATCTTCTGTTTTCTATCCAACACAAAAGGGGACAAGGCCTTGACATTTTGGGATGTAGCTGTGTGTGCCAGTCTGATCCATGGTTTTCAGTGGCAGACTTGTTAGCCCGTTAGCTTTGCCTTGGTAGCTAACGGGCTAACATAGCGTTTACTCCTGTCTCGTAACTGTTGTGGAACAGTTTTTACACCCAACTAAATAAAATCATCCCATAATGAGAGCTTCCTCCATTTCTGGACTCTCGATCTCCTCAAAGGTCAGCTGTTTGTGGTTAGGCACAGTGGTGCGAACTGTGGTAAATGCTAATGTCAACAACGCTTGCATTATTACAGATTAATTTACCATAAACTCTAATCTTCAGAAAAGAATCCTCAACCTAAATTGGACGGAATTTTCTTAGATCGCCATCATTGTGAGGACATTTTGGATTGTACAAATAAACATGCACACACGCAGACACACACACACACACACACATTGGACCCCATCAAACACCGCCTTGGTGTCTCTTGAGTTTTTTTTGCACACACATACTCTCTCACACACACACACACACACACACACACACACACAGCGAGCCCATCTCCTCAGCCATCAGCCCGGAGCTCCGGCGCCCCGAGCAGTGGCTCTGACACGTCTATATGTTTTTCCGCCTGACCTTTTGCCGTCCTTTCTGCCACAGCCCGTAAACCATAAGCTGATATATGAAGGCAATTTTTAGCGGTGCCACTTGTATCTGAGTGATTGCGTACGCTTTACATTTGGGGCGCCTGCCACCTTGCCACCCCCCTCCCCCTCCAGATCTCTCTATTTGGATAGCGGGTGATGTGGGGTTGTGGGGGCTGGAGAAAGGGAGGAGGGGTGGGGATGAATGAAAGGATGGGTGGACGTGATGCCGAATACACACATCTATCTACTCCTAGGGCAAGGAGTCAGCTGTGTGATAGCCTTTTTAGTCGACCAGGCAGAACTTAAGAAGCTTTACAAGGACAGGTCTGACTGCAGCTATGCTACAAGACATCCAGACGTTCTAAACATCTGTGACACAGGCTAGAAAAGACAAAAGTCGTAATTTTATATGTTCGATTTTAGGATAGATGGTGTTTTGCGACAGTTTTTTTCTCAGCATTGTTCTTTGGGGAACTAGTGTTGCATGTGCATGTGTTCAATATAATTGTATTTTTTTTATATTTTGATGCATTTAGACAGCGCCGTCTTCAACATTCACCCGTTCAAACACACACCCTTATACTAATGGTAGGTGCTGCCATGCTAGGTGCCATCAGGGTCTGATCTAAATGCTCATTCACACACACACACACACACACACACACACCAATGACGCAGCCTTTCGGGAGCAATTTGGCGTTCAGTATCTTGTCCAAGGACACTTTGACATGCAGAGTTGATGAGTGTGGGATTGACCCACCGATCTGCCCTCTGAGCCATATTGTTTCATTTCTTTTAGCAAGAATAAATCAGATTTTGTTTGGGACGTATTGGGACCATAGTTCTGGACAAACAGAACTATGGAAGCTAATACTAATGTTACATTAGACAAATGTAACAAATGTGCTGTCACTTTGCACTGGACTAGAGAGCACAGGTGTAATTGGGTATATTGATTGGTTATCGCACGTGATAAACAGTTTTACTCATGCTTGAAAACACTGTCGTCGACCCAGACGTCATAAAGCAGTCACCACTGTCTAATAAAACCATTTGTTTAGTGAGATGACAGCGGATGAAATGAAGGATCTCTTAATTTAATGTAATAGTTTGTAAAAAACATGATTTGAATCATAATAATTACGTTGGTGCTCGGGCCCTAATGACCTTGAATATCTAAATACTGCCCCCACTTGAAGACGGGCATGCATACTATGGTTATTTGCCTCTTTCTGCACCAGGCTAATTAAACAGTCCATGGTGCTGTAATGAAAAACAACTTAAACTATTTTTGTCAATGGCCAAATCTTTTTGTTTAAGGGTCTGATTTGGCTCAAGGGCGACTATTTGCCAACTACTGCTAAACCATAGTAATTTGATAGGATGAAAATAAACTCCAAAGAAATACCTTAAGAACTTCTTTTGTATTGTCAAAACATAACATTTAGTGAAATGAATTAACTAAAATGTGTTGGCTTTAACTACAACCTCTATCTACTGCCCCCCAGCTTTAGTGCTGGAGATGGGGTCGGTTTGATTAGCATTAGGTCATGTTCCAGTAATGGACTGAGGCGCTAGCCCGTTAGCTTCGTAACGTATGTTTGAATAGGTGGCCTTTAGGCCCCATATCACTGCATACAATTGAGCTTGTTAGCTTGTTAGTATGAACTTATGCTATAGGAGTTATATGGCAGTAGGCCATGTTACATTACCACGACGCAATGACACTTGTTAGCCTATTAGCATAACCCCCTATTAGATAGACAAGGGGGGTGTGCGATGCATTAGCCCGTGTTACAGTAATGGAAAGCCTTTGTTAGCTTGTTAGCATGCAAAACAGGTAGGGGTCTGTGAGTGGCATTACAGCCTGTTTAAGAGCACTGGAACGAGCCGCCACAGTTAGCTAGTTACCATAATCTCAAGAAGGGTTCGTGTTAGTGTGTGTGTGTGTGTGTGTGTGTGTGTGTGTGTGTGTGTGTGTGTGTGTGTGTGTGTGTGTGTGTGCGTGTGTGTGTGTGTGCGTCTTCCCTCCAACACTTTTCAATTACAGCTGCTCATTGTCAGGTTGTAAATGGCTGGGTCAGCTGGCTGGAGTTCTGCCTTTGAACACGATGCTGACGTCCCTACAAAGGCATCATTAGAGGCTTGGCCCAGCAAGAGACGCCCTCACTTCTCTATCACCCCTGAGGAAACAACTCAATAATGTGCCAAAGATGAAAAAAATACAATGTATAACAAAAAAATTCCCCTACAAGAAGAAATAAGAAAAAAAACCTTCAATCTAATCCCTTCCTTTATTTCCTCTGCTCTGTTCTGTGCCCTTGCATAATCCTCCATTTGATTTTTTTTTTTCTTTTATCATTAATATTGAGACAAATACGTTGAAGCAACTTTGAAGAGACATTTCTCATTTTCTCTTGATCTAAATATTCAGTGACACCCCCTGCCGCCACCTGTGCCCCAAGAAAAAGGAAAGAAAGGCTTTCTTGTTCACGAGTGTAGATGGAATACCAACATTAATGGTGTCACTAATTACAATGGGAGATTTAGAAATGGAGAAAAGAATAATAAAAAAAACAACACTCATGCATTTTCAATGTGATTTGCATTTTTATTCCAAGTTGTACTCCAAGTTGTATTTTTGACTTTCTTTGCCTTTCATTTTTATTGGGTTCTCGCTAATATCTTCCAGGATCAAAGGCTTCCATTGGGTTTCTCTCATCTTGTTTTCCTCCTCCAACAATGGTTTGCCTCCTAGGACCACAGCAGCACCAGTTGTGGAATAGTGCCAAATGTGTGGGGAAGGAAGAATTAGCTATTCCAGGACTAATTTCACATCAAAAAGGGGACGATCCACAGAGGGCGCAGATAAAAGACGGGGCCCGTTCTGGTTGACTGTTAACTATAATGTACTGTTTCCATGCTACATACAAAAGCTAGCAGCCTGGTTCATACTGCCCAGACAGTACAGAATGGGATTACACCAATTTAAATAGCATTTGTGCACCTACTCGTTTTATTTGTATTTAATTGGGATGCTTCCTCAACCCATCTTTCAACCCAAGAATGAAAGAAAGAAACAAAATCCATTTTGAAGAACACACCTTGAAAAACCTGAAGGACTTAATAACTTGTAAATATGGCCCGTTACATAAGACACAACATAAGATTAAGATTGTTTCATTTTATATTTAAAAAAAAGTCATATCAACTAATTGCCATAATGTAAGCACACAAAGGCAAAATATCACATGCATTCATTCTAAACTTGCACAAATATACACTTTCCACCAAAACATTTTTAGTATTTTTCAGTTCTCAAAGACTTCAAGGATAACAAGTTAAAATATATACATATATATATTTTAACTGTCTCTCACTTTGAAAGCCGACGATGGACGAGGAACGACTGACTGGTGAAGTTCAAATGGGCAATTAGCTGTACAATCTGTCCCCGTTTCACCGCAATAACCTAAAAAGGTGGCAGCTGTCTGGAGCGAGATCACCGGGGGATTGGCTGAAAGTTTCCTACTTGTTCTTAGCTACAATTCATTTCCATATCACAATATAAAAAGGGTGTTTTCGGTTTAAAAAGTACAAACATTGGAAGACAGCAAGTACCACTCAAGCATCTTTTAAGTGGTTATGTCTCCGGTCTGATGTTGAGCGCAGAGCTGATAGGTAGGCTATGTGGTTCTTTAACATGATGTAAAGAAACACTTGCTGTTAAGATACAGTGTCACTTGCTCAGTCATCTTTACGGTCGTTGTTAAATTATTCTTTTCTTAGCTTTACCTAATGTTTCATTTCATTTTCAGTTGATGAATGTGGTATTGTGTGACTCCCATCATATGGTGCATTCAGTACTTTAAATTGTTTTCATGATTACATTTTTTTCCCTCCTCCTATTTGCCATGTGCCCAGATCAAAGTAATTACTCTGGTGAATACAATGTTATTGTTACTGATAGAAACGATGGCCAAAACTACAAAGATAAGTATATTCTCTCTTACCCTCTTTACAACCGGGGAGTGCTTGACCACATGAAAGTACGGGTGTAAATGTATGATGGGGCAACCTCCGGTTCTGACGAGTGAAGCCAATGTGGAAGTGTCTTGAACCTGCATTCTCTCTAGTGTCCAGCAGGGGGCGACTCCTCTGGTTGTATAGAAGTCTAGTCTAAAATGACTCTACTTCTCTCTTGATTTATTCCCTCAGTAAACATTGTAAACATGAGTTTATGGTCTCAATCTCTAGTTTACAGTCTTCT
>NW_027176322.1:158809-161309 GCF_023349555.1 Cebidichthys violaceus
GCGGCAGGAAACAAAAAATAAAGTAAAACATACGTTTATTCAGATAGTTATTTCTGAAAACAATGGGTACTAGTCTGTTTTAAATGAATTATTATGTCACTACAGTAGATATACATCATATGTCGTGATGTCAGCTGTGCTATTAAGACTTTCTTTTGTGGAGTAGAGGATCTTGAGTGAGGCCAAGAAGAAAAATAAATCAACACTGAAGTTCACACTCGTGAAGCCAACAACAAAAGTTGTTGAGATGGAAAAAACACACACAGGCCAAGTGTGTTTGTGTCGGTACGGGGGCGTCGAGTGAGGGATCCAAGGGTCTGCTGGGGCCACAGAGGGGAGGGCGGGGGGGGGGGGGGCATCGTAACGGGAAGCCCCCCCCCCACAGCCTCCTCGTCCTCCTGAGCTGCCAGATGGCACACACTCAAACCCCCAGTGGGGACAACGGCACACGTGCACTTATGCATATTTGAACACAAGCATTGTCAGCCACAAACACACACACACACACACAAACACACACACACACACACACAAACACACACACACACACACACGCATAAACACTCCAAAAACATATTCAGAGGAAGAGATTCAGTTTCAACTGGCCAGCTCACCTTCTTTGTGTGTCTAAAACAAAAGCTCATGTTCTGCTACAGAACTCGTTCTCCTTCAAAGTGCTCCGCGGAACCTACAGCTGCTCGTTCCATCGTCAATACGAGCAGCCCCCCCCCCACGCCGTCGTTGGAACGTGCCGCCATATGGGACCGGGGACACTTAGGAGATGCATCATTTGTGACGTTTTTGTCACTTACAGTCTTAGCTCTAATTCCAGACCGAATGTGGAACGCTCTTTGAGACCGTGACGAAAGGGAGTCCTCGCTGAGCTCGGGTGATGTGCGAGCGCCGCACCGAGTGCACAAGTTCAAGGACGTACGGCGCTCCGACACGACGGAATGAATGTACCTGGATCACGAGATAAAGCGCTTCATATTTCACCATCGCTCCTCTAAGTGCTGGGACTCTAATAGGAAAGATGGGTTTATATGATATGAATATGAGAATATGAGTGACATGACTTTGTTTTCCTCGTGTGTGTGTGTGTGTGTGTGTGTGTGTGTGTGTGTGTGTGTGTGTGTGTGTGTGTGTGTGTGTGTGTGTGTAAAAGCATGGACTTGCATGTAATGGTAGATGTGTGGCTCCATGCATGTGACAGATATGTTCATGAATATATTTGTGTGCTACCTTTATTTGGACAGCACTCACACACACACACACACACACACAGTAGTAATAGATATCCAGTAGCCGGGAGCTGTGGAAGGGTCCTGCTACATCTGTCAGCGCCGCCTGGCAAAGGCGCGGCGAGTTCAGATGCTATCGCCACAAACGGCTGCATCAAAAGATTTAGTGTCCCCCGCCGTCCCCGGGCCGCGTGGCGCAGTCCGCCCGGGCAACGCGACAAGAAGGAGGAGGGGGGCGCGGAAGAAAGACGGCAGGCCGGAGACAGATAAGAGGAAAAGCGACAGCAATATCAGCCGGAGGGGTTTTGAGGTGAAGGGGGGGGGGGGGGGGGGGGGGGGGGTAAGTAAGAAGAGGTGGTGGAAGGAGGAGAGAAGAGGCACAGAGGCTCTTCTTCTTCTTCTTCTTCTTCCTCTTCTTCTTCACCTTTTTGTGGGCTGCACTCGCGAGACCGGGCCCAGGTTTGAAAAGTCTGCTGTAGTGTAGTTTCTTTAAGAGTATTTGGGACCCTGGGTGATCCAAACATGAATACGTTAAAAACAGATGTACATGCACCCGAGACGCATCACATGTCTGATAACATTTTACTACAACACATAAATATGAAATGCAAAAAACGGATTGACACCGCGTCAAGATTCAGATAATACGCATATGTAAATGAGGACGTGGAAATGGAGCCTTTAAACAGGCGGCCAAACCAAATCAGTGCACATTATGCCTAATCATGAGTGTGCAAGGAAAGGACAGATGGACGGAGACGCAGCTCTTTTTCCAGAAGACGGAGACAACAGGATGAAGGCAGCCTCTCTTTGTTTTGACCCCCGTCTCTGTGGGGCCTCGGCGGGGCTCCAGGTAGGGATGCTTTGGTTTCACAGGACCCTAACCCCATTGTCCGGAGTGAAAGTCCTGTGTTTGACCCCTCTGTCCACCCAGACCTCCTCCCTACGCTGACCTTGATGGAAACATACCTGAATCTTGGGTCTTTGTGCGTCGACCCCGACAAAAAGGACCGTAACTGACTTTCCGTTGGCATTGTTTCCACGTGATTTTAACTCATTCGGCGCCAGTATCAGCGGACAGAACCAACATGTCGGTATTGACGGAGACAATGTGGTTTAACCCACTGACTACATTATGTGCATTAGCCCGGCACGACGGGGAAGACGGGTGCTCAAAAGGAAGAGGATATGCGAGGAAGCGTTCTCATTTCCCCCTGTGGGTCAGCTGCTAATCACAACTATCCCAAGATCCCAGCCCA
>NW_027176322.1:166309-171309 GCF_023349555.1 Cebidichthys violaceus
TATGGAGCTTTACAGTGAATTCCAGCTCATTGTTTGTCAGGTATCAAGAGGATGATGCCGAAGACTACAACACCCTTTAGGATGTCAGCTGACTCCTGCCTCCTCTAAAATAACCTGGTCTCACCAAATGGCGTGTGAATGAATTTCCTTACCGTGGGGATGCATTGCACTGTAAACTATCTGCTCAGCACCAAACATACACGGTTAGAAACTAGCTGGTGTAACGAGTAGTATTTAGCAGTTAGAGAGCTAGGTTTTTTTATTCATCAGGAGTTGGAGGAGACCAAAAATGAAGCTAAAAGAGAATGTATAGTGGGCTTGCATTCACAGAGTGGACACAAACACATGTTTTGCTAATAGTCCTCGTCCCTTTCATCGTCTGTCTTTAGGACTCTTTATGTTCTCTCTCTGAAGCGCACCAGGTCAACATATACAACAGTTCCAGAGGAGAGCCTCTGCAGGACCTCTGTAGATACTACATAATGCTGACTCCACTGTGTTTACAGCCTGCTGCATAATAGTTATTACTACACAGTCATGCATAGTGGATGGATGGATGGATGGACTCTATACATTAATAATACGGCAGGTAAAGAACAAGGTTCAGAAAAAGAAGAACTTGCAGAAAGCTGGTTAAATAGTGACTGTTCACCAGATAAAAGTTCTAACTTGTTCTGTGAAGTGCTGAATTATTAAGAGCATGGAGTGACATACCTTGATGAAGGGATGAGAGAAGCTCAAGCAGTTTAGTTTTTCAGTGGTTCTCATGATTTATACCTCAATAGCGACTCTCCTTTAATCATTTATTCATCAATTATTATTACTTTAAACATGTATCGTACGTCAAACTCTGGAACATGGCAGATTATCTTCTTGTGCTCTTTATGGGAAACATCATAACTGACCTGCATCTCTTTAAGAGATATTAAAGCAACACTTCTGCATGTAGTATGTCAGTAATAAACAGGTCAGTCTATAAACATGTTGATGCACTATTTACCAGTATAGCTGAAGTGAAACGCTGTGAGAACTTTATTAACGTGTTCAGACTTGTTGCCACGATTAGTTTCACTTTCTTGTATTTGCGGCAGAAGTCCAAGCTGCTCCTCGGTTGCGTTTTCAATGGAGCAGCTGTTCAATGTGCCTGTTTGCTGCCACGAGTGGCAACATAATGCACATCATTTTGAACTGAACTTTGGGACCTATATTATTAGAAGGCTCCCGCTCTTTACGCCAGTTACCCTGAGTTGTCAAATCAAGCAGGGCCTCGTTTCCCAACAGCATCTGATGGCTAGCCAGGCGCTGAACAAGATAAGATAAAGATAATGGAAGGATGGATTGATCTTAAGGCAAAGCATATTTAAATTACATGTCACAAACCTTCTAAAGCTGAAAGGTCCAGTGTGTAGTGAGACTTTTTGGCAGAATTGTTTGAGTAATCCTTTATTTAAGTAGCACAGAACGAACAATGGCTCTAGAGACGCACTTCAATGTCTCCAAGACGCTGGGCACACATGAGAAGTTTCAGCTGGTTTCAATCTGAACTCTCACCACTTCATCCTACTGTCATGAGGTGTGGAGCAGGGGGAGGAGCAAAGACTCAAGCACAGACACTGGAGACGAGGTGGAAGTCGAGGTTATTTTACTCGCACAAAAAAAAAAGTAAGAACCAAGAACTTAAAGCGACTCCAACAGGGAGCGAGCAAAAATCCAAAAACTGTAGAATAGGCAAAGCCACAAAACATAGAAACAAACACGAGGAAGAGAAATACCGGAACATGGAGCACACTCTGGGAAGCAACAAAAACAATCCGACAACCAGAACAGGGGAGTTTCTATGAGAGGGATTGGCAGAGGGAAACCAAGGGGCAGGTGATCGGGCACAGGTGTAGTGAATGAGGGCAATCAGGAAACACACTCAGACACTGGAGGGAGCCGGGAGGAGACCAGGGGCGGAGCTACCCAGACACAGGAACACACCTTTAACTTTGGGAAAATTTCCCCCAAAAAAGCGCCCAGAGCGGCAAACCAAACGACGGCTCCACTGAAGACCCTTCGCCTTTTACGTTTGCACGGCCGGTGGTTTATAGAAGAAAAAAACGAGTGACTAATATTAACAAAAGAGACCTAATGTGATGAAATGCGTATAACTTAACAATCATTATCATAAAATGTACAAAAACAACAGAAGCATCTTGAATGTTCCGGGCCCTTTGCTTCTTTCATTGAAGGGTTAATGCAGATGCGATCTGAACTGTAGCTTCATCTGTGAAGTTCCCTCTGGCTGTGAGCGTCTTTTACGGCGAGCCACAAGGGGTTGTGAGAGAGAGTTCTAACCAGAGCTGCCACTTCCACATTACGGGTCCGCGCTTCTATTGAAGCATCATCAGACATCCGCAGGTCGTGCCCTCGATCGATAATTATGCAAACGCGGGCCTGATCGATATGTGAAATATTAAATAAGGACAAATGATGATATGGAGATGGAGCACTTCATCCCCAAACGGATGAATATGTTTAAATAGCAGACATTACAATAGCAAATAATCCATCTGGCTTTCATGTGATGGGGCCTTGCATCTTAGTTGGCACACGGTTCAATATTTCAACAGAGAAAAAAAGTTTTTAACTCTAAAATGATATCGCTCGGAGTGATAGTGGTGGTAATAAAGAAGTTATTGACCAAATGATATTGATCGACAGCTCCTCGGGCAAAACGAGCCGACCTTGGTCTCCCTCTGTGCCTCGCCCTCCCTCCGCTCGCCTCCCCTCTACTCTCCTCCCCCGGAATTCAATAATTTATTATTTTACACAGTTTAAAGCTGGACAACAAATAGCTGCACAGCACAAGGTTAGGAATTACTGGTAAATTTTTCATGGATATTCGCCTGTAGGAATTTGGCAAGGGTGTGCGAGGGTGATTAAAATCAAGACCCCAGTCGGGGCTTGATTAAGGGTTGCCATTCAACAGAAGGCACGGCGGAGGAAGAATGAGAGGGAAAGAAAGGAAAAGAAAAAGGTTAGTCAGAAGAAAGGAACAAACCAGAGGCGATGTGTTCCTTCCTCTGCGCGGCATAAATCAGATAATGACCTTGAAGTCTTTGCAGAGAGGCAGCGGTAACTACATCGAATATCTGCTCCCCGGTTCATTCACGAGGTCAGAGGAAGGGAAACAATGGCCATTGATTTGGCCCTGAAGAGGCTGGGAGACGATGCCTTGGTGATTGTCACATTACACTCCTGAAAAAAACACAGTTTCTGTAAAAGAAGACTGTAAAAAGGGTCGTTGTCTGGAAGCTCTCTCCAGTCGCAATAACAAATATTTTAGCAACAAAGACTTTTTTTTTCAGAGCGTGAACACAAAGGCTTGAAGACATTTGTTCAGGAGAAACACGGCTGTTCTGAAAATACAGACTGGGGGACTGACATTGATTTTCTCTTGGGATAACAAAATACTGAACAGGTGAGGAAAGGTTACCGTTGTCCATTCAGCTGGACCGTAAGTGGTTATCTGCAAGTCACTTCTTCGTTTCAACAATGCGTTCTCATGAACTGCCTCAGAAGTCTTGACGTTGAGTCAGTTTTAAGGAACATTTTCTGAACATTGATCTTGGAGATTAATTACCAATCGGAGGTGGTGGTAATATGGTTCCTGTTTGTGTTCATAACAATATTATGTCAAAACAGAAAAGTGCACAGTGGAGACAAACTTAGTTCCATTATTACAATAGACTGTATATAAGAAGTGGATGTAGTCACTGCGATGCAGCCATTGGTTTGTGGTTTTGGCATTTTGGCTGTCGCCATCTTTGTTTTAGCCCTTAGCCGTTTTGTTTGTTGCAGCTGACTCAAAACAAGAGAGTGGAGCCAAGTACAACCATGAAGTGAAACCACACTGTGAAATGGGTTCAAGTTCAAAAACACATAAAACTCCCACACCTGACACCACCGTGGTAGTGACCAGTCAATCACAAGCTAGCCAAACCCTGAAGAATATTTAGAAATAATTTAAAATGGACTTCATGCTGTATTGAAGACCATACATTGTTGACTGAGGTAATGAATTAAGGGACAAGTACGGCCATTTCCACATAGACTTCTATACAATCTCACCAATGACCACACTTTAAACACACGATGGGAAGATCTGCGATCATCAGCCGCACTAAGTCGTTGCCAAGACTCCAACATTTCCCCCAGTGGTCTGAAGAGTCACTTCATGTGTCACCGGTCTTTGTTCTTCCTCTTGAGGAGTAAGTGACCAGCGGTTGTCTGTGAGGTGTTTCACCATAATCTGACATGTCTCAAAGTCATATACAGACTAATAATACTGCTGGAACAATCCATTAGGCACATCGGTATAATCTCTGGAAAGAAGTGTAAGGAGACAAAGGAGTTCTCACAATTTAGAAATGCTTTCAACCATTCCCTTCACAAGTCCCTGCTGCAACAAAAGCTTGCTCTGTGCCTGAATGAAGCAATCAAACATATGAAGCTGTCTCTATGTGCTCACGATTTTTTGCATTTTTGTAAAAGCGGCTTGAGTATTTAGAGTTCTTGTAGCAATTTGTCCTATATTTGTAGGAAATATATTTATGCTAATGATAGATCACCCGAGATTCATCAGTACGCAAACTCAAAGCAGTTTATTGCACTAGCAGATTATAGAGTAATGGGTTTCAGTCATTTTATCACTTTTTCCAGGAATGATTAGTGCGTCACTGTGAACGGGACACACGTTACAACTACTGAGCTGATGGTGAACGTGATTCGGGCAAATGACCTGTTAGGTCCGTTGTCGAGTTGCTGCCAGTCAATCGCATTTTTTAAGACCGACGATGTCGCTTGTGTCTCGCCCCAATGGAGGCGTACCTGTGAATAAACCTGAAGATGGCTTCGTTTCAACAAAGTTCCTCCTCCTCAAATTCCCTCTGTAGGGCGTCCACCTCTCAACGTATCCTCATACAACGGCAAACGCTGTTCTTCCAAAGTCAACAATA
>NW_027176322.1:176309-247960 GCF_023349555.1 Cebidichthys violaceus
TACAGGCAGATGTATCTTGGTTACCAGAGAGAAAATGTGTGTGTGTGTGTGTGTGTGTGTGTGTGTGTGTGTGTGTGTGTGTGTGTGTGTGTGTGTGTGTGTGTGTCTTTAATGTAAGGGGGTGTATGTTTCTTGTATGCTGTACAGTTTGTGACACTTACAGTGGGTGAGGTTTGCCCTTAAAACAGCTGTCATTACAGAAGAGAGTAGAAAGGAATGCAATTAGAGACGTCAGCGCTGCGATCCATCACCGGCTATTATGGCCTCCACAAGGTGAGGAAAGGAGAGAACGGCCCATACATACTGCAGAGGAACACACACACACACACACACACACACACACACACACACACACACACACACACACATAAGAGCCTCTGTCCGACAGCTTTGTGACCAAAAATGAAAACACAGATGCGCTCATCAGCGGGGACAACAAATAAGCAAGTCAGCATATATTCCCCATTACTGCAGAAAACACCTTCCCTCACTTTGGCTAGCAAGAAGTCTTGACAGGTTCCTACTGTAAGGAGCCAATAGCTACTGCTAGAGAATCCAACCACGCTAACAAGGCAACACCATCCACACTGCTCCTTTTTTAAAATCACGTCAAGTAGAATATGTCAAAGCAAAAAAACGTTGATTCAGTATCTCTTGAAAGTTTATTCTGAAAAGACTGAATTCATGTAACGAGCGAAAATGTTCACACGCTGCTGGACTTTCGTAGGAAAATACGTGAAAAACTTTTTTGGTAAGATCTCATCCGAACCGTTCGAGGATACGTTGATCACACACACACACACACACACACACACACACACACACACACACACACACTGTTGCTATTGTCACCGAAGTTGAATGGAAGGGAACGGGAGGCGAATATTTGTCAATGTTCATGCCTGGCATGGGTAATGTGCCATTAATGGGTTTATAGTAGCAAACAACTAGTTGCCTAGTTACCAGATGCAAACTGAATGAACCAGGAAACTCTTCATGTTTCAGCACCTTTCTTAAGCTTCTGGGATAAAGTGTGAAACATTCAAATGATAGACTTTTGGGGGCATATAACTGATATTAATATGTTTACCCATCAGCACTGAATACTGGTGAATAAGCCACAGATCAATACATCGCCTGTAATAATCCTGAAGGCCAGACTTGGTCTAAACTGACCCAATAATTGTATCGTAGTAAGTAATAAATGAATAAAGGAGAAATAAGGAAAGCGAAGGGTTTTATAGTGGCCTAATAGAGGACCGCAGCACTTCCTGGATTGTAATAAAGCGCCAGTTAGCGGAGCTCGCCACATCTTCAAACACGCTGCTTTTCAGTGTGATGACTTACCCGAAGAGGTCCGCGGCGATTCTGCCTTGAAAGCACCCAGATTTTTGCCAGTGTGTGCACTTTTAATTGCGCTCCCATCGCTTGCCCCCAGCCCCTGAACGTTCTCTCTCTCTTTCCAACTTATTCTGCCCCTCGCTCACCCTTTCTCCACGATCCCCCCCCCCCCCCCCCCCCGACTGCTCACTCCTCCCCCTTGTCTCTTTCTGCGCTCTGTCATTTTAGCCTTTTCTCTCTATCTGTCCATTCTTCAAAGGAGAAGTTCATTCACTTTATTTTAATTTCAGAGACGAAACCCGGAGGGGAGGAATGAGCGATGAAAGCGTGTGAGGGACGGAGCAATAAGAAAGTCAGCCTTTTATTTTACTGTTGACTCTGTGATACTGGGGCAAAGCCTTTGATGGCTGGTTACTGGCCAGCCATGGGCACTGGCCAATAAACAAATGAATAACCCCTAACATAATGGTGTTCAAAAATGATGTCTGCGCAGACATAAAGTGTAAAGACCATTCTGCTGTATTACAGCCTGGGTCCTGTATTCATAATGTTGGCCTTGTTATTATTGCTTTTGATTGCAAAATACAACAAAGTCAGGTGGAGCAAGAAAAGACCAGACAGGACAAGGTTGCACACTGGCCATCAACGCAGCAAAAGAAAACAGCGGCCCGAAAGAAAACCCACAAAAGTGTGTAAATCCTCAAATGCAATGGCCGGAAACACGTCAAACTTGTATCCGCGCTTAGAAGCACCTGTGGTTTGCATGGTCCACCTCAGAGCAGCTGAGTGCGTCATGCAGTGTGGGACTCGCTCTCGCCTGGCCTCCGTCTCGCTCTGCGTTGGTCTTGATTTGAAACAGTTCTAATGGCCAGGAATGTGACTCCTTTAACCATCTACAAATGTAAAGTACAGCATCTACACACAGAGGCTAGAATGAGGAAGATCTACACGTGGTTGGAGAACCCAGTAAAGTTTGACAAGTTCAAGGAAAATGACTTTTGCGCAGGTGCAGAGTACAAGCACGTTGGATTTCTTGCACCGTTTTCTCAGTCATAAAAAGTTAAAAAGAAGAGAACAAAAAGAGAGTTGCTCATCGAGAGAAGAGGGGTCTTGACAGTCGATGCTGTGAACCAGAGGGTAAATATGTCGGGGTAATCCTTGAGTTACTCAAAGTACTTCTTCTTCCCAATGTGTAGTGTGCTTTAGCAGGTGCAGGAGAAGTAGCCTACTTTGGGTTCAGATGGAGTGTCTTCTCCAACCTCAATGTCCTTGGCAATTAGCCTTGTTGCAGATGTGACAAAGCTTCTGCTGAACCTGCAAGTATGGGGTACCTGCAGGTACAATGGTTACTCAGGAAACCTCATATCTCCAAAAGGTCAGCATTTCCAGGAAGTAAAGAAAAAACAACGGCTTTGTTTTCAGCTCGACCTCTGTGTATTTTGAGCTTATCCAATGTAGTTTGAAAGGTTCTCATAAGCCTCAAGGGTAACAGATTTCTCTCAGCTCGTACCTTTTAACTTCAAACGTGTTCATGACAACAGCTACTGTTGTATGTGCATGTGAATACTTTAAATGTCTGTCCCCATAAGGGCTTACAAGCCTGCGTATGATGCATCTGTTTGTGTGTGTGTGTGTGTGTGTGTGTGTGTGTGTGTGTGTGTGTGTGTGTGTGCATGTGTGTCAGCATGCAGGTGTACAGGCTGTGTGAAAGATGAGCCCTGACGACGGGCCGTCCACCTTGCCCTTTGGCTATTTCTGTACCGTGCCTTCCCCCGGTGTAGGTTGCGTAATGATCTGGGAGATAGAGATCACTCTTTATTTGTTGTCTCTATCAGCCATAACTGGGCCTTGGTGCCAGAAGGTCAAGTGTACAGAATAAGAACAGGCTTACACAACACAGAAAACACAGACACGCCTTTGATGTGAAACAAGGGATGTGTGTGTGTGTGTGTGTGTCTCAGATTGAGGGCGGTGATTGATTTCAGACAACAGAAATCTAGCTGTGCAGAAGTGGACCTGCAGTATACCATTTCAGTAGCGAGCGCTTTGTGTAGGGATGTTGAACAAGAGCCAGAGTTTTATCAAGATCCAGGGTTTACGCATATTCACTCTGCTCAGAATAAGTTCTGTATGGAGGACCTCTGAAGTAAGGCAAGGCAAGTTTATTTGTACAGCACATTTCAACAACAAGGTAATTCAGAGTGCTTCACATAAAACCATTAAAAGCATCAAAACAAAAGGCAAAAGAAAAAGAGATTCAAAAACAATTAAGAACATTGATTAAAACACTAAAAATCAGTGTAAGAAATAAGATACAGTAGTAAAATGCAGAAATGCAGGAAATTGATTCATATCCTTGACTCTGGTTCAATCAAAGGCAGCAAACAGAAAAGTCTTCAGTCTGGATCTAAAGGAGCTGAGGGTCTCTGCAGACCTGCAGCTTTCTGTGACTTTGTTCCAGATGTGTGGAGCAGAAGAACTGAACGCTGCTTCTCCATGTTTAGTTCTGACTCTGGGAACAGAAAGTAGACCGGTCCCAGACCACCTGAGGGGTCGGGATGGTTCATGAGGTAGCAGCTGATCCCTAAACCATTCAGTGCTTTATAAACCAACAGCAGGATCTTAAAGTCAGTTCTTTGTTGGACAGGAAGCCAGTGCAAAGACCTCAGAATTGGACTGATGTGATCCACTTTCTTGGTCTTAGTGAGGACTCTGAATCAGCTGCAGCTTTCTGACTGACTTTGTACAGAGACCTGTGAACACACCGTTACAGTAGTCCAGTCTACTGAAGACAAATGATGGACACGTTGAGACATAAGTCCTTTGATCCCTGATATGTTCTTCAGGTGATAGGAGGCTGATTTTGTGATTGGAAGTAATGTGGATATAATCACAGAATCAAAAAGAGTTAAAAAAAAGAGACATTTTGAAATGACTATTTGTATCCGATAACAACAGTTCCAAAATAAGCAAATTGACTTAAAATCCTCTTTTTTCTCAGCGCATAACTGGGGCGTAACTCAACCCATTTGGTGAAAGCTCCGGGAAAGTGGTCTTAAATTAAGCTTTGTTTTTCCCTCAACATTCCGAGGTCAAGAATGGACTTTCACACACAATTGAAACGAGTGTATTTGCGTCACAAACCTACTGACATATTCTCCACATACTGACATGACATGTTATTACTTCACTGGCAGATTTGTTCACTCGTTTAAAGAAAATAAAACTTGGTCTCAATTACAGAAAAAAAACTAGCAAAAGAAATGTGGTGGCAATTAAAGGTAGAACGCTCTAGAGCTGCAAGGCCTTTTGAGTTACATGGGAATTTGACTTGCTTAAAACATGTCGTTACAATAATCAATATACTGACAGATGTCCAGTTCACCGTTTACCCAATGTCATGGTTCATCATTTCACATTGAAAAAATAGAAAAGTATACCATTAAAAGACCACATCAAACCACTTCTAAAGGATTCTTAGAATGTTTAAAGCTGCACCAGTACATATGTTGCTATTTTAAAACAGACATAAGGTAAATAAGGTTGCTTATACTGTAGTGATAAACCCCGAGAGAATTATTGCCTGCCTATGCAGTGACCATTAGCTTGATGGAGCATTTAAGCACTGTCCATTATTCCGAAAGCCTACTGAGAAATGTCTTATTGGCCCGTTATCCCCAAAACAGACACCCATCATTCCAAAGAGGGACATCATCAGACCTTCACAATATGTTTCTTTCTACCATGGCGAAGGCATGACCCGCCCTACTTTGCTTCTAGTTGGCATGCCCTGATATTAACCTGAACCCAACCGATCTCACTCCTCATGCCTCACCCAAACCAACCCAACCGATGAAGGCAACAAGTAATAAAGATGGGTCATATTAGGAATATGTGATGATGTCATTCTGCATGCTAACTAGCCATGTGCTTTTGATTGTTGCACAGAGAGTGTGTATTTTCTGAGCAATGGGACATTTTCTTGGGACTATTGGGATTTCTGAATAATGGCCGTAACAATGACATGACTTTCCTGTATTGATTCATTACTAGCGCTCTCATCAAGGAGGCTTCTGTTCTCAGTGAAAACACATTATAACTTCATGCTACCTAGCTAGGTAAAGTTAGCAACTAGCTTGTGAACATAGTGGAGCATTTAGCTGCTAAAGAGACAGATGAAGGCAGGGTTGGCACGAGGATGGCAGCCTTGGTGTTGTGCTTCCTAGCACTTTTTCTGTTTACGTTTGTTTATTCAGTTTTCTTCTCTCGTTTACTGGTCACAATTACCAGGGAGGAACTTTTGACTATCTGACAAGTTTTAGTCAGCTTTAAATTGGAGAAACAGCAGCTCTCCAAAGGATTACTGGGAGGCAAAGATGGGAAAAACACATCAAAGTTCTCGGTCAACTGCGACAGCTGGGGTTTAGAACTCTGCGCTTTTGTTCAATACACCTTCCGCTGTTTGGCCAACAAGATGTAAGGGCTGCTGCTCACCAACAGAGCAAACACACATCGCGGACACTTCACTCCACCTACAACTCTCCACCTCCACCTGCAGCTATCGGGGAAAACAAGGGGCGACTGAATCTACTTTGACATAAATGAAAGTGGGTGTACCAAATTACAGACGGCTTATAAAGTGTCCCACCAGGGATAATAACACACTAGACCACTGCTACACCACAATGAAGGATGCCGATCACTCTGTTTTCCACGCCTCTTTGGGACTCTCTGATCACTGTCTGGGTCATCTTCTTCCAACCACAAAGTAGAAACCCAAAGTCTGTGGTCAAGACTTTGAAGAGATGGGCCAACGAGACAAAGCTGGATTTCTAGGCCTGCTTTCACTGCACTGATTGAAGTGTTTTGAGCTCCTCAAGACTGAGACATCTTCAATCAGTTTTTGTGAGGGCATTTGTGTGCCGACTACTATCTTCTTTACATACAACAATAATAAATCGTGGTTTACAGTTAAACTCAGATAGCTTAGGCCAAGGAGATGGCCTACAGTAGTGGGGACAGACTCCTGAAAATCAGGCCAGGAGCACACTTACAAAAGAGGTCAGAGTAGCATCCATAACTGTGTGGATTGGATCAGCCACCAAACAGGACAGGAAACCACTACCATACCATACAATATACTTGGCCAACAAAGCTGATTCTGAAGAGTTGGTGGAGACCAAAAGAGAGCTAGAACGAGCGTGAATATTGGACGTACATCCATTAAGTGGTCAGAAACACTACTGGAGTGTTTTTTCTGGTTTTGTAAATGGGCAACATTTTGCCAAATTAACTTTGTGAGCTGATAAAAGGTCAATGTTGTGTTCACAGATTCTCCTAGTGGCCAACATTTATATTTCTATTAATGTAGTTTTTAAAGCATTCTTTCTTGTCCTTGACGTAGTTCATGCTTAGTGTTGGAGTATCAGTATTCATACCTGCTAAGAAGTTCAACAGAGGTAGATTTTGGCACGTAAAGCAGGAGAAAAAAACAACTTGTGTGGGGTCTCGGGTAGAATGCTGCAGGGATAGAGCTAAGACATAAATAAACATCAAACGAAAATGAGATTTACCTGTTTGATCATTAACTTTCTCCAAGTCCTTACCTTCCAACAAGGACTGGCGCTGGAGAGGAGGAAGAGAGAGAAAGATAAAGAGGGGGAACGAGAGCGCAAAGAACGAGAGCTGAAGGCAGAATGTCCGCTAGGAATACAAGTAGTGCCTCGCCAAATACAAAAAAACAGGCGGCTCTCTCTCGTCTTTCTTTATCCTCCTATTTTATTCCCTTTGTTAGAGGAACTCGGCATACAGGACTTGAGAGGAGCCCGCAATGAGCACATCAAAGCGTGCCGACAGATTGTGGCCCAACGGACATGCTCGAAGTGGGCAATAATTTCTTTGTTGAAAATGTAGAAAAGGCGACCACAAAGTAGAAGGGGGAAAAAAAGCAGCTTCTTTCCCTTTGTTATTTTTTTGGCTTGTTTCGCTGTTGTTTCAGCATCTTTTTCCCTCTAAGAGTTCCCACATGTCGAAGGTGGTGAGGGTCAGGCAGGCGCCTTGTTTTTGTCAGATGCTCGTTTGGGGAGGTTTCCGTCCTCCCTTCCCTCTTTCTTTCTTACTTTCTTTCTCTCTCTCTCTCTCTCTTTCTCTCTCTCGCTCTCTCTCACTCTCCCCCTCACGCCGACTCTTCTGACAAGCTCTCTTTGAGTTCAGCCCACATGGCTCAGGGCGAAAATCAATGCCCATATGTGTCTTCAGCTGCTGTACACTGTACTGATGAAGGTTACAAGAGAGAGAGAAAGACAGATGCGCAAAATCCGGAGACTCTTAAGAGTCCACTGATTACAGAACTAAATATTCATCAAACTATGCACTCACTACTTTACTAAAATAATGGATGAATAATTAAATGAGAAATGCTCTCTTGACTCTTTTTTTTTTTTTCATTCTCGTCTGCCCCAGGTGCCTTTTTTAGCCGGTGATGGATGGGGTGGATTGAGGATGAGGGCAGACTAATCGTGTAAAAGTGTCGGCGCAGGAATTAAATATTGTTATCGGAGTATTCATTCAGACCAGCATTCGGTGACCATTAGCCATTAGCACCTAGTGTGTTGCTAAGTTCGCTGACCTCGAGTGGTGATTCGCACATTCGCTATTGATCGCCATCACAGTGCTCCATTGTTGGTGTCATGGCTAAGGCTACTCTCTTGTTTAATTGTTTCTCGTTGAATTGCAAAGTAGTGAGTGGGAGGCGATTGAAAGAGGCTTTAAAACAGCCTTTGCCTCGACAAGATACTTTCAGGAGAGGCCAAAGCAAACGAGAGCGACAGAATCTTAACTTCACTTCATTAATACACTTTGCATAGAAACCCTGACAAGCTTGAATACATGATTGGGACTAAACATGGCTTCTAACTACGAATGAGCCCATTCAAAAGTGGATTATTCATGATGACCCAAAGTTCAGGATTCAGGAATTCAACAGGCATCTGAAAACATTTCGATCATGATATCTTTCGGAGCATCACAGGAATTAGGTGCCACTGGGCCTGGCACAGCGCCCTCAGGGCGATGTTTCAGCCCATTCTTCTTCTAGAGTAGCCAGCGTTTCACAGCAGCATACTCTTCCTGGTTTTGATGCCTTTTTTTTTCTTTGCTCACTTGCGTTGACCCTTTTTAGAAATTCTGCACAGACCACAGATACTTCCTTGGACTGTAGATGCTCCCCGGTTCTTTCGCTTCACTTCGACCTCTTGGCCTCGTCTCTCTGGTTTTGATCTCCCTCCTCTAGCGCCTCTGCCCCTGGAGGGTGTCAGCGTTGGCTGAAGGGGCTTCCAGGGGGCTTCAAGGGGCCTTTCAATCCTTCATCCAGGTCTTAGTCTTCAAAGACCTTGGCCATTCATCCAGATGCACACACACTTAGACACTCATGTATAACCTTTCACTCACACACACTATTGTAGAAATGCACAGAAGCTGTACTGATAACATAAAGAAAGAAGGAAAAAGTGAGACAAAAAGAGTGCCGAGAGAGAGAGAAGGAAGTGGTAAACAGACAAAGTAAGAGCTGCTCTGAATTTCAGAATACGATCTCAAAGAACTCCTGTGAGATATGGCCTTAGCACGATCAAGATGAGATTAACAATGTCAAGTAAGTCTGATGTACAGTATGCGAGTGGAATATAGTGAATATTCTCCCCCCTATAAACAAAAATATACATGGACCCAGTTGTTCGTATCCTCGGCCCAACCCCTCCTTCTTTCTTTCTCTACGGTGTCTCAGGGTCACATCAGAGCTGTCCGTAACGTTGTGTAAAGCTGCAGTGTTCTCTAATTTAATGCTGCCTTCTGGGACCCAAACGGCTGGAGTCTGGATGGAGGAAGCAGATGGGCCTCCCACCAGAGGAAATAGTCTGTGGCCAATCGAGCGTAAAAAACGCCACCGCTTACCAACGAATTTCATGGCAAGGTGATGGGCATGAGCTGGTGGAGTTGCAGCTGTAGCTACTCTGAGATCTATCAGTAATGTGTATCTAGACCCCAGGACTGCTCTGAGGGAGATTTCAGAGGGGACAGATTTGAGGAAAGGGGGGCGTGAATTTACGCAAGTGTGCATACAGTGTGCTTGAGTGTTATTTGTTGTTTATGAGGTTGTGTGTATGTTACAATATTCTGTGTGCATAGAATACTTCACAGTACATGAAGTGTGTGTGTGTGTGTGTGTGTGTGTGTGTCCTTCCTTGGGATAACCGTGTGTGCTTGCAAAGCCTTATCTAGATGTCCTAGTTATCGATTGGGCGACATAGCAGATAAGAAAGGATGAGCCCCCCCCCCCCCCCCCCACTGCTCTGTGCGATACAGATGAGGCAATTGGAAGCGCTTTACTGTAACCTGCTTACATCAGTCCAACCTCTTTTTCAAAATGACAGCAAATGTTTGTATTCGGAGCTCATTTGGAGCTGATAATGTCAAAGGTTTATTTTCTGTCTTTTGGAAATTATTTTTTATTTTTTACTCAAACATAATTTTATGAGCAGTACATAAAGCGGTATATTACAGCAAAGGCCTAATCTGATGTTAGGTAAAATCTCTCTGACATCAACTCAAATCACATTTTTCGACCTGTAAAGACATTTTTAATGTTTTCCAATATAAGATTGATTAAACACATGGCACATTAAACTCCATTAAACTTATCAATGCCAAAATGTACAACTACTCTTGCTGAGATACTTGAATGCAACAGTATAACCAGCAAATATTTGCTCTCGGGCGGAAACCTGTATGTCCAAAACCATTACTTTTTTGGAAATAAGTTATAAAACATATAATTATAACTGCGTTGTCAAAGTTAGTACTGTGTCCATAAGTTTTGCCACCAGTTTGAGGATCCGATGGAGTTACGAGATTTAGTCACAAGCTCTTTTTAATGTTTTTCTTTGGCTAACAATTTGTAAAAACCCACAGATCGAGGATATTAATCCCCAGTCCACCACCTGCTCAGCACCAAACATCTGATAGACACAGCAAAGTTGAGCATTATTGCGACTTGGTACGCTTATGGTTCATTTAAGCTGCATGGTTTGTTGTGGTGCTGCTAGTTAAGCCATACGTTATAGTGTATACACACAGGGCAGATAGAGGGTACCTAGAGAAAAGATAGCACAGGTTTTAATTATTGCTAAAACAACCTTGAAATTGTCAGACTTCCCAGTCGCAGAGAAAATGTAGTTGTTAGAGTTCATTTGAAGTCATGAATGGGAGGTTTCAAGAGCAAATCACTGTAACAAGGGAACTACAGATTGGCAGCATTGGCCTGTGGGAATGAAAGTGAATTGTAAAAAATTTATTTTTTATTTATTTTTTTAGCTTCCCATTTGACTGACTGCCTCAGTAGTATTTATTTCAGTTCACTTCCAGAAGTCATCTGCCAGATTGTTTTTCGCAAAAAAGCAAAGCATCCCAGCGTTTATTAGTTATCTGATTCTGTTTCCAGCACCCTTTTGACTTCTCCCTGTCTGGTTAGTCACACATTATCACTCCAAACATGTCAAATACTACCCGCTTGGTCCGTGCTCCTTGGCATCAGAGATTGATGCACATACGTACCCCTCTAGCCTTTTTTTGGAATGGTGTGTCAATATACGCTTGTTCGTGTCCTTTCAAAATAAACTTCCGTTTCCACAGGAAGTTAGGTTGAGGCAACACAACCATTTGGTTAGGTATAGAAAATGATCGTTGTTGATTCACTTATTAACGACTCAAATACCTTGCAAATCAAGTAACAACATGACTGACATGAATAACGACTGTTGTAATGATAATTTACATCGGAGTTTGTTAAAAGCCCGGTGCGTCGCATACAGTCACTAAAGACGCTCAGCTCAGGACGCCCTAAGATGCTGACAAAGTAACGGTATTTGACGAGCTGGGAATGATAACTGGTTGGGTTAGTTTGCCTTGTTCTGTTACTTTCCTGGTGTTTGACCCCCGCTTGGTTGATAAATAATCTCTACAGGCTCTACATTTTTTGAGTTGTGCTTGAGTTGTGCCCCGTAACAGCAGCATGAACGTACTGAAGGTAGAGAGACAATCATATTTAAAAGAGACAGCAGCAACATGATAGGCTAACCATGAAATTGTTTTGCTGTGCTATTGGCTAGAAAAGACCAGCTGATTTAAAGCCAGATATTTCCCTAACCACAAACAAAAACAGAGCTCAAAGAGAGTGAAAGATTATCGGACTTACATTCGTCAAGTGGCCAGAAACATGACTCCAAATTAATGTGGGAATAAACAATTGTATGCTAACCCACTCACCATATTAACTTTATGAGATATTATGTCAGATATTGTGCTTCTAGCTCATTACGCTTCCCCTAAGGAAAAAAAAAGCCAACTGCCACATGCTTAATATACATTTAGGGACATTTTAAGTCTTTGATTTAAAGGTTAGGTTCACATTCTTAAAAGTCTGTCTGTCAGTTTGCTTGCTATTGTCATTCCCTTTGATTACACTGGCCTTTAAAACACCCTTTCCTCATGTGTTTTTAATTGTAAGTTATAGGGGGCAAAGTCCACAGTTTAAATGTTATCTGTAATCTTCCTTTCATCTTTCTTCAGCAATGTGATTTAGTCAAAACAAGTGGATTCCTCCCAAAATTACAACCTTTTTTTAATGTATTTCCAACACATACTTAAACTGACATAATAGGTGACTCCCAAGAGAATGCACATGACCGTTGGAGAGTACTAACATCAGACACGTTGTGAAACAACCAAAGTTTTAAACAACTGGTTAAACTACTCTACATTTCAGAAAAGATCATGGTTTGGATTAAGATAAGTATACGAATTGCTGTAAATTTACGGTGGATTTTCAACGGTATCTTACAGTATTTCATAATAACTGTAACATACAGTTAAATGTTCATCCCTTGCATGTAAATTAACAGTTAATGCCGTCAATTAACAATAACAGCAGACCATAATTTAACAGCACGATACAGTATTTTTAGAGTGGTGGATGTACGCTTCTCTATACCAGTGCAGTGAATCACAATCCATCTACATCATACTGTCTATTGTAGGTTAATGTGTCTGTAATGACGATAGAATATTTGTATTATTCAAAATGTTCATCGCTGATGTGTGTTCAAGACGATGAACAGGTGAGGTAACGCTTACAGTAACGTTAGGTGTGTGTTATCAGGAGCAACATTAACACCAGATGAAGTGTTGAACGTTAGTCCATTGTGGTCCATTGTCTTAGCTTCATTTCTTCACCTAACGTAATCAGCTCATCACATAGGAGTCTGTTGATTTAAACTGTGTGGTATTGTTGTATTAGCGTTTTGCAAAGACTTGCACTGATATGTAACATGTGTGAGGCACATGCAAACCCACAGTTGCACACCCAAAGCTTCTTTTAAGTGTGTTTATCCTGGATGTCATAGAACTTTCCAGAAGTTCAGAACATTGTTTCTAATTTTTGTATTGTGTTTGTTTTACAGTCACTCGTCATCAGAGATTGAGGATACCAGCCAGACGCTGCAGTCAAGTCCTCTTTCAAGGTGTTCTCTCTCCTTATTGCTTTCATTCATGTGTGAGTTCATGCAGTTCAAATTAACTATAAATGTGTAGAAGACAACAAGCTAGACTGTGATGCAGTTCTATTACACTGTTCTTGATACTTTTTTAATTCAATGTTACAGTGTTGATGCTAATGAGTTCAGTTAAGCTGGTCATTAACGTTGTTTTCTTCTAAACATGCAGTACACTGCGAGTTTTGTGATGTAATACAAAAGTCCCTTTGTTTGTCTTGAGACCATGTATTAAACTGCAACAATTATGTATTGAATGTCTATTGTTATTCTTTTATTTGTTGGGAATTAAATGCAAAAGTATTGGGTTGTATTACCCTTTGTAAATAAACGGTAACATTGTGGCATATACCGTAAAAATCACGGTAAAACCCAGTTATCAGATCATTTTACCATAATCCAGTTTACGGTATCTTACCATAAAAATAAATTACGGTAGTGCACCATAAAAAACTGTAAATTACGGGCGTCCCTGCTGCCAGTAAGTTACCGTTAATTTACAGTGAAATTGTTTAGAGTGGTTTGAGTAACGTGAGTTAAGTATGTAAGTTAACTTACTTATGTAAGTTTGAATAAGTCAAAACAAAAGTCAACTTTGACTTATCTAACTGTACTTTTGTTTCGCAACTTTCATACTTAACTTACACCACGTTACGTAAGTTACATAACGGTGCACAAACGTTAGCCCTGGAGCCACAGAAGTCATCTAGACTATTGTATTTAAACAAGTGCAAGTTAAAGATGATCTGAACAACGCTACAATAACATTTTGATATGATTCATGAAATGAATGTCTTTTTGATGGATTGTGTTGTGTATGTCATTACTTGTAGATCCTACTGTATGTGTGTTTCATATTATTTTATGTCTACCTGTCATTTTGCACCTGCTTTAAGGGCTTTCATTCGTTGTAGCACACATTTCACACCTTGCTACGTTCTACTGTGATCAGAAAATCAAAACAGTTTTTGTAGAAAGTGGCTTCCCAGAAAGTCACGATAAAGATTGTATTTTCTTTTTCTTGTGCTATATCCTACAGTACAATTGTTGTTTCAGTGGCATCAATTCATCTTACATTTAGTTTTTATCCTGCCTGAAGAACAAATGTTTTGCAAACGCTTTGTCTTTTCTCCCCACAGTTTCACTTTCCAGTGCTGTTTAAAAGGTCAAAAGATGGGTTTGATTAATTTATTCATCATAACCACCCAGTACACATGAGGAGTCGTGATTTGTTTTTATTTAATCTTTTCTTTTTTTTTCATGCTTGCCCGGGCTCATAACAGGAAAACCTGTTTATGTTTTGTAGCCTCACGCTCAATTTCACCCTCCTCCTCCTCCTCCTCCTCCTCCTCCTCCTCCTCATCTTCACTAACTGCTGTCTTGTTGCTTCTGCCTGAGTGGGTCCCTCTGAATACGCCACTTGGTTGAAAAAAAATAATTATTCCAATGATAGGCCCGGTACTCTGTGGTGCTTTACACAGGGACAAAGAGAAGGAGCGAGACGAGAACGGCACAGACGCAGATAAGTGGCGTCAAGCTTTAGAGCCGTAAAAATAGGTAAGTAAGCATTTTATTGGTATTTGACAGACAGACAGACAGACAGACAGACAGACAGATACATTCCCATGTTACAGTGCGGTGATGAGAGGGTTAGCCAGTCAATAGCCCTGAGCAGAATCAACTCTGTAGAAGCCTTGACCACTTGACCACATATCAGCTCTTCTGCACTGCCCTCAGGCCTCTCGCTCACACACACACACACACACACACACACACACACACACACACACACATACACAAAGTATATAGACAGGCAAACACACAAATGTGCACCCTTGCACACACATAAAACATAAAATACACCTTTTCTTTTCTTGGGAGTGTTTTAATATGAACTGGGTCAAATCCAACACGGTCTTGTACACACACACACACACACACACACACACACACACGGACATACACACTCCTTCAAAGCCCTTTAACCTTACTTTGACATTTGCCTCCCAACCAACCCGTTTCCTTATTATCCACGGTAAGTATGTCCCTAAAAGAAAATAGATTCCCCCTCTGCCCATCGTCTATTTCCCCGTTTCTTCTTCTTCCTCTTGCTTACTGTTGCTCTACAGGAGAGCCACTATTCGCCATGAATCCCCATGGATGAGAGAGGCGAAGGTAAAGAGGAGGAAAGGAGGTGTAGGCCGGGGTGGGGGGGGGATGGTAGAAGGAAGGGAGGAAACATGGTAGAGGGGGGGAACAGAAGAATAGAAGTAAAGGACAAAGGAAGAAAGGGGGAAGAGACAGAGGCCAGAAAAAGCAAGAAAAGAAAGTGTCGCCTTGAAGCGCGTTGTCATTGTCTCGGCAGTGCCAGTGTGCCAGGCAGTCAGTCAGTCATCCAGCCCCCCCGGCTTTAACAAGATAGATGCCCAGGGTTCCATTTTGCATATGCTGCTCAGGGCATGGCCACACCATCTCTCACCCCCCTTTTTGACTTCTTTTTTTTAAACTTTTTTTTATTGTTTTTAATCAGAAGCGAATGTCAACAGAATAAATGAAGTTGTGCGGCGAAGTGAAATTTTTATCACATCAGTGGTGGTTGGGTTGGTATGGGGGGTTGGGGGGGGGGGGGGGGGGGCGGGGCGGGGGGGGGGGTATGATGATGATGACGCCTCCACACATCCCTCACAATCCACACCCCTTCACCCCCCCCCCCCCCAACACACACACACACACACACACACACACACATATACCCTCCACCTCCATTCATCACGGGCCATATTGAGGGAGTGAAATTCGGTGGCGGCGCCGGTAATCAATGGAAGGGCTCCATATGGCGGGGATCAAAGGTGTCACATAGTGTGTGGTTCTGCTTTATTGCCAGCCAGCACTGTTAATTGGACAACAAGATCAGAGGCAATATTAAAATCCAATTAAATTGATACGAACAGATTGCCAAGTGATGTACACTAATGTATAATTGAGTATCAAGCAAATGCGAGTGGCCCGTCTCGAAGCGCCGAGCTGCTGAATAAATGATGGGCGAGCCGTAGAGGACGGAAACAAGTTTGCACATTAGCCCCCCCCCCCCCCCCCCCCCCCCCCCCCCCACACACACACACACACACACACACACACACACACCCTTCTCCTCTCTCCTTCCCCTTCCCTCCTCTGCTCTCTGGTCCTTCAGATGTGGAGAAACACAGAATCTTTTATTTTTTTGGGGAACTGGCTGACATTCTAAAAGGGACATTTTTGTCCTGCATAAAAAGGGCGTGTGTGTGTGTGTGTGTGTGTGTGTGTCTGTGTATGTGTGTGTGTGTGCGCTTGATGAGTGCAGAAGAGGAGAAGGAGGAGAGGAGGCTTGTGTGTGTGTGTGTGTGTGTGTGTGTGTGTGTGTGTGTTTGTGTGTTTGTGTGTGTGTGTGTGTATAATCCATAGGGGGGGGCGGGGCTGACGCGTAACATTTTAAATGGCGTAATTCCATCACACACACACGGATTTAATTTGAGTTTAATAAAATCTAAATGATTTATTGCCTTTTTTTTTTGCTGGAGCATGTTGTGGTGCTTTGGCTAATCAGGCATAAACATGGACAGCCCCCCCATCTCAGTGGAGAGGCTCCACGACGTGGAGTGCTCTTTAAGAATAAGAAATAAATAAGCAGATAAAGAAGGATGCTGTGACACTATTTAACAGACCAACGAGGCCTAGTCCAAGGTGACATTGCCTGATAAGGTGCACTTGGACTACAGCCCAAAAATAATCAAAAGTTCATCACCACTCATTCATTTATTAATTGAATATTTTTAGCCTTGATTTAATGCATCGAGCTGTAGTGCTAATTCGTGACATTGGGAGGCCGATAAGGAGATTTACATTTCAAATTTTAATGATATTTTGGCTCTAGCGATCACTCCCTTTTTTGCGGGGTGGGGGGCTAATTATATATTTCTGTTGTTTTGGTTGCGGTCCAGCATATGCTGTTTTTTTTTTTTTTGTTGTTGTTATGTCCCGCACGCCTCCGCTCTTTCTTGCGTTAAGCTGGTTTCCTTAATTAAGCGGGGCACGGGACTCATTAGCTGCCACGGCGATTGGGTGGCATGATGGGCCCGTCTCAGTTCCCGCCGGCGATGCCCAGGACAAAGTGCCTGGGGAGCAGGTGCTGACAAGGTCGCGGTGGCACCGTGCCATCTGGACCGACACTCGGGGCCCCATCGCCCGCCTGGCTCTTTGTAGCTTTAGCTGTGGCTAATGCCATCCACCAACAACCCTGACTCAAAGACATCAAAACAGCGCTCCGGCTCTTAGGAGGTCTGTGTACTTAACAACCGCTAAAACAAAGGCGCAATAATTGCTTTTGGCGCAATCTGTCCTTCGCTTGCCTCTCAAGGAGCTTTTGTGGTTAAGTGAGCTCGTAACAGAAGGCACATTGAAGGTTTTTCTTCATTTGAGCGAGATGCACCCACATTTGCATAACATAGACGTCGATGGCAAACCTTGTGCACATCCATTTAAACATAGATTACAAAGATGCATAGCTCTCCAGAAATAACATACATCAGTCAGGTACTTTATGAAAATGATTCATTATAATTTAGATTTTTCTGGGTGACTTGATTTATGTTTCTGTTTTTAATGTTTCTGTTGTCTTTATTTATGCTTTCAAAAATGTCAGGTTTGTCATGTCTTTTTAAGCCCAGATTTATGTTATTATGTTTTGCAGTTATTAACCAAACAAATCTAATAGTTACAGTATAATTGTGGGTCTGCAGAGGACCTAGGACCAGAAACATAATATATATGTTCAAGTTTGGAGAATTTCACTTGCCATTATTATTTAATTCAGTGTATTTTTTTTTTTTACCAAACAGTTCTCCTTTGTGTACTACTAAACCAGCTGTGTAAAAACCACATCTCACTGGTCGGTAGCATGAGAGCATGCAAAGCACACAGCTCTCTCACTGGGGGTGGGCGGATCTATACATATTGAATCTACATAATCTACATCTCATTTTGAAGATCAATCCGAGGGTCAATATGATCGGTACCAAAAAAAGGGATCAGTCTCAATAAACTGACCCCCAAAAAATGGTGGTTGAGGCAAGTTCTCCTAAATAACTTGTACACCACTTGTACCGTCGCCATGTTGTTGTTTTTTGCAGACAATGAACAGAAGTGACCATGTTTGGTAGAGACGCCGTATACGGCGCTGGTAGCGGTGCGACCTGTCAATCACAGTAGCCCCGCCCCTAAAGCATCCCCTGCTTTATGGTCTGTGTGACTCTAAATGGACCATAATGTACTAAATGAACATCATGCTGTATTGAAGAAGACTGTAAACTAGAGATTGAGACCATAAACTCATGTTTACAATGTTTACTGAGGGAATAAATCAAGAGAGAAGTAGAGTCATTTTAGACTAGACTTCTATACAACCAGAGGAGTCGCCCCCTGATGGTCACGAGAGAGAATGCAAGTTTTAAGACATTTCAGCATTGGCTTCACTCTGCAGAACCGGAGGTTGCTGGCCTGGTTGTTATATTATTATATGTAGAATATATTACTGAGTAGAGTAACTCAAAGATTATATTCATCTGGAAACCCACGTTTTTTTTTTTGCTCTGTAATGGACATTTGGGAAGAACTGGTTTGTAAATGTCATGGAATTGTCTAAACTCTAACCACAAGCGCTGATCGCAAATGACCAAACCCTGCGACTTGGATTTCATTGGAAAAAAAGCCTCCTAAAATGAAGCGAATGTCAGAGATCAAATGTTTCCCCGCAGTGGCATGAAGACCTTGCAATTTGTCATTTGCTTCAACCCGCTGTTCAATTTGTCATGAACGTTGTGGTTAGGGTCATCAGGGAGGGTTCCCTCTTCCTCCCCGACACCGGTGTGGTACGTATCACCCCCCTTTCCACCGAGCGGCAGATTGTCACACGGTTCTCACGCTTTGACGTAGGACGCTGCTTGTCGCACTCTATTTGAGGAGACCATTCCACTTTGGGGCTCAACGATCACAATGCCCGCTCACACATAAAGACATGTATAACCCAGAAGGAAACCCATACTTAAGCACCGGTCATCTCCTACTCCCTCCCTTCCCCACATCACTTTACAACCTCTGTGGCCTCTTTGCCAGAGGCCTTGGCTGTCATTATGCGGTCCAGCTTTTGGGTTTGCAAGCGCTCACCCTCTGATTTGGTGGACGGATGCTTTCTTTAAAATAAATGAATGTATAAAACCTGCTTTAATCCTCTTTGCTTAGACACAAGATATCCAGGTCATTAAGGATTCCGGACCTTTAAGTAAAAAAAAAAAAAAATAGCCCAAGCACACCACATATGGATGTTGACATGTACTCAAAGAGAGCGCAGATGTTTATTTTAGAGACTTTTTGGAGGATGGTTTGTGGTCAGCCATGTGGTGCAAGGCCATACATGAAAGGAAATGTTGGATTTGAATGCAGGAGTTCTAACAGGCCCGTCGCACACAAGCTCTCAGAGTAGATGCATGCGTACTGTGAAGGTCTGACATGTGCAGGGAGCAAAGAGCAAATGTGAGATAAATCACAATGTTGTGGTCGTGTGATAATGCTCCTACTTAGCAAAATACACAGAAAAGGTGCTTTTGTATTTTTCATACATTTTCTCTCACAGATACTGTGAGTATGTGTAACAAAGACAAGTAAACTGATTACTACATAAGTATTATATAAATCAATAATGCCTGTATTCTGAAAAGACAAAATTCCTACTGAGCTGTTGATATGAATATTTCCTCTAATTTCAACATTTACATGCAGCCGTGCATACGCCAATTACCGTAAAACACCTCCTGAGGCTAGGATTTCAATAATAATAATCAGATTTTTAGGAATAGTGAAAGTTTGCCATCAATAGCGGATTTGTTCGGCCGTACAAACACAGCCTCCCTCTTTCATTCCTCCAACCACCTTATTGAAAAAGTGAGCGTTGCCATATATGTGCATATCCAAACATCTGTTGATATCCAAGTCTTTCATAATGTGTAAAAAGTGCGTAGAGGTGGTCTGTTGCCAGCTACGGTAAAAATACACAATTGATCCTCATATTCCAAATGGGCTGTATGCAGATCCAAAGAGTCAGGATAGGTATCGTTATTATTAAAACTAGTACTCTTATCGGTTCAGTTCCTTATTGATACTCTTCTCAGTTCTGTTTTATTGTACTGTGAGAAAAAAGACAATTAATTAAGAAAATAATCAACATTGCTTTATTCTTCTTCTACATAAGTAATATATTCTTTCTTGGGCAGAGATACAACAAATTAAAAATCTTTAAAATACGTTCTCAACTAAACAATTAGCTGAGTGATTATCTTTCATTGATTATCAAACTCTGTACGACATCACTAACGTATGACATCACTAAGATATGACATCACTAACGTTGGCTGACGGCTGCTCCACCAACAGATGCTCTGTTCTGCTTGTTGGTCTCATGTTGTGGTGAACTGCTGCTGTTTCCTCTCTTACTCGTGAGGGTTTAGTGTGTTTGAGACAGAGTTCTCAACATCTACTGGAGTCAAATATCTTCTCCTCTCTGATCATGATGTGAGTCTCACGCTGTACTGAGCCGGAGACAAAGAGAGAGACAGAGAGAGGACGTTTGAGACAAGGACGTTTCACTAGCAGAACTTCTGAAGTACCGATAGCAGAACCAGTAACTCCGGACTTTATCGTATTTACTCATTTGGAACCAATTTCCCGTTTAGAACCGAGTTTTGAGGGGCATCCCTACCAAAGAATACTCCTTAAACCAGAATTATACTGGCAAATCCCACATGCTTTAACTGGAAAACGCTACATTGGGAACGAGGCATGATTTGGAATATCTAAACGGAATATGCTGTTTACATGACCACATTTAAATTTTCGTATTCGTCTTCTTCTGAATAGTTGTGTGGTATTAAAGTGCATGTAAACAAAGTCAGTGTGTCCACTTTAACAAATTATCAGAATGAATACGCTGTAATTAGAGATTAGAGAGGATGCAAGACCTCTATTCATTTAAAAATGAATAGTATGTGAATGATGGAATCAAGGAAGAGAATGACTCTTTTTCTTTTCTGTTATTTAATCAAAATACCCTTTCTGGTAAAAATGCACTTAATGTACTCTGACCACTGATGTACACAGCAGCATTGATGGTTTCATTAAACTGATGTTTTGCCTACACAGGGATAAACAGAGCGGAGTCTCCTAATTTAATCCTCCAGTCTAATCTGGTGTGAACCCCTAAACCTTTCCTTGCACAAAAGATGACCGACATAATCCCTGGAGTAAAGACATGGCCACTCATTCCTCTCTTGGCCACTCTTAAGACTGCAAGCAGATAGAATACTCGTTCCCTAACACGCACATTTTACATATTTATCATCCTCGCTCTTTTTCATTTGCTTGTCAGTCATCCTTCCATCCTCTGTCCATCGTCCCATGAATGTGTCTCAATGGCTAAGAAGAAGAACTACAAGACTTAACACTCAGGACAGAGGTACAAAACAGATGGAAAAGAGAGAAACATGGCCAGGAATTATTAGCACTTGCTTTGCTTTGCTCGTGCCATCGGTTCTCTGCAGCACATACAGTAAGAATTAAAATGGCAGAAACAGATTGCTTTGAGGAGCTTGTCTCCAACCCCCCCATTACTAAAATAAACACATTATTTGGAGAAAATCCATGATTAGGGCCAAAGGAAAAGAAGGCCCCTTGTTTGGGGGCGAATGGTCGAAGGAATGAGTGGCGGAGGGAGGGAAGGTTGGTGGGTGGAGATGGACGGGTGGGGTGTGGAGGGGGAGGCACAGTAGGGGGCTAATTCTCCCCATACCCTGCCGCAGCTGTGCCCCTGAAACTGACTGACAGATCCCCGTGCGTAGGGGGGTTTTCTGCATATGTCAGAACAGTAAGGGGCCTGCTAACTTCCTGTTACAGTTTTCACACTTTATATAGCAGTCGATCTTAAACGTATCTCTGGGGAGCAGCATTGTCGCAATTTTCTTTCCCTCTGGCCAGAAGGTCATTATGGTGGGGGCTATTTATGAAGATTGTCTGGGGGAAAGTAAAGTTATGTATTAAAGCTAATTCCTGTCAGAAAAAAATGAACAAACTGAACAATAATGATACTAAAGCCATTATGCATAGTTTTATCAATATGTACACTTGTGCTATGATTACTAATTGTTGTCAAACTGTGTAAACTATAAACCTTTATACAAGCCCTTTTTCTCCCTTTTCAACACAAGATAGTGTTAGCTTGGTTGCCCTGATGGCTTAAGGGTTAATACCCCAACCAACGGCAATTTCATGGTTTGAATCCAGCCAGGGTTGTGCCAGGACCCCTTGGCGTCACTTTGTTTTAGGGAACAGAACTACTTGGCTATTACGTTTCTTTTTTTTCTCATTCCCTACTTATCACCTCACAGCAGTTAAAGATCTGACGTAACCATCTTGCTAAACTGTTATGCTGATTCTTTTTTGTTAAAAATAGTAATTTATCATAGAACATTACACATACTCATCAGCATCATTCCGAACTGACACAATAACGTATCATGACTTATAAACACTTATTGAATCATTTTCTAGGTTAGTACGGTACTACTGTAAAGCATCGTTCAGTTACAGATGCACAAGTTTGGTGAAATATTTCAGGCTTATGTTTCAACTTCCTCCCAAGTAAACTCGGATGATCTCCCAAAACTGCACTCTATAAAAAGCAAGTCTCATGGAAAATACCATTCCAGCAGTGGTGGGCCGTCAGGGCCAACAAAGCCTTCTCCGCTGGCCTAAACAGAATCACAAAGTTATAGCTATTTTATAATTTAAGAATTTTTCATAAACACACTACACTACATGTATTCTAATTTTTTCTCCAATTATCTTATTTTCTCCTTGCACAGCTACTGTCACAGGGCTCCAGGGGACGTCCGGACTTGCTCCGGGCACAGGAGCTTGGGAGAACCGGACTGGGGACACAGAGGCTCTGGGGAACCGGACTGAGGACACCAAGAACAGGACTCTAGAGACTGGGAATCGGACTGGGGAAACTGACAACGGGACTATAGAGACTGGGGATTGGACTGGGGAAACTGACAACGGGACTCTAGAGACTGGGGATCGGACTGGGGAAACTGACAACAGGACTCTAGAGACTGGGGACACAGAGGCTCAGGGGGACGGAACTTTAGAGACTAGCGCTCAGGGGGACGGTACTCTAGAAACTGGGGATCAGGGGGACTGAACTCTAGAAACTGGAGCTCAGGGGGACTGAACTCTAGAGGCTGGGGATCAGGAGAGGAACAGGACTCAGACTCTTGGAGACGGGGCTCCGGGGAACAGGACTCGGATGGTGGCCCAGTGGTGTCAGGAACTGGAGGTCGCTGTGGCTCGGAGGAGGCAGCGGCCGGGTCTGGGGCTAACTGTTGCTCAGCGGTGACAGCTGGGTCCGGGAGTAGCTGTGGCTCAGAGGCGACAGTTGGAGTCGGCCGGACCGCTTTCTTTCTTTTACAAAGCAAGAATTATGGTCTGGAGAAATGGGGATTGTGTGGCGATTGCTTTAGCCCTGTTTGAATCAGTAGAGAACAGCTAAGAGGAGAGTTTGTAGCTTGTGTGCTGCTGTTGTTTTCCTGCTAAGCTAGTTTAGCGTCGTGTGTAGATTGTTTTTTTTCCGGGGTTGGAGTGTCAGACAGCTGTCTGTTACGTCATGTGGGTTGCCAGTTTGAGTGCAGTTGCTCCACCGAAAACATTATATTTCCCACAATTTAAGCTTCTGCATTTTCCAAATGCACTAGTATTATTCAAACGTATTGTTGGGCTCGTAAGCCTCGTACTGAACGGTTTAATATGAATATGTGTATTGTTACACCCCTAGAAACATATAATACCCATAGCTGTGGCGTCATAATGAGGTTATTAGGAGGTGGTTCAACTGTAGTAGGACAGCACTGAAGGCCCAGGTATAAAACACACGGCCCACCACTGGTTTCCAGTTATGTCTGGAGATTAAAACATAAAGTACAACAAATCCTGACTTACTTGAAAAAAGATTAGTACTTTGACCTTGATCAGAAACCTGCTCCTATTAGAGCACCCGGGGCCAAACTGAAGAGGAGCCAGTATGGGCATTTAGAAATACAGTAAGAAGACATGAAACACCACGCTGTTAAAACAGCTGCCCCTCCTGTGGCGGGACCCTAAGCGCAGTAACCTTATATCAAAGCTTGGCATGTAGCGGAGCAGCCAGGGAGGAGCACATTAATTATTGAGGAGCATACGGTAACAAGCTGTGAGCGCCAGAGACGGCCTTTTGTAAGGAAGACTAGCACCCCATGTCCGATTATCTATGTTAACCTTGTTCTTTCCCTGTCTCTGTGAGCATGCCGGCTACGAGCGGGAGAGAGATATCACTCTCTCTCTCTTAACACACTACAAACACACACGTCAGGGTCACGATTGGGGCGGTTATGTGTTCTTTGGCTTTCTATTATGCTCTAACACAAGCACAATATCACACACACACTCTGTGAGACCCACACATACAGTTGAGTGGCAAAAAGGGCAAGTTATTGGCTCAAACAGGGGAATAACATGTCAGCCTCAGGGGATTTTGAGGGAACCTGCTAGTGCAGAAAGGGCCGTTTGCAACTACTCTCTGTACTTCACTTCACCTTTGGCTTTGAACGCTGATATGCTGCAGGCGGCTGTTTGCCACCTTCACTGGGATTCTGAAGAGCAGAAGATGAGAGTTCAGTCTAAGGCCCTAGCCCTTTGTCAAGGATTAGCAAAAGAAAATGTTGTGGGTCAGTAATTACTGGATAAAAGTTGTTACCTCATAGGTCAGCTGTCGAGGGTTAGTACCCTAACTTTTTGTGTAGCTTGAAATGAGAGAGAAATGTACTTTGGAGGCTTAAATATACTATAAAAGGGTACATTTACAGAACAGAAAAGATCTTAAACAGGCTGGAACAGGCAAAAAAAAAGAAGCAGAATTTGAAAATGCAGCTCTCACACCCTGCATCGCTCAGTCCTAAGCCCCTCCCACTAGAGAAGAACGAGCATATGCACTCACTTCCTACAGTAACCTGTACAAGTGCTAGTATTTTAAACATCAGCCTTAATGCCGCCGCTTCATCATGCTTTCAACGAAGGAATGTTCACGCGCATCCTGCTTTTGTAAAACAGCCAATAGGAACTCTCTGAAATGACCTGTGATTGGCCGAACAGAGCCAAGAGGAGGTGCATTAGTCTACTTTTCCCTCAGACGACTTGAATTACAATATGCTAAAAGTTATTTTGGAATTATTGCCCAATGACACCAACAATATAGTTCCTAACCCATCTTTAAGTATAAATGTTTTGTATGCTGACAAAACCTTTGCGAACATTTTAATTTAGAGAATGAACGTCAGTTTGGTTGAAGATTAGAATCCACCTGATTTATTTTAGTCTAAAAGAACTGCTATTGAAAATTGATCACAAAATTAAAAGGATGCATTATTATTAAGGAAGTCGCTATTTGAAAACTGCGAAGAGGCTGTCTGTTCTCTAAAGAATTGTAGTCATAAGTTATTCCAGACATGAACAAACATGTTCTCATTAGCATGTTTATTTTGGGATTCAGCCCTCAAATACTGTAAATGAAACAATACAAAGGCAACAAGAATGAAAGGCAATGAAAAGCCAGCCAAAACACCAACAGTGATTTTTTTTTTTTTATCAAATGCTTTTTTATAGCAAAAGTTTGACGTCCCTTTCTAATCTTGTTTCACAGTTACAGAACCAAATAAAGTCAAGATCCCCACCAAAAATCTGCTAAGAGTCCTAATAGACTAAATAAAAAAGCCAGAGACACTACAACACACTCACTCTTCCTTTCTTTTGCAAAAATGGATTTAAATATCTGTTTCCGTTTAGTTTTTTCTCTTTTTTTAACATCACCTTGTCACTGAGCCCCTGTTGCCGAAGGATTTGGCAAGCTAGTTTTCATAAACTAAATTAATACTACAATCATGTAAACTGTCACGGGAGTTCAGGACAGGACCCGATAGCAACCACAAGACAGGAATCAGGTACAGAACAGACTTTATTTTGGACAGTGGACTAGTTCGGGTCTGCTCATCCAAGCTGGGAGGTGTGCATCCTTGCGTGCCACACCGGGTTGCGTGGGTTCGGACCGAACTGCACGGCGGCGGACCGGTCGAGGTGTCTGTCGGCAGTGTGGTTGTTCCCATGGACCAACACCGGAAAGCAGGCAGGATTGACTGTGTGGTTCCCTTGGTCCGACAGGATGGCAGGCAGGATCAACAGTGTGGTTTCCCGTGGACCGACACCGGACAGCAGGCAAGTTCAACTGTGTGGTTCCCTTGGTCCGACACAGGATGGCAGGCTTACGTCAACTGGGTGATCTCCACGGAACGACACAGGACGGCTGGACACGGGATCTCTGAGGAACTCTGTGGGCTCAGGTTGGTAACCAAGGAACCAGTGACCCCCGAGCCTGGCGAGAGTTTAACTTCTTGGTGGTCTGGATGTACTCCAGGTTTTTATGGTCCGTCCAGACCACGAATGGATGAACGGCCCCCTCCAGCCAGTGTCTCCATTCCTCGAGAGCTTTGATTGAGAGTTTGATTACCAGCAATTCTCTGTTTCCAACATCATAATTTTTCTCCTCCGGGGTCAACCGGCGAGAATAGTAGGCAGAGGGGCGGAGCTTAGCGTCAGAGTCCGAACGTTGTGACAGAATGGCTCCCACGCCTGTGTCAGAGGCATCTGCTTCAACGAAGAACTGTCGGGTGTCATCGGGCTGAGTCAGGATGGGGGCAGAGGAGAACCGCTTCTTGAAGAGTTGGAACGCCTGGTGTCCATACAAATGTGGTTTTGGAGGAGCTGAGTCTAGTGAGGGGGGCTGCTTGCTAGGGGCTTGCTAGTTCCAAATGAATCTGTGGTAGAAGTTGGCAAACCCCAGGAATTGTTGAAGCTGTTTCGAGAGGAGGGGGTCAGCCATTCAGTCACTGCCTTGATCTTTTCCGGATCCGTCTTAACTTGACCGCTCTCGATAATGAACCCAAGGAACTGAACTGAGGTCACATGGAACTCGCATTTTTTTACGTCTTAAGAGTTGGTTCTCCAGTAGGCGCCAGAGGACCATCCGGACGTAGCGCTGGTGCTCCTGAAGGTTCACTGAGTAGATGAGGATGTCATCTAAATAAACAAACACAAAACGGTTCAGAAAATCCCGGAGTACGTCATTTACCAACGCCTGGAACACTGCGGGGGCATTGGTGAGTCCAAAGGGCATGACCAAGTACTCAAAGTGACCGAGGGGGGTGTTGAACACTGTTTTCCACTCGTCCCCTGCTCGGATCCGCACCAGGTGATATGTATTAGAGCAGTTGAGTTTAGTGAAGATCGTGGCTGCTAAGAGAGGTTCCAACGCAGAGTTAATCAGAGGCAAGGGGTACTTGTTCCAGGTGGTGATGCTGTTCAGGCCCCGATAGTTGATGCAGAGCCGGAGGCTTTTATCCTTTTTGGCAACGAAGAAGGCTTAGAGATTCTGAGATGTACTCCTCCATGGACGCCTTCTCTGGTCTGGACAGGTTATATAAACGACTGGACGGGAACGAAGCGCCTGGCTGAAGGTCAATAGTGCAGTCGTAGGGTTGGTGAGGTGGTAAGGAAAGAGCCCGAGCTTTCCTAAACACCTCCTCAATGTCATGGTAGGCAGTGGGTATGGAGGCGAGATCTGGCGGAGGAACCGGTAAGCCCCCGGTTAAACCTCCAGGGGGCAGCGCAGATCCTAGGCAGTTTGCATGACAGGATGGGCTCCATGCGGATATCCTCCCCGTCATCCAGTCAATCTGAGGGTTATGAGCGGTAAGCAAAGGGTGGCCCTGCACTAAGGGGGTTTTAGGAGAAGAAAACACATAAAACTGAAGTCTCTCTCTGTGATTTTCGGACAGGATGAGCAGGTGGGTGATTCTGGCAAAGGAGCTGCCGTTCAGGGCGTTGACCATTAGTGGGCACTCTAGCATCTCCAGCATCTCTCCTGCGGTGAAAGGTGAGCGCGGAATCCTGACATAAACTGCATCGTTCTCTGGTGCCATTAACCCCTGCCCTCTGGACAATAACACTTCTGTTAGTACTGTGTCCGTTGAGTTCATACTGAATATGTAAATGCCATCACAAGACAGAGAAGGTTCAAGGCAACAATGCTCATGGAGGATATTTTACAATCTGAATGTCAATGTAGAGAATGACTTGAATGTTCACATATCCACAATGCAATTTAACATGAGTGTCAAGGCTGTAAAGGGAGTTATTTGCTGAATATAGTGCATTGCTGTTGTTAATGCGAGTCTCCAGCACTCACCCTCACAGAATAAGCCCTTTGAATTGTGTGTCGAAGGCTCGGCAGCCACATCATTGAAATATAAAGTGGAGATGTGTGGGTCAAACTGAGAGAGAGGAAGAAACTTCAATGTATGATATTAATCTCTTACACTAGTAGAGAACAACTGTAATTTAATATTGTTAATACATTTTTACCTTTTAATGATACCTTAGTGCTATACTTTCGAGTTCATACAGAGATACAGAATAGGTGTTAAGAAGAGTTTAAACATAAGAGAACATTAAGAGAAGTCAGGAATATAAATTATGGAAGGAGTTTGATTGCCAGGTAAAGATTCTGGCTGTAAATACTGTTATGTTGCCTTAGCTTACACACACACACACACACACACACACACACACACACACACACACAGCTGAGGTCAGCTTGTAAAAGTGAATGAACTCAGAGGGGGCTGACCAGTGTTGACGGCCCTTTGATCACGGAGTGGTTTGTTTCCTCAGGCCCGTGACCTTCGACCCCCTGACAGAGAAAGGTTGAGTGCCTGTGCAGCTCGGCGCTAATGATCCGTTAAACACTCCTCAGCTGTGTTAGTGTGTGGCATGCTTTTTGTGTGTGTGTGTGTGTGTGTGTGTGTGTGTGTGTGTGTGTGTGTGTGTGTGTGTGAGACGGACATGGTGCGCTGTATTTTAACCGACACTTCGTCAACATATAACCTCATATCTTCCAGCACGGAATGACAGCGGACACGTGCCGAGTCACAATCGACAGCAGTCGAACGTGAAAACGAAAATCATCACATCACAATATCATGTAAGTCATAACGGCAGACGGAAAAGGAAAAGCAACTTACAAACATTCCACAACTTATCCGAGGCTTTCAACTTCCAATGGACCAAGATACGCACCCTCCGCCACAACCGCTTTTAAAGATCACCTTTGAAGGGATTTTATTAATTAGATAGACAAAGCCAGAGTGCCATTAGCCTGCGGTTGCATTTGAGTTCTGTTAAAAAGGAACGTTCCCACGTGCCACAAATCCCCGTTGCCGCTACGCCAAAAAAAAAAGACCAACAACTAAACAACAAAAACAGCGACTGAGTCAAAGTGGATCACTCTCTGCAGGGGCCGGGGCCACAGTCCCCTTTCAAGTACAGTTGCAACAAAACTGTGCCGAGCGGGAACCTTTGTTTTCCTCCCAAATCCGCGTGGCTTGAACCTGACCCTGTTTCTTCAAGCCTGGTGGAGGATAACATGTTCCTACAGTTTGATAGCAAGAGTACATTTTCTTATGACTTATTCATCTTTTTTCCCCCTCTCTCTCTCCTTAATTTATAATTCATTTGATCTAAAATTTCATTAATTTTCTAAAATGTTCCAATTGGGGCCTTGCTGGGCTGAGGCAAAGGTTTTTTTCTTTTTTTTCTTTGTCCAACACTCTTTTGTAGTCGGCTATTATTCTTTTATGTAGCAGCCTTGTAGAGGTTATCGTCTTCTGAGGGCAAACAGCGCTCTCTGGAAAAGTTTTAATCAGCTTTAATGAGTGGGGTCAGTGCAGGAAGCAGAGAGGGAGAGAGAGGAGCACAGCAGCTGGGAGAGAAAGTGAGAGGCAAAGACGGCCGGCCTCTGAAACATATAGACGTCTTATTTTAAAAATCTTCCACATGTTCTGTCTCGCTCATTTACACTTCTCACTTTTTTTGTGCCTGTCCTTCTGATAGTCGGATTTAGCTCAAATCACATTGGCATGTCATGCATGGGAACAGATTATAGATAATGAAGGAGAAATTATTTTTTGGGCTCTTTATCTTCAAAGTATCATTCCAATCAGACACCGCACGACTGCAATAAGAAGGCAATGGTTAATTTCCAAAGCCGTCTGTCAATAGCCATCCAAATATTTCCATTGTGACCGTGCCGAGGGACAACCGCGTGAGAAATCCTCAACCTCATCTGCTTTAAATTCCTCCACAATGATAAAGCTAGTTTAGTCTTTCTACTTCTACAATCCCTGAGTTTTTATCATTCCCTGAAATCCTCAGATATCCCTCTTTTACCTTCTCCTCTTTAAGTTGCCGTGCCTTTCTTCACTCAGTCTTTATCAAATGTAAGCGGCCGTTCTTCTGGCTTTGGCCTTGGACTCCAATCTTCTTCCAGGCGATAGTCTAAGCCATTCCATTATTAGCTTTTTACAGCCAAGGCCGACTGGCTCTTTGTGACATGGTCTGCGTTTCCTTTTAGACCTGCATGGCAAAGATATGACATTCCCTGGTTAGATTGTAAGGCCACTGAGAAGGATTGAGTGTGTCAGAGAGAATATTTAGAAAAGCAGATATGACTTCAAGAGACAAGTTGGGATTCTCAGGTCAGTCCGTCTGTGCCTGAAAACCTCTATAGAGTTAATTAGCTGTGGTATTTTACTTTATAGGATTTATCACTCTCTTCTCCAAAGTCTATAGACAAGACAAAACGAAGCGGTGACATAGAGATATGATGTTCACATATAGGTATATTATAGGAGAACCCGACATACTTTTACTAAATGGTGAATGGACAATACTTAACACAGCATCGTGCTGTACTCAGGTAAACGAGTCTAAGTTTAAACATGAAAGTGTGTTTAACTGTCTACATCCTGTTCTTTTGAATGTTCACTTTGATATGAGCATTTTTCTATAAATTAATTTATTGATGGGTTTTTAAGGACCGTGATTTTTGACAGACGTTTGTTCAGTATTTCCTTCCTTTCAATTACTTCAATTCAATTTATTTTTGTATAGCCCAAAATCACAAATTCCAAATTTGCCTCAGAGGTCTATACAATCTGTACACATCCTCTGACCTCTGACCCTCACATCAGAACAGGAAGAACTCCCCAAAAACCCTTTAATGGGAGAAAAGAGGAAGAGACCTCAGAGAGAGGAACAGAGGAGGACCCTCTGTCAGGATGAAGTGTGATAGATGTCATGTGTACACAACGAACAACACAACAGAGTAACAACACATTCAATGTGACAGAACCACGGCAGGAGGCAGGACCAGGGTCCAGGTATAACCAGGATCCATGGAAACCTGCGAGGCCTATTTCCATTACTTCTGATATGTATTTCCATTATTTAGATTTGAGCAAGTTTTTGACAACTTTCTTTCTGTATTTGCATAAGAAAATACATATTACAGATAGCTTTTAATCATTTTTTAATTTAACAATTGCATTGGACCCGGCCTACCTCAAAATGGGATGCTTCTTGTCTTCTTGCACCTCAGCATTGTGTTGTAAGTGTGGTGGTTTTGTTCTGCTCAAAGAGCACACCTGAACAGAATCTGTGCTCTGGTTGAAGGAGGATGCAGCAGGTTGAGGTTCAAAATGTGTTCTAATGTCTGTTGGAGCTGAGTTGCAGACTGAAGCAGTGGTCCATTCTGCACAATAGATGTTAGATCCCAATATGAAATTCCACCCTACTCAGCTCACCTCTTTCACACCATGAGGCCACAAAGCCCCATTGATCTTCCTCTTGCCAGCATTTCTATGTTTTCCTCTCTTGTGTGCCAAGGGAAAAGGTTAGTGTGTGTGTGTGTGTGTGTGTGTGTGTGTGTGTGTGTGTGTGTGTGTGTGTGTGTGTGTGTGTGTGTGCATATTCTTGTGCCCATATCTCCATCATCCCTATTATCTCTTTCCCCACTCATCCAAATGTCACTACATCTTTCTTGCAAATGTCTTCCTCTGTGCATGATTTGTGAATGCATGTGTGTCGTTTTTTACACGTATATGTTTTCATGTGCGCCTGCTTTTCATTCTTTGTGTTTGTATGTATGCATGTGTGTACTGAATGTATTACCGGTTGAGCGTGCGAGCGTTGGACTGTGTGTGTGTGTGTGTGTGTGTGTGTGTGTGTGTGTGTGTGTGTGTGTGTGAACCAGATCGCGATGCAGGCTATAGCCTCGCCGCGCTCCCAGCGGTGCCGGACCTCAAGCTCAGAGGGCCGGCGCTTAGGCCCGGTGTCGATAAGCGGCTGCTCTTCAAAGGGCACTGAGAGAAAAAAAAACCGGCTCGGCCCCGTCAAAGCCGGACAAATTCCCCTCTAACACGCTGAGCTTCGCTGCTCGAACAGTTTAAAGAGCGAGAGGGAGGAAAGCCAGGTATTGAAGGGAAAGGGACTAGCAGCGGTGATACCGTTAGAGTTATCTCAGCTCGGGCTTCTTTAACAGAAAAGTCGATGCACGGAGATTGAAAGAGGTGGCCATCTACCAGGGAGAGAGGGTCTGATGAAAGGACAGTATTGGGTTATATTATGGGAAAAGTCCTCGGAAGTGCAATTCTAAATAACTGAGATAACCATGTAGGAGTTCTATGATATCTGTTGTAGGGGATTAATCACCTGGAAGGGCCAGAAACGTGTCCGATGTGTGTTTTTGACAGTGAGAAGTCCACTGCAGAAAACACCACAATGATAAGCAGGAAAGATGGACAGTTGAGACACAAACATACAGTAGATATGTCAAAGATCAGCAGAGAAAAGCAGTCAACACAAGGGAAGGATTTGAATCTGTATCTTAAACCATCTGAAGTTATACCGTGCATGCCTGATTCATTACTGGGTCACAAAAGGAGCTTTTATATATATATATATATATATATATAGAAAAAGTTTCTGCACACGTCTTCCATATCTGGGATCATTACATAGAAAATATTTACATTTAGAATAAATACATTTGACTAATTCACACACACAAAGGGACAAAAATCAAGTTTCCACCTCTGGGGCTGAAAAATGCAGCCAACGCCAAAGTGCCAAAAACTGCAGTGTCTCAAATTGCCACTTGAAGCTGGCTCCAAAAACCAATCCCCATAGACCCCAAATCCCCACAGACCCCCAATCCCCATAGACCTCAATGTTAAAAGGGACGATTAAGGGCGTGCTCGTTTTGAATGACAGCCATGTTTTGTGCCTTTTGGAGATTTTTATAAAATACTGGGCAAATAATAAGGCTTGCTGTGTGATTAATTGTACTATCAGACTGTCTAAGAAGTCCGTGCTCAAGTTTCTTTGTTGTTTTTCGGTGCGTTCATTGTTCATTGTTTAGTGGGTATCAAAACAGATTTTTTTTGTATCTGCCTCTCACACATTCATTATATATTTATATGTAGAATATGCAAAAAAATATAAGAGCTGAGGAATTTTGGGGAAGGCAAAGTGATTAAAAATTAAACAATGCAGAAAATCACTGTTACCTGAAGGGATGCTAGAGTACATTTCTCTAGATTTTTTTTCATCTTTATCTGGACTCCCTCTCTCCCTCTCTCCCTCTCTCCCTCTCTCCCTCTCTCCCTCTCTCCCTCTCTCCCTCGCTGCTTTCATTTGTTTTCTTTTGTCTTCCTTTTAGTTTTTTATGTTGGAGATTTCTTAAAAGCGGTCTTCTCTGCAGGCACACATGCTTCCTGGCCCACAGACAGCATGTAAGTGTGTGTTCTGCAAATGCCTGTCTTCTACGTGCGTGTGTGTGTGTGTGTGTGTGTGTGTGTGTGTGTGTGTGTGTGTGTGTGTGTGTGTGTGTGTGTGTGTGTGTGTGTGTGTGTGCAGCAGCAGCGTCCAGGCTATTTGTCATGGCATAGGCTGTTTGCTGGGTCGGTCCAGATAAACTAATGTGTCTGTGCTGACCAGAGCGCCTGCAATATGCAAAGACTTTAAATTGTGTCACTGCCCAGTGGCTCACTTGCTGAACACTGTGCAGTAGAGAGAAACGAAAGGGGGGGGGGGGGGGGGGGGACTAAGGAGAGAGAGAGAACTAAATGGGAGTAAGATATTTGAGGGCAGTGGGGAAACATTTTAGATTTGGCTAAGATGTAAAAAAATATATAATAATAATAATTTTACAGGAAATGATCTGTTTGTTTTTTTGTTTTGTTTTAACTGATTTTTTGTACGTTGTCAGGGACAAACATAAATGACAGGGTGGTTAAATTGAAGGAGGATTTATTGGCGCTGTGGTTGACTGTTTCTTTCGAAAAGAAAAGAAAGTGCATTTCTTTAAACTGATTTAGTGAATAATAACTGTCAACAGATGGAGCAGTTGTTGTGCCCAAATATGTCACGTGATCATGAATGTGCAGCTCCCTGTCCCAGTACGCTGTTTTTGCAGCTATGTTATCCTCAGAACACACTCTCAATAGGGACTATTTCTTCAGAAGAAAAGTGGTTTCAATGAAAGACGTTGAATTCGGGTGGAGTCACAAATTAATAAAAAGCGTATTACAGAAACCTGGACAAACAAAAACACAAACAACTGGTGTGGCTTGTTACCTCGAGAGCTGTTCTGTTCTGTAGGTTTCAAGGCGATTGATGCTGTTTTGAAGGCGTCTTCATGCTGAGAATAAACACACACTGACTACTTGGATATTAATTTTGATGAAATTGAGTAAAGATAAGGAACAGACTGTAACAGGAGAGAATATCAACTCCAACCCATAAATGTCGGGACTGGCCTTGAAAAGCCCACACGAGTCAAAGAGAACTGGCAGTTTAACCCAAACTTACTGTAGCTTTGTAATCAAAATTACCTTGAAGGCGCATATGTGTGTGTGTGTGTGTGTGTGTGTGCACGTCTTATACCCCCACCCATCAGTCATAACACACTAGCCTAAACACACACACACACAGACACACAGTCCTACAGATGCTAGCGATCATTATGGTCTTCTGTTTCGTCAAACCTTTAGATTCGGCCTTTTTGCCTCTAGCTGACGACTGTATGAGGGGGGATTTATTTTTTTTTGTTTCAATTTTGGCAAAGGATCAGACAAGCTGCACAGTGCTGTATTAAAATGTCAGCTTAAAATGAAAATAAACAACTTAGGGGTGGAAAAAAGGCGATACCGCCAATAACAACCCCCACCCCTCGGAGAGACTTTCCCCGGGCCAGACTTGGTACGACCCGGGGCAGAGCGGAGATTGACAGGTGGGGCGGCAGGATCTCAGAGCCGCGGGGGGGGTTACCTGTTTGAACGGCAGGAGCTTCAGGTCCTAGTTTGAGAATCTAAGAATAAACAACGATAAGGCTCAAACTTCATTCTATTATACATATATATTATATATTATATATATATATATATATATATATATATATCAAACAAACACAGTACTTTAAACTAGTAGACTGGTGTTGAAGAAGTAATGCTTGTGATGTGTTTTCCATACTTATGTTACAAGTTGGCAGCATTCTCTGAAATGGTGAATCAAATGAAAAATAAAAAGTGCCATCATGAAATCTGAGCTGTTCTGTGTGAAGCCGTTGGTATTCTTCAGACAAAGTTCTCGTTGTCAAATGTCGTCCACCACCTCCTTCCCTAATGCCTTTCAGAACACAACATCAGCAACTTCAGAAACGTTCAGAAACTCACCATGTGACAGTCACGTGTGTGGCCCTTCAGAACATGTGGCCACAGTTCAGTATGTTTTTGGTTCAACAGGAAAAACAATCAGAAAATTAATGGTTTTGTTGATTTGTTTTGAAAATGATTGATATTCACTGACCAGCATTCCTTCTTTAACAGTTGTGGCATGCACATGCTGGCATAAGACCGAAATATCTGTTATGTAAATGTTAAGCATTTCTGATTCTGCAACGCTTCATCATTAGACTCTGACTTGTAGATAACTCTGGAACTGAGCTGTAGGAGATGTCTGTTTATAGAGGGCAGTACAAAGGACTGACTAAAACGCACATTGTAGCGGGGCTCAAGCATTTTATCCATATGCGTTAAATCTGTATTGTCTATGATCGCGTATACGCAGTGATACTCTATAGCATCAGTTACAGTCTCAAAACTATCACCTTTTCATTGCAACATAAAACCACAAGTTCAAATGTAAACTCAATTCCTGAAGGGCAGACAAACATAAACGGTGACTATTATCAACAAAGGCACTTCATCCTCCTGTCCTTACTCATCTCCTTATTCCACATCCTAACCCGTTAACAGAATGCGGTGCCTGCTCACTCTCCCCTTGCATTGTCCCCTTAATGTATAAATATACGGTTAACTCAGAAAAAGGCATCATTTGTTTGGGCGCGGTCCCAGAGCGCGTTGTTCTGGCCCCCGTGTACAACACAGAGATCGTTTGTTGGTGTTAACTAGCACACGTGTCGAAAATAAACACCGCGCTCGACTCCGCTCCATTAATAACACGCCTTCGCTTTGTTGCACGCTCGCTTCTGCTGCTGCTGCATTTTGTTACTTCACCGTCTTACTTTCCACGTCTTTTGCGGTGCACGAGTTTGCGTTTGCAAAGTAGTGTTTGTTTGTGTGCATGGGATGCTGTCGTGACTGTCTGTGCTGTACTTTGCTTATTGTATTTATAGAGAAGTGTGAACAGATATGACAACATGAATCAGATTGTACACTTGACTTGTGGAAAAGAAGAGTGTGTGTCTGTTTGTTTTACCATGCTTTCTGTATGTACTGTATGTACACAGTGTGTACAATGTGGGAAAGAAGTGGCAACCGTCAAACCAATAAATGGTACACTGGACTGTACTTTTCCTGGAATTTGTGAACATGCATTCTTGTAGTAATGTAAAAACAAAAAGAAGTAATGTATGTGTGTGTGTGTGTGTGTGTGTGTGTGTGTGTGTGTGTGTGTGTGTGTGTGTGTGTGTGTGTGTGTGTGTGTGTGTGTGGCATTCAGGAAAAAAACTTGCAGAATGTCACAAGAATCAAATAACCCTCGAATAACCCGCCATCCCCCTGCTCACAACAGAAAGAAGCATTCCTCTCATGAATATGTAAATACATCACAGAGGAGTCGGCACTCAGTTGAAGAACTGCTGCTTTTGTTTCCCAGCAATTAATAGTACAAACAACTGCTCTCTCTCTCTCTCTCTCTCTTTCTCTCTCTCTCTCTCTCTCTGCCTGTCTGTCTTTCGGTCAGTCCGTCTGCCTCTCTCACTATAAATATAATTAACACAGTGGATACAGCTCTCTCCTCACCCAGCTCCCTGGATGGATTTGGAACGGTTTAAAAATGGGAGAAAAAACGCATGGTCTGTTTATAAGTTTTGTTTATCCACGTTCTTGCCGGCTTCCTTTGCTGCTCCAAGTTCACCGCCTCGAACTCCAACCAACATTCGTCACGACACGCCACCGCATCAGACATCACATCCATCCTCGTCTATCACCCCAAATGCTGCAAGACCAACCAATTATGTCCACTCCAACCCATCTACCTTTCCGAAAAGACTCATACCCAAGTCCGTACGAACCCATCCTTGATTACTCAAGCTCAAATCCAGCCAGTCGAACTTCCCCGCAAGATCCCCCATTCGTCAGAGGCAAAGGGGCCACGCGGTCGCCATATCTTAGCCAAATCCGGAATACCCCCTGAGTCTACTCGGGCCATCCTTTCCACATCGACGCCGCCTCCACCGCTTCGAGCCAAGGAATTCCCGAGCACATTGTTAAGATTCTTGGTCGTTGGCCTTCCCCCGTGTACCTCTTCTACATCCACTCCAATCTGAACGGCATCTGAAATGCCCACTGGCTTCAGACTTCATCATCTTTTTGGGGATATTTTTGGGGACTCTGCACTACCAGAGCTTCCAAAGAGACGGCCCCCACTCTACAGTCTCCATTCCCCCAGTTCCTGCCAGCCATCAGATACCAACGGTCCCCCATCGCTCGCCTATCCTCCTTTCTACAACCCTCGTCGTTTCTTCTTCCTTACATCCCTTCATCCCTACCCTACATCCCTCTACCTCTATCCCTACCCTACATCCCTTCACCCCTCTACCTTGGACCCCTACGCTACGTCCCTTCATCCCTCTACCTCTATCCCTACCCTACATCCCTTCATCCCTCTACCTCTATCCCTACCCTTCATCCCTCTACCTCTATCCCTACCCTACATCCCTTCATCCCTCTACCTCTATCCCTACCCTTCATCCCTCTACCTCGACCCCTACCCTACGTCCCTTCATCCCTCTACCTCTATTCCTACCCTACATCCCTCTACCTCTATCCCTACCCTTCATCCCTCTACCTCTATCCCTACCCTACATCCCTTCATTCCTCGGCCCCTTCCACTTCCTTAATCTAACAGTCATTCCATTATGCAATAAACCTCCCAAAACTCATACTGTTATTGGTGTGGTCCTTGTTAGTGAAATGACTAGTAGTGGCAGTCAGAGGAATAAATGCCCATACATTTTGTGTGTTAAATGTAAACCTTGTAGACTTCCAAAAATACTGATAACAAACATCTAGGGAAAGTTGTGGTCTGAAAGGCTTGTAGTTTTTTTTTTTATCGATACACAAATTTTTGTGTTATGAATTGAAAACCCAGTCTGTCAGGCCATCTTGGCGGTGCTTCACACCTGCATGAAGATGATTTGATTTTACCAGCCACACAGCTGTAAAGGATCGTGAACCATATATACAACCGCAGATGCAATCAGCTGTCGCAAACAGGACTTTAGCGCTCTGCCTCCAATATTGCTCGCTTTATTCCTGCGGAGCAAATTTTGGAGGAGGCGCAATTGCATAGAGTACAAAGTAAAAAAAAATGCAAGTGCATGTGAATGATGCAAAGATGCTATTTTATGATTTGATAAATGTTTCAAACTAATTTATTTATCATTATTTCTGCTATCTAGCAACAGCTCACTTCAGGCTGCTGGGGGAAAATAAACCTGGACTGCACAGAGTGTCCAGTGGTCAAATGTGCTTCAATAAAATGAGACAAACAGTATCTTGGGTTTGGTATTAATACCGAGGCACCATTCATTGAACAAAAATTCAACTTCAGCAGCAGAGTGGTGGTGTTTGTGATCTTAACGGAGTCTAAACCTCATTTGCTCCCTGTTTAGACACCCCAGTCCTCAATCTTCATGATTTCTGATAAATAGCTGAAGGGGCAGGGTGGGGGGGGTCTGTCACATTATATGAGTAGCCAAGTGCTGAGAGAAGGGGGCATCTGTCCACCCTGCACAGGCTACTCCTCAAATATTAATAATGATAACGAGCAAAAGGCTGACCAGGGCCCGGGGCCCACAACAAGCGTCCCCTTATTAGAATAACCCCTGCAACTCTCTATGTCTCACACACACACACACACACACACACACACACATATGCACTCAAGTGAATATGGACATGAACTTGTGCAGATGACAATGTGACAGGCAATATGCATGCAGGCCAACAAAGACATATTCCGAAGACAGATAACGTGAGAGTATGCAAACGCACACAAATGGGACAGACATGCAAATGATCACCCACAGGGACTGGGAAGAGGATTCCCCTCTGGCCAGAGAGCCCATACTCTTCATCACCCCCCCCCCCCCTCCCCCCCCCATACCCTCCTGACCCATGTCACACACAATCAGCCTCCCAGTCCAACACACACACTCCCTGACTGTTTCCAACACACCACATCACCCCCATCACGCATGGGTCTGTGTCCACGAACACACATACACACACACTGAGACATGGCTGGTGCCTCACCCCTGGACCCCGTCGGTCATTAGTATGGAGGTCTGTCTGTGTTTGTTTGGTTTCTAATGGACCATTTAAATGCAGAATATTCACAGCAGACAGGGCCATCCTCGGGGACGGCGCACACAGAGGCCTGAATATGCTTTGGCTCCATTATCCTGGAGGAAGTTATCCTTATTATCATCACACAATGCCGCACTGACTGGCAATGAGTTAGTGCGCTCTGGCCCTCGGCTGACTCTCTCTCTGTGAGCAGCGCGGTGAACGGAAACAGGTTTGACCGCCAGAACTCACAGCACCTGCAACACTGACTCCTTATCGTCATCTAACTCTGTTAAATATTGTATTTCACATCTTACTTTCCTTGATGAATTTACAACAATTTGTGTCTCAGTGATTTTGCTATTGTCTCCTTCAACCTACAGTATATGAAAGGATTTTTTTTTTGCTAGTTTGCTGAATAAGGATAACTTCGGCTCATAGCTGGTTGACAGTCAGGAGAAAACCCTGACTTCATAGACGGGGCCAGACATGATGAATTGTATTCCGATAGTATGTCCTCCAAGGCATTAATGATGTTCCATGCAGTCTGAGTTCCTACTTCGGGGCAAATCCCTTTACCCCGACTTCAGGAAGAAGCAGTTGTCTGCATCCCGTTATCGTTCCCAGAGAGTCAAATACCGACGCTTTGTCCCCTTATGCACCCCTTGGCGACAACTTGTCTAAACCTAAGCAAGTGTTTTTGTTTGAATTCACAATGTTAACCACGCATTTACTGTGACCGTAGTCAAGCGTCATCGTTTTTACATGCTGGGCTACGCAGCATCGGACAAGTAATAGCAGAAAAATATATTTTTTTTAAATATGATTACTATAAATAATTAGAAGAGCAGTGGATATAATGGAATCCTAATCTGCTTTAATGGCCAAGTACGCATCCACAAGCAAAGAAGTTGAATAGGGACAAGGACAACAAAGCTGGACAGATAAAGGCAAAGAATAGAAAGCAATGGTAGTGAAATATAAATATAATTTTTAAATGAAAATAAGTAAAAAGCACCAATGACCAACAATACAATAAGAGATAAAGCAAGCCTGAGCCTGAGTCCCAAACTGAAACTGGGAGCTGGGTCCACAGGAGATGGATAGCTGAAGGTTCTACTCCCATTCTACTTTTGGAGGAACCAGAATGTTGCTTGCTCAGTGCTTATTGATTAACTCAAGTGATTTAATTTCTCCTCAATGTCTTACTGCCAGGTCTGTTTTTAAAGGAAGTGAAAAAGTGTTCTATTGTAGCAAATTGTCTCATTCTTTCTTGTTTCAAGCCAAAGACTTTGTTTTCTAGAGCATTTTTTGAACAAGTCATGTTTTTTAGAGTGTACTTATTGTGTACTTATTGTTGTGTGAACACATAGTCAAACATCGCACAGAGTTAGTTTGCAACAGGACTTGGCGTATCGTGTCTCTGGAGTTGTGTGCTCAACATGCTGTTCTAGAGGATTTTCCACAGTTAAAAAGTATGAAATTGTGGAGAAATTGGTAAATGCTTGGATTTTTTCTTTTGGGATGTTGTTTTCATCTTACCACACATGTAAATAATGTCATTTCAGCGGTTCAATCCAAAGATGTTCGTAAATACAAACATTAACCTTCAGGAATGAGCCTTTGCAGAACTTCAACTTGGAGGATGACAGGAGAAGGTTTACACAATAACAATAATTCACAGAAAGTCTCTTCTGAGCGACTGTGAATCAGAGGAAGATCACAATGAAGCAGAGCGCTAAATCATTATCCTCCTGGGTATTTCATGCCTCTACTGCTATATTTTGGACATGGCTTTCAAACATCCATATCAGTCAAACCCAAAACATGAGCTTAAAAATGCTTTTTTTTTAATATTCTTTGCTACAGGCAGATCTGTCTAGTGATCCAGGAAAGCCTGGCATGGTTGTTCAACTCTACTGTCAAATGGTGTTGTCATTTGTATTTATATTAGTGGATGTTTCAAAGTTTTATGAAGTGTCGGAGTGAGAGAGTAGGTGTTGCTGTCCAGTCAACTTCTCTCAGAACAGAATATGTCTCTTTCTGTCTCTGTCCCGCCTCACGGTTAATCTCATAAAAATGAAAAGGGACTTTGGCATGAGGCCGAGCAGAGTGCCATCCTCTGCCGCCGGCTGTAGATTAGCATAATGTTTTAGAGTTTGATATGTGCGTGTCTGTAAATTGTGCTCGTGAGTGGGTGTGTGTTCCTGAGTGTGATGCACGCATGCCTGTACGTATGTGTGCATATTGTGAATTTATCTATATGTGTGCATCACTGTGCATGCATACGTTTGTACAAAAAGTGTGTGTGTGTGTGTGTGTGTGTGTGTGTGTGTGTGTGTGTGTGTGTGTGTGTGTGTGTGTGTAAGCGAGGTGTCGAAGTGTGTAAATATGTATATGCATGTATATTTTTAAGCGTGTGTGTGTGTGTGTGTGTGTGGTATGTATGTTCAGTGCTCTCTCGGGAGCGGTGGTGGTGGTGGTGGTGGAGGAGGAGGAGGGCTGGAGGGAGGCTGCTGGCCCAGCGGGAGGCTCCAGATGTGGGGCTATACGGAGCTGACATGCCCGGGCCCCTCTGGGCGTATATATGTGCCAACCACAACCCCTTTTGCTCTGCAGCAGCCCCTTCTGCGGTCTGGGGGGCAAAATGTTGAGCTGGAGAGAAGAAAACCAGAGACACAGACAGCAAATACATTCTCAACATATAGAAGCTTTCTATTTGTTCGTTAGGTATTGCTTTAGGAATTAAAGATTACGATTTAGTTATTTATTTTTTACAGGAAGATCACATTAGCTTCCGTTTCTCAGCCTCTGTCAAGACGACTTCCAAAAGATCCAAATCTCCTTTTTTAGGAAATTACGGAAATTCTGCTACTGGACCCTCCTATCTGACCTGTGAGCCATGTACATGTGCCATTGCCACACAGTCACACTTGACACCCCAGTGCTCCCAGCACAATCCTCCCACCTTCATGACAGATCGCTTTATCCGTCTATTTGTCCAAGCAACCTGGTCTCACGTCCATTGTGTATGATAAGCTGCTCAGAGCTAGTGTTAGGAAGTTAAACAGGTCATAACTCTCTCTCTAACATCTATTTTACATTGCTGTCCTTCAGACATTTATTCAAGTCTCTTGCCAAAAACTGAATTTTACAACATCACAGTTGAACTTTCGTGATTACTCTGAGCAGCATTCATGGGACTGAATTACAAAATAATAGGCCTACGTGTTTGACTAAAATGTTCACAATGTAGCATTTTCAAGGATCGGCATCGAGGAAGCATCAATGGCGATCACCTATTTCCTGAATATCGGCTCTCTAATAAAGATTGATTTTCACTTGGCCGATCAGACGGCTACATGAGACTTGCCCGAACACAGTTTACCTGACCCGGACCAGTGTCAAAGTCAAGCTCTGTACGTGGAATGGCAGTACTAATATAGTGCCCATGAGCAAGGTACCCAAACCCTGAACCCATCTAGAAGAACTGCTTCGTTGTCAGCAGTAGACGCTGTTTACCGTGGCAGCTCTACACTTTCAATGTGTCAAAGGATGTGACAATGAAATGAGAATAGTGCTCAGGAAAGAAAAGGTTAAAAAAAAAAAAAATTGAAAGAAATACACAAATAAAGAAAGTGATTCATGGACGGAAACCTCCATAACAGCAGTGGTGGGCTGCCTTATACTGAATCAGTGCAACAGAGTGGACTGCAAACACAAAGAATTTCTTTAAAACACTAATAACCCCTCATAATCTTCAGTAGGGGGGCACGCTCATAATCCCACATGCAAAAGATTGCTCCCGGACACAGATGTACACAATTTATAGGCCTGTGTGTCCACATCAACACACACACACACACACACACACACACACACAACCACACACAGTCGTGTTTTCATGACATTTGGGGACATTACATTGACTTACATTAATTTCCTGGAGACTTACCCTGACCTTAACTGCCACCAGCCTAATCCTAACCATTAGCCTTAACCTATATCGAACCTTACTCTTATCTTAAACCAAGTCTTCACCCCTAAAATTGAATGATTTACGTGATTTCGTCCCAGTAAGGAAGGTGAGTCTCCACAATGTGTGACTGTGTAAACAGTTGTATGTCCCCACAAGGCGGGTAAAACACACCCACACACAAACACAAACTGCTACAAAACACATACAGTATGCTGCTGTGTGTGAGCCTGCAGCGGTCCTTCCATTGAATGTTATCTGCTCTTATCTGTGTGTGTGACCGGCCTGGTAACACTGGGCCTGCTCTGTGCGCCTTATCACCGGGACAGGCAGCAACCCCCTGGACACACACACACACACACACACACACACACACACACACACACACACATGCGTAGGCTTACATACGCACATGCCATACCCAGGCAAATTCAGTGTTAGAAAATCTGCAAACTATGGAGGACATGGCCATCTCGAGTTCACAAGATGAGGACGGTACAGCGGTGAAGATGGTGTCTTGACTGAAGAGGCTTTCTGCTCGTCACTTCACCTGCATGTGTGGGTCCTTACTGCAGAGCACATGTTGTTGGAAGTGGCCATGTTACAGCGAAGAAGTGAGTGTTTCCTCGCAACACCAACACACAAACACAGGACTTTCACCGAGAAGACCGCCATTCAAGTCCCCATGTGAATAAATAGCCTGGATTAACACGTGAATCCCAACATGCGCCACGAACAAATTACTTTTTCCTCAGATCTAAGTCGCACTTCATTGAAAGATGTTCAAGGCTTTCTCACAATATAAATATCTGCCGGACAGACTGGAAGTTCTGGTGTGCTCTGGCCCAAAGTGCTCTTTGGATGGTCAAACAGCATCTTACACCTTCTGTGATGGTGGAATCAAGGTCAATGGCCAATCACAGGCCAGGTGTGAAGAATAAAGACAGTAAGCAGTAAACTCTTTACACTACTACGTCTGTCACTGATCATGTGATCAAACACGTGATCAACACTGTGGAGGCCCTCCAGCGAAACACTGTGTAAGGACACGCCCACCTTCATTCTTTGGCAGAAATAAGTTGTTATAAATGCAAAGATTGGTTTTCAATTCATTTGAGTAACTCGAGCAGTGACCTTTATTACGTTACCCTAAATATGGATTTCTCAAAACGTGTAAAACCACAAATATCTGCATGGCTAAATCTCACAAATCCAAACATTTCTGAAATGTAGGTTAACTAATGAGATTCACATGCATTCCAAACACGCACGTATGGAGCGCGCACGGTGCGCTGGAGGTGGGCGGGGCGTGGAAGGGGGAGTTGGAGGTTGGGGTGGGGTTGCGCCTGCGGCCATATGGCAGAGAATCACACATTTACATAATGTCAGATTTTATTTAATTAGCCGTTCTAAATGCAATCAAAAGCTGATGAGGGCTCTGAGCTGCCTTGCTGATTGGCAACATGATAGCGCTGTGACCCCAAACACAGCCGCGCCTCAGCCCAATGATGCAATATTGAAACCATCCCTGTGCTCCTACACAAACCCAATTCAGAGTGTGTGTGTGTGTGTGTGTGTGTGTGTGTGTGTGTGTGTGTGTGTGTGTGTGTGTGTGTGTGTGTGTGTCTGCGAAAGAGGGAGAGAGAGAAACAGAGAGGGAGAGAGTGTGTGTGTGTGTGTTCATTGTTTTGTCATTGTGAGTTCATGAGAGTGGGAAGTAACTTCATAATTTAGTAAGTGAGAAGGGGTGAGAAAGAACACTTCTGGTAAACTGACAAAGAGAGCAAAGAGAAGAAGAACGTGTGAAAGAAGAAGAGAGGAAGGAAGGAGGACAGGTGTGAATGAAAGAGTCGCTCAGCCAGTGTGTATCGCAACGCTTCGGCTGCTCTGATGCTGCAGGTGTGTGTGTGTGTGTTTCTGAGAATCAGGAACTAGACCAATAGTCTAGTCCTCTAGGACCACCCTGCTCAGCCAAGTGTCAAACGCACACACACACACACACACACACACACACACACACACACACACACTGAAAGTGACATCCCAGAGGAGAGAAGCGTTGGTGGGTAAAGGGACCAGGTCCCCTTGAACAGGAAGGAAGGAAGCAAGGGCCTAACGCCACTGTGAACACACCAACACATATACACACATCAGATGACTTCGCAAGCTTGAATGCACATGTACTGTATAATAGATCAAAGTCTGTGTGTTCATGCACACACACACACACACACACACACACACACACACACAGCAGTGCTCTCAGCAGCAAGTCAAATAAACAGTTTGAGCAGGGCGGTCAGGTACTGCAGGGTTTAACAGGGCCAAAGTGTTTTAAAGAGGCTGCTGAAAGGTGCTCAATATGGAATGGGCTTTTTTTCTGTTGGAATAAATCACTCTTTGTAGTCCTCAGCTCACAAAGCCACCCGGTAAAAGCATGCTCCAATATCTAAGTATGGGAAATTAGACCTCATTCAGTCACTGCTGCATTGTCCATACATTTGAAGACTTGATATAATCAATTTAACAGATTCTGCGTGCTTAAATAAACTGATTTGATTTGGTTTAGTCTATGAATGGCGAGCGGCACACAGCTGACGTACAGCACACGTGTGTTACCTCGTGACCACATGAATTGGAGCAGTGCGTATATCTGCTTTTGTGCACAGAAAGAGGTTGCCGTACACTTAACTGGCAGGATATCTCATTTGTGCTCGGAAATGACAATCAAAGAAAGAGTGTCGCATTCTGGTGGCAACATCATAGAGGTGTGCGTGCTCTGTGGCCAAGCATGCACACAACAAGTAAAGAAAGTCCAGAAATAGAAAGTAGTCAGATAGAGAGACCGTATGACGTCGTTTGAACAGCTTTTTAGAGGCGTTGACTTTAGCTTTGTGACTTTAACCCTACCCCTTCAGGTCCTCTATGTTGTAATACTCTGCAGGGAGACCACTGTTTAAGTAATAATAACACATCAACTGCAAAATGTCCAGATTATGGGCAGAAACACGTACAGAGTGGGAAGAAGGTGGGTTGAATTTTGCATTTTCAATTATGGAATCATATTCCTTCTAGCTAGGAAGAAAGACAGAGACAAGAAGAGAGAAAGCGTACAACGGCTTAGGACCACCAGACATCATCAGACCTTCAGTGATGTGCAGAATAGCTGAGCAGAATTATAGAACAAAGATGAATATGTTTCCAATGTTTCCAATCAGACTCAGGCCATTTGTCACAGTAAAAGATATTTGTGTACTAAGTCTGACCAATGCGTTCGTTTGATGTCAATAACATGTGGTGCTTCAGCAGCGCTTCAAGCTAAATGTTGATGTCAGCATGTTAAAACCCTCTCAATGATAAAGCATGTTGACGTTTAGCAGGTCTGATATTTAGTAGTTGTAGTTATACTATGAACCAGAGTACCACAGTGTATGAACAATTACAATCCATCCTATGGGGACCATGAATGTCTATACCACATTTTTTGCCAATCCATGAACTAAATGTTGAGATATTTCACTGAATGAATGGAATCTTCGACCTGCTGGTGGCACTAGGTCAGAAAACCATCTCAGTCATTAGAATTCATCCTATGGGGACCTTGAATTTCTGTAGCCAGTTAAATTGAAATCCATTCAGTTATTGTCAAGATATTTCAGTCCGAACCATGAAAGTCCACCTCATGGTGCCACTGGAGGGAATAGAATTGAGGGGCTGCTGTGACCGCACCACCATCTTGAAGTATTTTGAGTGTCAGGAGTTAATCAAAGTCGAAAGCATTCCTTCTCTGAGGGCCTTGAATGTTTGTGCAAAATATGACAATCCATCCAATAGATGTTGAGATATTTCAGTCTGGAGCAACGTGGTGCACCGACTGACTAACCAGCTTCCGTCCCTAAAGCCATGAATGTTCTCAGCATGTACTTATGTTTAATCCTTAAATTTATTGTGATGAAAGTGCTGAGGAAGAAGGTCGGGGGGGGTCATCAAGTACTGGATCGTCTCTGGGATCATGAGTATCTACAGCAAAAATGCAACCATTAGTCTATTAAAATATGTTGTTATGGACAAAGGTTTTGGTACAGTTGGGGATCGATCAGAGAAAGCAATAAAAGTCATCCTCTGAGGAACATGAGCGTACAAAACAAATGGCATATTGAATTTGAGCTGCGTTTCAAAACATAACTTCATACATGACATTACTTCAATAACAGCATACTACAACGTCTGGTAGGTTAAGTGTTTCACTAACATGTGTTTCACACAGAAGCTTAAAACTTCTTTCCCACTGGACAAAAACACCCACTAACACCCAATAACATCTGGTCTTCAGCAGGAAGGATTTCAACCGGCATTCATTCCCGGGACAAATGACGCTGCAGCGGTTACTGGTATTTATCGCCAATTTTCGCTCCTCTTCCGGCGCTTTCTTCGTCATCTCAGCCACTATTTCCGTCCATCTCCGTTCAAGCTGGTCCGAGCAGGGCTCAGACATCGGCTCAAATTTGTCAGCACCTGGTTGGTAGAAAGAAGGGAGAGGGGGTTTGTCTGATTAGGAATCGATTCAGTCTGGGACTGAGACAGGGGTGGAAGGTCGTAACCCTGATGGTGACCCCCCCCCCCTGCAGAGACATTGATTGTGTGTGTGCGTGTCTACAGCTTCTATAGAATCTTTTTTTAAGAATTTGATGATGTATCATCACTGTTTGTGCATGCAGACATAAAGCTATTTGTGATGTTTGCTTTGATATTTGTGTTGTGTGTGTGTGTATGTGTGTGTGTGTGTGTGTGTGTGTGTGTGTGTGTGTGTGTGTGTGTGTGTGTGTGTGTGTGTGTGTGTGTGTTGGTCCCATGATAAGGAGTGTCTCATTAGGCCCAGGACGAGGTGCAGGAAGAGGTGCAGGGTCAGTCTAAAGGGAGAGAAGAGATCGATCAGAGAGGTTACCCACCAGCACCAGCAGCAGCACGCCTGTCACCTGCTACACACACATTCAGATAACACACAAGTGAATATCTACTAGACTCTATGAGTGATACTCTCTTCCAATCACCAGTATGCATTCGCCCACCAAAAATGATTGGCCTGATTGGCACAGCTGGCCAATCAGAACGCGCCTACCTAAATACGTGCAAACCTACAATATATAAGGCAGCACGCATCCTCAACATGCTCGACACCTTTATTCTCTTCAGCCAGTGGCGATCATGGGGCCGCTGTGGCTCAGTGGTCGAGCCTTCAATCTGAAGATCGGCGGTTTGACTCCCGGGCTCCTCTAGTCCACGTCGAAGTGTCCTTGGGCAAGACACTTAACCCTACATTGCTACCGTATGCTGCGTCTACGGTTTGCTATTGGGTGTGAATGTTAGATAGTCTTGATGGAAAGTCTTCATGTCACCTTGCATGGTAGCCCCTGTCATCAGTGTGTGAATGGGTGTGAATGGGTGGTGTAACATGTGGTGTGAAAGCGCTTTGAGTGGTCGTAGCACGAGAAAGACATCAACCCCCCCCCAGGCTACAGTCAGCGGTTTTGGACCCCCACCGCTTGGTGGCTTATATAAACAGGCTGCACGAAGTTCAGTCCGCTGATCTGTTGAGGACGGCGGAGAACCGTGTAGTTGTGGGCCTCAGAGAACCTGTTGTCTATGAAGGCTCTCCACATTCAGGGACAGGAGAACAGGGGTGTGGGCCTCATGTCAAGAGGTGGACCCCCTCCCATCGAGTGGAGGCTTCACCCCAAAGGTGGTATGGCAGATTTGGACCCGGTTTGGGAAGGCAGGAAGTGAATCTGAACGCCAACCAACGCAACATCCCCTGTATGCTGTTATTGTTCCTGGCAAAGCGGGTCGATCAACCCCTGGGGGTAGATGCATTTGCACATGTTCCATGGTCAAGCAAGCTGCTTTATGTCTTTGAGCTGCTCTGCCTCATCCCTCACCTGCCGCAGAGGGTGAGACAGGAGCGGTAGTCAGCTATTCTGGTAGCTCCAGTTTGCAGCTTGGCGCTGTGGTACCCAGAAGTGACTGAGAAGATCAGCCGATCGATCCCTGGCTCCTCCGGTCTATGTCGATGTGTCCTTGGGTTAGACACGCCGAATTGCTCCCTAAGGCTGCGCCATCAGTGCATGAATGAGTGTGTGAATGGGTGAATTAAATGTACTTAAAGCACTTTGAGTGGTCGGAAGACTAGAAAGGTGCTATACAAGTACAAGTCCGTTAACGTGAAACGTCGTTTATACTCTCCCTAGTGAAGCGCAAGGCGAAATCATGTAAATACATATTTTTTTCAGTCAAATCAAATAGTTTACAGGATATTCAACCTTTGATTCTTCATAATGCATTTAATACTTGACTTCTTTCTTCACTGGGCATGTTTAAAAGCAATAAAGTAGTCCATGAACATGAGATATGAGTTTACGGTTCATTTTGATTCCTCCTCGGGATAGTGGAGGTTGGTTTATGGCGTTTTGCCGGTTCCTTCCTCTGCACGGTACATTTTGCATGTACGCCCTCATGTGTTTTGGAGAATAATGCAACGAACGGCGCGCTAAGCCTCGTGTTTGCTCGTTGCTCGCGCGCCATCTGCGGCAGCAATAAACAAAGCTTTCGTGTCCACTCTGTTTACTGCGCTACATCTGGCAGGTTGCTCTGCATTGACACGTGATAGACAGGCACATTAACAAGCGAATGAATACAAAAGAGATGTAGGCACACAGTGAAGGACAAACACCGTGCAAAATGACCTCGACACACACACACACACACACACACACACACACACACACACATATTGCATTGACACACAAACACAAGCACACTCCAATATAAATTACGGGTGCAAATTGGGTGAAAGGGGAGACGCAGGCGGGGGTTGGAGGCGACTGAAATGGAAGAGCCGGACTGATCAATACTCCTGGAGATTTTCTTCCCTCTACTCTCCTCAATTGTCATGCTCTCTCCAAGCAATTAAAAGCTCTCTGTCCCTCCTGCTCACTCGGCCCCCATCCTCCTCTCTTCTTTCTTACTTTCACATCATCCCCCTTTTTCTTTAGCTCTGCGCCCAAGTTTTTTTTTCGAAACGTCTCTCCCTGTCACTTTTTGTCATTATTGTTTCTGTCTCGGTGTCTCTCGGTATCACTCTTGCTCTTGTTCATCCCTTTGGCAGAGGCACGGACACACCTCTAACACGCGTTGTGTTGCGCTGTGCGAGCTAACACTAGTTGGCTGTGAAATAAAGGAGCTAAAACGCTTCAGTGCAGTTTTCAGCAAACCCTTCTTTTATTTCTTCACTAAGTTTCACTGAAGTGTATTTCTTTACCGGTCAAAGCGTTGTATATGGTCCTGTCCTGTACCAAGAGCTGGAAGAAGTATTAAGAGCCTTTAGTAAAAGTACTAACTCCACACTCTACTACTACAAGTAAAAGTTATTTCAACATTTTAGCTAAAAGATACCACCATGAAACTTCCCCAGATTGCTACTTACATTAGGGCCAATAGACCTTGTCTGTCTCTATGTGTGATTCGTGGGAGAGTCAGGCGATCCGTCCAGGTGAACCTCGCCTTCGCCCAATGTCAGCTGGGATCGGCTCCAGCTCCTCCGCGGCCCTGAACAGCATTAGCGGTTAAAGATGGTGGATGTCCTCATGCGAGGTTTTCTGTCCGATGTGAAACCAAATTTTAATTTTAATAAATATTTTGCCGGCCAAATCCGCGTTTGCTCAGTGCTCGCACATCGGCACTCAATTGATGAGTGTGAACTGTTCAAACAGACGAGCCGAACACCTCGGGAGCATTTCAGATGTCTAGATGTTGTAGCTCGTGACCCCCCCTGCCGCCAGTCTGTCACCACAACGACTATCCGACGGCTTCGAAATGTGTTTTGTGTGAACTTGGCTTTTGTTAGCCAAGTTAAGGTCAGCCACGTTCTTTTCCTTGACCTCAGTGTGATAAATTGGGAGTGACAATCCGTTGGCTTAATAATCCAAAAAGGCATGGAAATCTAAATGTATACAATACGAGACCCTTAAATGTGATCACATGGTAGCAATAACATGAGTTTACACCGATGTGAATCTGAATGCAACATCCAAATCATTCAATTGTTCCTTTTGTGTTTCTGTTAACTCTGTTTTCTTTTTCAGAAGGTAGTAGCTTTAAGATCAAATGTTGCCATGGTTAGTTTGTTAGCTTGTTAGCTTAGCATGCTGTCAGCCACTAAAAGTATGTATAACTCTCCCCAATGGTCACACTGTTACAGCCTCCGCCTGCACACCACCGCTTCCCTCGCGTGTTTCTAGTCTCAATGCAAACACTTTTATAAACTGTACCTCCATATGTCTGCCCAATTGCTGCGTAATCTGGGCGTGGTTGATGAGCATAGCGAAGAGAAACAGAAACATTAAGAGAGTTGTTTTAGGTTCATGAGGGAACTGTAATGTTTACCATCACAGTTGCAAAAAGGACTCATGTGACCCGTGGATTTCCTCCATTGTCCACCAGCTGCTGAGCTCCCACTCTCAATGTGACGGTCCCCAGCTCCACACACCAAGCTGCAGTTGGGCTTTGATCAGCTGCTCCGCCAGTTACCCACGTATCCATTTGAGCCCTTCAACGTTTTGCATGTATGAGTGTGTGTGAGTGTGTGTCAAAGAAAGAGACAATTACGCTGCTTTTTTGTACCCATTTGCATCTGCTCAAGACTGTTTTCATTTTCAAATATTTGCATGTATATACGTTTTGAAGTTGATGCTTCAATAATATACTCTGCCATGTGTGTCTATTTGTGTGTGTGTGTGTGCTTCTTCTGTTTGTGACCTTGCTGTGAAGCAGGATATACTGCCCATATAGTGTGTTTGAGACACACACACACACACACACACACACACATTTCCGTGCAAACACCCACACGCCCTCACCCACACACACACACACATGCAAGCACAGCGGGTGGCCACAAACAGAAGCATACAGATGCTAGGTCAGTGTTGTCTTTGTGTAACTCAGCATGGCACCAACATAGATTAGCAGCAGTGTGTTGAGGTAACACTTTGTTAAAGAGCGGCTACAGCAGCATTATACTTACTCATTGACCCACACACCCACAGACACATGTACCGAAGCCAACAAACATTACGGTTAAAGATGGAAATAAATGTGTTTGGCTAAAATAATAATAATAATAATAATAATATCTGTTTGCATGTTCTCTCATGTCTTTTTTTATTACCTCCACCTTTCAGAAAGCTTTTAATATTAATATACAAATGTATTTGTGATTCATTGTCTCTTTCATAAGTAAACACAGTTTGTTGAAGCAAGTCATTTTACATTTTCAGTCCTTCTATCTGGAGATGGATTCTGTATTCCGCTGTGCAGCTGCACTGTGTTCAGGCTGTGATCAGACCGCCACTCGCAGCCACTTGTGAAGTATTTCTGTAGCGATGCCTTCAGTATATTTTACACCTATCAACCTTTTTGGTTTATGCCTAGAATGTAACTACTTTTTCCCATTTTCCTGTTATTATGTTTCTCCAGAAATGGGAAATAGTTTGGATGTGTATTTTGGGGAGCCCAGGTCCTCACCAACAGGTGCCTCCCCCCAATCAGGGGCCTGAAGTATTGGAGGAGAACACTGTCTGTGGCTCTAGGAGGTCAATGTGTCGGTCCTCTATCGGAGCTCATCACCTACCTCCCCACCCCGTCATGACACAACACCGTGACATAGAAGGTCACTCTTCCCAGCGGTGGTCCCCGCACCAGGTGTTATGGGGACCCCCAGTATCACAGGTTGTCCTGTAATCAAGGCGAAATGGTACCCAAGTGCTTCCTGGCGTCCAAGCGAAGGCAAACCACCTTTGCGGGCGCTGCATGTGCAGGAGCCCCAGCGGTACGAACAGATTGGCTGCTGCCACCAACCCCAGCGCCATGACGGTCAGGGCTGCACTTGAAGCGTCGTTACCACACTTCTGGTGAAGTTTAGCCAAACGGCAGTCTGTGTGCTCGTGGGCTGTACCCTGGAAGGTGAAACACAAGAATATCATGTGTTTCAAAGCCACCTCGATCTGAAAGTATGCTCATTTCAGGAGATGACAGTGAGCCAAGTGTACAGCTGAACCAGTTCCAGTAGCCGCTTGATGGTTAAGATATGGAACTTCTTGAGGTCTGAAATCCTCTGTCATCTTAGGAACTAGGAAGTTTGCAGAGTAAAACCCGGTCTGTATGTCATGAGTGATGACAACAGACACAGCCTGTTTCTTTAACTGGTCTTGGATCCCTGCTGTGAGGTAATAAATCTCTTTCTTGGAGGATAGATTCCCCTCTTTGTCATCCAGGAATGGGGGAGGAACGCTATCGAGCTGGAAAAAATAACCCAGGCTCAGAAGGACGAGCAACCAGCTTTGAGGCTGCAGCCAAAAAGCATATAGTCATATCTTGTAACATGTACTATCACAAGCAGATTCCCAGACACTGAGGTACGGTATTGTTTTCATTGTCATCTACAGCCGAAGCCTGATTGGCCAGCTATGGTTATGCAATTTGTTTAGTTTGTGGATGCGTGCTCTTGAGTGGAGGAGGGTATTTCCTATAGGGTCAAGTAGAAGGCGGAGCCTGTGTAAGTTTGAACAGAGAACCAGACCAGACCACCTGCCTGTTAATGAATCATGGATCACGTCAGCATTAAATAATAAACAATAATAGAATAGCAGGATGAATGTGTCCAAATGTAGCGGAGTAAAAGCAATGATTTTTACTCATACTATAAATGAAAGTATAGTAAAAAGAAAAAAATTTCACTTGAAAAAAGTTACTTGAATACATGTAACTGAGTAAATGTAACTCGTCATTAACCACCTCTTCCAACTCCTGCTCTTGCGTCAGGGATGGTGTCTTTTCTTCAGGAAGTTTAGGTTTTGGCAACAAAGCTACTTTTAGTGGTGTTGATGTTAACTGACTGACTAATGACCCACAGGACACAAACAGTGTATTACTGCATAAAAGTCCCGGTATTTGATGTCATATAGTATCACTTATAGTGTTACATTGTTATTGTTGTTGGTGATGGATTGAGGCGTCTTCCCATTCTCTCAGTGTCACTCAAGCGCCCATAGGTGTTGGGGGGTGGGAGCGTAATGTCTCTAAGAGAGAGAGAGAATCGTATTGTGGTACTCTGTGTGTGACGCTTCGCGTTCACAGACAAATCGATTAGAGACAGTTCAGCTCCGTTAATGCTTCAGGCGTTTCACATACAGAAAGAAAGAGAAGGGGAGAGATTGAGGGAGGGTGCGAACGCTCGCCCTCCCCCCAGCTCATTTTAAGGGAAGAAAAGCATGCAGACTGAAAAGTAGACACGTGGAGAGAAACGCTTTATTTATTGTTTTAGCTCCAAATGTTATAATTTATACAACGTATGATGACATGCAGGTGGTAGAACAGGTGCTCAGTGGAGAGCAGGGTCGTCCTTCAATCAGAGGATCGGCAGTTCGATCCCCGGCTCCGCTAGTCCATGTCCCAAGTTAACCCCAAGTTGCTCCCGCAGGCTGTTCCTGCGGTGTACGAATGGGCATGAATGATTTGTCCTGGACAGGTGGCACCTTGCATGGTAGCCTCTGTCGTCAGTGTATGAATGGGTGTGAATGGGGGAATGATGACATGTAGCACTTTGAGTGGTTGGAAGACTAGAGAAGGTCTATACAAGTACTGTCCATTTACCATATATGTTCGGTTGTATCATAATAATGCTAAATGAATTTCAGGTTTAAATAAAGACTTCGATTCATGCTCACATTATTTCACATTGTTATGACATGAATCCTAGAAGTTCACAGAAGTTGCCAATTAAAGTTCCTAATCTTGCCCCTCGGTCCATTTCAGAGCTTTCAAATGCGTTCAATCTTCAAATGTGCTAATCTCAAGATCTACAATTCCATGACAACTGGATAAAAACACCTCAGAAGCTCCATAAAAGCTACTTAGTGGGGAGAGTAGCCACTGTTTCCAAGGTCAATATGTTTCAATGTTTGAGCAGGATATGGAAACGCCTTTGCTGAATAAGTTCATAGTAATCATTGAACTCATATGACTGATCAGCTGTTCCTGCTGTTGTCGACCCTTGTATGTGCATTACAATCATTGCATTCATATGTCCTGATCTCCGGGACCGCATTAAACACGACCAATACAGGCTGACACGAAAGTTGCCCATTTGAACGGATCGTAACTTTTTCTCAACTTTTCTTGAGGCTTTTCTGTTACTTTTCTCCCTCTTTGTAACGGAGAGCCACACACAATGAGAGGGGGCATTGTTTACTCCTGTGATCAGCTGATCGCGCCGGGGCTGCTGCCCGGCACCAGGCCTGAGATCCCGGAGGAACTGCGGAGAAGACGCCGGGGCTGCAGGTCTGGCGCTAAGCAGAGGGCAAAGAGGAGGAAGTACAAACCTTCGTTTCCGGCGATTCTATTAGGGAATGTGAGGTCTGGCCAGTTTAGGAGACTCCACCAAGGCAATGCTGCAGGACCTGATGGCATCAGCCCCAGGGTTCAGAAGACCTGCGCCATCCAGCTGTTTGATGTCCTGCAACACCTCTGTAACCTGAGCCTGAAGCAGGATGAAGTCCCGATGCTGTAGAAGACGTCGTGCCTGTTTCTTGTAACAAAGAAGACGACTCCATCTGGCCTCAACGACTACCGACCAGTTGCCCTCACATCTCATGTGATGAAGGTGCTGGAGAGGCTGGTCTTGGCCCACCTCCGACCGCTGGTGAGATCCTCACCCTCTACAATTTGCATACCATCCTCATGTGGGAGTGGACGACGCCATCATCTACTGACTTTGTGGAGTGGGCCGGTAGAAATCACTTGCTTCTGAACGTGGCCAACGTGGTCGACTTCAGAAGGAAGACGACGGCTCCACAACTGCTAAGAGTTCTGGGAGAGGATGTGGACATGGTGGAGGAGTACAAGTACCTGGGTGTCTCCATCGACAACAGGCTGAACTGGAAGACCAACATCAACGCTGTGTACAAGAAGAGGATGAGTCTTCAATCCTTCAACGTGAGCAGCAAGATGTTGGAGATGTTCTACCAGTCTGTTGTGGCCAGTGCACTGTACTTCTCCGTAGTCTGCTGGGGGAGCAGCATTGTATATACTGTGCATTTTTTTTATTTTATTTTATTTATATTTAATATGTTACTTTATTGTATATATTGTGCATTTTTTATACTTAATATTTTATTTTTACTTCGTTTGCTGAAGTATATCTTTGCTGCTGTATCAAACAAATTTCCCCCTGGGGATGAATAAAGTATCTATCTATCTATCTATCTATCTATCTATCTATCTATCCATCACTATTCTAGCCATTAAAGTGGTGAAGGCCATGACATAATTTTGGGGTAAAGAGGTTGACATCCGAAAAGAGAGCTCTGAAAGGTTTAGGGTCAAGCTTTAGGCCCCAGTATTTCCGACAAAGTTGTTAAAATCATTGTCCAGAAGTTAAACAAGGACAGACAGAGCCAGAGCATGTGGGTAAGGTTGGCAGGGGTCACAGGTCGGCAGACATCCTTGTAAATCTTAGATTGGTGAGTCTTGGTATTTTCATACCAAGACCCTTAATGTCACAGTTCAGTCATCCAGCCATCAGTAATTTTCCATTGATCCTGCCTCTGCCCCACTCAACCTGTCAGCCACGCCCACCTCGTCAGTTCACTCCACTCACCTGTGCACACAGCTGCCTCTCATCACATGCAATCAGCCCAGCATATAGTCACCAGCTCCACACTCACTCCTTTGCCAGATTGTTCTTTGCCATGCGAGTCTTTCCAGCGTTCTCCTGCCTGTCTTCCCGGTACCGACCTCGCCTGTCCCTGATTCCCTGCTTCGTCTGCCTCCTGGTTATTCGACCTAGCCTTCCGTCCCTGACCAAGAACTTTGCCTCTCCTCTCCTGATTTCTGTTTGCCGGTTTCTAAACCGTTTGCCTGTCTGCCGGAGTCTAAGTAAAACGTTGAACTTTTTACCTCTGTCTTCTGAGTCCTTTGTACTGCAATTGGGTCCATACACCACCCGTTACACTTAAGGGCTCTTAATATGCATGAGCACATACATATATTGCTATCTTAGTCTTCATATGATCTTTTATATCTGCGTTTCCTCCGTTCTTGGCCAAATATGTACTCTTGCAGTGTGTGCCGAACACAGCATTTTCTTCGTTGGGTAAGAAGGAAGGTGTTAGTGATGACAGCTAACCGTTTAGAGCAGGACCCATCGTGCAAAACGCACTAAAAACAAGCATGGTGTTATTAATATTATTTTCATTGTGTTGAAAAACCGAGACAATTTGGTAGTGAGTAAAAACAGGGACAGCGTTTTACGACTTGAAATTAGAACAAACCCAAACAAACCGTATGTCTTCACCGTCTTGCCCACACACACACACACCCACACACACACACACACACACACACCTCCTCTTTGCACTGTCTGGGTTGAAAGGTCAGTGTGTGTCTGGGAAAGCCGTAGTGGGATCCCCTTAACTCATTATAGGTCACTTGAATTCAGACCAGGTATGCACAGACGCAGGCAGACACTACACTTACACTCCCAAAAGAAAAAGCTGCCCTCGCTGTCCCCGTTTGTAAATTAAAGGACTTAACTGTTTTAAATGAACCTGTCAAGTTGAGCCAATCACAGTGAAGGAAATTAGTGCATGATGTTGTTGACATACACGGAGAGGTTCACGTACTGATGAATTGGAACGCGCTCGTTGCTAAGTTTAGCTTGTCCTTAAACAAAGTAATTTCAAATCAGTGTTATTGACATGACAGGTTGAGAAACTTCCGTTGCCAAGGTAATAAACAGTACAGTGCATATAGTATCAACTGGAATACAACAGTAGTGACAGCGGCTGATGGCTTCGTAATTACATCAAACATCGCTGTTAGCAGTAATAATATTATAAACAACTCTTTCTCTCAATCAATCACAATTTACAATCACACAAGGGAGCGTCACTGTGGCTCAGTGTAGCATACATTCACTATGCTTACATGTGTTCTAATGACACAGAATTATGGACATGAAGTCATAGAAACTGAATTTAGTTCTGTGTTGTAACGCTCCAGTCTCCCTGAAGAGTCCTTGATCTGGCTGATTGCAGACCAGAAGGCCAGAGCTGTGCTAGTTGATTATGATAATGACAGACTGCGTTAACAAGGGGGTCAGATCTGAGATCAGATAAAGAGTTGTAGTTATCTAAAAACTGACCACAGTTTAGCATAACAATGGAAGCAAGGTCTGGTCTTGCTGAACTTTCTCTCTTTCTGTCTGTTCATCCTCTGCTCTTCATTTGTCTGCAACATCCGGCAGAACAAGAAAACAACTACAATAATATGGTATGTCATATTATCAAGCAATAAATTCTTCATTCTACAAGAGTTTCTGACGCCTAGGGCCCAAAACCTCTCGCACCGCCGTGAACTCCAATAAATTCATCTGATAATCCGAGTCAGCCAAAACCACAGACTGTATGTAAGACGTGGACGTAGTCGTCGTGACGTCACCCATTGGTTTGTGGACTGATGTTATGAAGTCTTGAGTTTGGCGATTTCACAGTCGCCATATACGTCTCTGGTAGCAGTAGCGACCTGTCAATCACAGTAGCCCCGCCCTAAAGCATCCCCTGCTTTATGGTCTGTTTGACTCTAAATGGAGCATAATGTACTAAATGAACATCATGCTGTATTGAAGAAGACTGTAAACTAGAGATTGAGACCATAAACTCATGTTTACAATGTTTACTGAGGGAATAAATCAAGAGAGAAGTAGAGTCATTTTAGACTAGACTTCTATACAACCAGAGGAGTCGCCCCCTGGTGGACACTAGAGAGAATGCAAGTCTTAAGACACTTCAGCATCGGCTTCACTCGGCAGAACTGGAGGTTGCCTCCTGACCAAAATACTGCTAAAGGTAGGAGTGCTGCAAGGATTATGTATTTTTGTAGACCAACCCGGAGGTCAGCATTGCGCTGGAACCCTTGACAAAAAGCCAGATTATTATTGCAGAAATTGGCAAACGAACATTTATGATACTTATACATTTTGTTCAGCAGGATTGTTCGCCTATGAACACCACTTGTATGATTTCAGAAGCCTAAATACAATCATCAGCGGATAAAAAGCTATTGTTAGGTTATAAACAAATTACACCACGGTCACCTGACCTCACGTCACACAACAAAGCTAAAGGCGGACTAATGTTTGACTGATGGTGTTTAGCACAGTGGGCTCATTTAGCTAACTGACGCATTTCATGTTGTAGGACAAAACGTCTTTTAAGCTGGTGTTAAGGACAGACCTAATTTCTGGCATCTAACCAAAAACCTATTGACTTCGAGACGAGGGAACCGGAGGTGCAAACATGCTGACCCATTTCCATGTTCAAGAACTCAGATTAGAGGATGTCATGTTTGCTGTTGGAAATGGAGGTAGTTTGCGATACAAGCGAAGAGAACAATAAAAGTTCAGTTTTTTGTTTGTTTTTTAAACTTTTATTTTCACAGTGAAACGTTAGGACGTTCTAGAGAACTTTGGCTTCCCAAAGGCAGAGACCAGAAATCCAAGCTGAACTAGCCTGTGGTTCTTCCTTGCATCCAACTACATCACTGTCACGTTGTGTGACAACACTGGATGCAGAGAGATGACAGCTGTGAACTCAGCTTTCTGGACTTGATTGCTTCATTCTACTACATTTACCATTAACACTGATTGACGTCCATATAAAAGGGGGCACATATTTTACAGGAAATTGTTTAAAAACTTGTTTAAAAGGTTTTCATGAGCTAAAAGGTCAAACCATTTTCCTGACAGAGGGTCAGAACCCTCCATCCTTAAAAGGCAAGTACAGAAGCCAAAAATCACTACGGCAGGTTTTGAACCCAAACGGAGATAAAGTGCCATGCTCCTCCAAGCATGGTAATAAGCTAACTATCATGATGCAATAGGCGGATACTTTGTTGTGGCTGTATCTGCTCTATGAGCACGTGTAATTCAAGGTTGTTCTGGTAGCTCCCCAAATCAGAGGGCCCAACTGATAATCCATTTTGTTGTTTTTTCACCTTAAATCACTGTCACACACACACACATATGAGTACGAACACAGACCACCACACTCTACTATCTGTGGATTATTCAAATAATAATGAATAATACATGAGGAGTCTTTCCTCCCCCCTGGCGTCCACCGGTGCCTCTTATTGGCTTTGGCACACGGCCACTCGTTCACCGTCGGCTCGTCTGTCTGTCTGTCTGTCTGTCTGTCTGTCTGTCTGTGTAGCTGTGGGACCTCGACAGGACGCACCTCCAACAATCAGACCTCAACTTCCCTCGTAAAAAAGAAGAAGGGTCACTTTTGGCTCATTTAAACATATTGTTCCTACACTTTTGGTTGAGTCAATATTTTTTTTTCACGGCTGGTAACTTGATACTTGGTGCCAATATATATATATATATATATATATATATATATATATATATATATATTGTCCTTGTAACTTAGGCTTTGCTTTAGTACAGGATGCCAGTGACAATAAAATAAAAATATATAAGTTAAGTTACTGAAATAGACTACTTGGTATTCTGCTTCCCATCTGTTGTACATCTTCACCAACATGTTTTGCCTGTAAATCATGCACTTAGAGCCACATCCAAAGGTCCTTGAGGACTATACTAATGCAGTGTTTTATTGATATATTTATATATATATATATATATATATATAAATGAACACAACTTTTGGCTCCTTTATAAATTGTTGACCAATATGCCTTTCATCATGTTTTGATTATCTCATTTGCCTCAATTAACAAAAGATAGTTTGATGTTGTTTTATAAACTGCTGTTTGTAATACTTGATACTTATTTTTTAAATTGATATTAACATTTAAAAACAAAGTTATAGGAAAGAGATTAAGTTACTAAAAACTAAATAATGAAGGGGTTCCCATCTTGATTTAACTAGTGTCATGTTTATCACTTCAGGCTGGAGTTAAGCTTTCAGAATATGCACATTGTATTTTAAATGTGCAATAAACTTAGATTATTTAGATATAATACAACATGTTGATGTATTTATGTACTGTATATATGTTTTTTTTCAAGAGTTTGTGATTGTTTCACTCCATTGGAGGGAGGAGAGGTTGGAGGGTAAAACGATAGCTCCTCGTAGCACATTGCCTAATATAACTTTGTCAGACCTGGACAAGGGTACAAAAGAATGCTGTGGTCACTGTGAAACATAAACACAAATACAATAAATGCTTTCGAAGTGGAGAACAAGTCATCTTTCAACAACTACTGATAAGACGATATTACTCATCAAAACCCTGTCGTATTTTCTTTAAGATTACGGCAGCATATTCAAATGCGTGGTTAACGTGAAAAAAATACAATTGAAAGAAAAGAAAACAAAAACTTAACAAAAGCGGTTATGTTAAAGCCACAAAGCTACTTGGCTAGGTTTAGTAAAACATCACGGTTTATCTTAAAATAAGTACATTTCTTCAATATTTAAGTTTGCTTAAATAATAATATTAATCTGGCTTTTTGTCAAGGGTTCCAGCGCAATCCTGACCTCCGGGTTGGTCTACAAGTTTGTTAAGTTCTCTAAGTCAATCCAAATAATAACTTTCGTTCATTGGCTGCAAACAAAACAACATGGTGACGGCCGTAATCCAAGATGGCGACGGCGAAATCTCTGAACTCGAGGCTTCATAACATCAGTCCACAAACCAACGAGTGACGTCACCATGAGTACGTCCACTTCTTACATTTAGTCAATGGACGAAAGTAACAAATTCATCTAAGTGATACATTATGTGATCTCAGTACTTGTGTGTGTTGACTTGTTCTGTTTCTGCAACCCGTTCAGCCAAAGGAACCAGTAAGCGTTGAACCCTGAGACCTATTAACTGATTATTGCTTGGACATCACTGTACCTCCCCCTTCCTTGTCAAGCAAGCACACACACACACACACACACACACACACACACACACACAGCGGTCATCTGACACAGTGTGCTGTAATATTGTCTAAGAATCTGATGTCACGCACATCAATAGCACAGACAGCACCACACGGGGGGTTCGGGTGGAAGTCTCCTACGAGGTGAAAGGTGAGCGAGGGTTACCACACTGCGTGTCATGTAGTGTGCGGGTACGTGTGTGTAGTACACAACAAGCTTGTGAACAACCACGCGCTCCCTCAGACGGGTAGCCGGAGGCTTTAGAAGTCAAATCAGGTCAGTCGTGTGACCAGGGGACAGGCAACAGTCTGGTGTCTGCAACACACACACACACACACACACACACACACACACACACACTACATCTTCCTGTCTTTCTTTCTTTTGTTATACCTACAGCCGCTCATAACGGGACATCATTATGCTACAGCATCAATCTTCTGCGTTGACGGGACCATGTAAAATACATGGCGCTCGTCTTGGCTTAATGTATTGCTATGGAAGCAGATGAGACTAGCCTAATGACCGCGCAGCTTCGTTATGTCAAATATTAATGCAATTTCCCTTTTTTGTGTCTCCTGCACATCGTAGAGCAGACTGCTGCATAGGAGGTACAAGAATCAGGCCGCTTGCTGTGTGTAAACCGAGCAGTTATATCTGGGTCCACAGAATCATGTGGTAGCTTGACAAATAACAAATTGGGTAAACTTTGACTCCTAATTGTTTATCGAGTCTATGCCAATATGCACCGATCATTAGCATATCATCTATCAGCTCATTTGCAGGATCAATACGTCCATAGCAGCCGGTGGGCAGCACAGTGTTGCCTGTCTAAACACAGCTAACAGCAGCTAACAGCAGCTAACAGCTAACAGCAGCTAACAGCTAACAGCAACTAACGTTAACAGAGGGTTTTATTACGATGCGTTCATGGTCTGTTCAGTTAAAAATTAACATAGACATAAAGTCTAACATTATTAAGATGTTGTCAAATGTTTGTTTTTCAGAAAAACTTGAATAAACAGCTGTGATGTTTTCACAGCCATATAAAACAGATTATTACAGAGAAAGGAATACTTTTCAGATAAACGTTATTTTAAAAGATCAAAATGATTTACGTTGTGTTCCATCAATACCGGGTGTTATTTTGTCTTTGTTTTGATGTGACTTATGACCCCGTCAGCCGGGACAAAAGTAACACAATGATATGAACTTGAATTGATAATATTATTCTTGTCCTTTGTTAATAATAATAATAATAATAATGTAATTGCAAATATAGCATAGCCTTTATCTTAATAAAAAATATGATATAATAGTAAAGCTGTTGAAGAAAATGTAACAGGATAATAATAATAATTCGTATTCAGACAGATTAATCTGAATGAATTTCATGTGCTCTATTATTTACATTCATTTCTCTTGTTTTGTTCATTGTCACACCCTCTGTACACCTCATGGCACCAGTGCAGATAAAAGACGTTTGAAGCATATTTAATTTATTTCTGTGACACACATACAGTGTGACGGTATCGGTAAGTGCTTGTTATTACTGAAGAAGGACGAAAGGAACAGCTGTTACTCTCGTCCTGACAGCTAAACATAGCTGAAAAAACTTTGACACGGCGAACTTCAGCGTGTGATAGAGGACTAAATAATCTGTCAAAAGATCAGGCATGACTCTACTTCTCTCTTGATTTATTCCCTCAGTAAACATTGTAAACATGAGTCTATGGTCTCAATCTCTAGTTTACAGTCTTCTTCAATACAGCATGATGTTCATTTAGTACATTATGCTCCATTTAGAGTCAAACACACCATAAAGCAGGGGATGCTTTAGGGGCGGGGCTACACAGTGATTGACAGGTTGCTGCTACCAGAGACGTATACAGAATCTCTACCTTTCTCTTCCGGCGGCACATCAGCAACCAAAAAAGTTATAAGATGACACATTTTAGCAATGATACAGCATACATGCTGACACTTTAATGACCCTCAGTGTGTTGATCCTCACTCAGTGTGAAACCTGGGTCTGTTTAGATGAACACAAAGCTCTTCCTCAGCAGCTCTCAGTCTCTCTCTGCTTTTAGTTTTGTTGTCCAGGGTTCAGGTCAGTCTGCATTTTTCCTTTTCAAATATTTCTCCGTCGCTGTTGGCATGGAAGAGTATTTAATGACTAGGCCAGCCACTATATTGCAGGCTCAGACGCTCAACAATTGCAAATTATTTGCAGCAACTAAATAATATTTTTTTGGACATTTTGCTTTCACTCCGACACTGACCTATGACCTCTTAATACTAACACATCTGCTAAGCTATCTTTCAAAATACACCCAGACACTTCATATACACCCAGCAATCTGATAATCTCACTACAGTGTATAGTTTATGAGGCATCTCTCACAGTTGAGCACCTGCAACTCTGCCAGAAATCAAACTTCTGTCTTGAATCCGGTCTCTAGATTTCATTGTCATTTCCAGGAAACTACCAAGGACCTTATGGGGAAATGGTGGACCTGCAAAATAAACAAAAGCAATATATTTCTGTTTGCAAGCTTCTCCATGCTGCAAGGATCAAAGTTCTTTCCTGTCCTTTTACTCTCTATCTTTTGCTCTTCATCCTTCCTCAGCCTCCCCATTTCCTAAAATTCTTCCTCTCGTCACTCGTCCACCTCCTCCATCTCCACGCCGATCCTGCTTCATCTTCACTTCACCTCGACCTCTGCTGCTGTTCCTGCTCCCTTGCTCCATCTGCTTCTCCGCCCTCACATCCCCTCCCCTCTGCTTGACTCTTCTTCCTCCTCCTTGACACTTCACTTCTACTCCTCCTCATTCCTCTATCGTCTCCTTCTTTTTACTCCTCTTCTCATCTTTCACACTTATATCCTCCCTTTTGTCCCTCTCCTCTTCCCCCACCTACCACTACCTATCTTTAATGCTGCTCTTGCCACACCTCTCGACCTTGTACCATTTTTTTTGTCCCTCCTCATTTCCTCTCGTTCGCCAGAGAATCAATTTCTGCCCCGGGCCTGGCCAACGCTCCCTTTGCCACCACACACACACACACACACACACACACACACACACACACACACACACACACACACACACACATGCAAATTTTTTCACACTGAAATATGAATATGAAACACACAAGCACACATTGTCATATGCACTCAAACACACACACACACACACACACACACACACACACACTATTGCAAACACAAGCTCACACGCACACAATTCTATGGGTGTGGTCGGGCGACTGGGGCTGACCTTTCCACCGATTCCCATTATTAGAGAAACTTGACATTCAAACCTCCACAGCCCCCAGGACACTGAGACCACTTCTGAACCACACACACACACACACACACACACACACACACACACACACACACACACAGGTCTCTCAGCACCTCACCCTTCGGTGCCTCAAAATTCATTCAGGAGATGTTCAAAAACCCATCTGTTGCTGGTTTGATGTTACTATATTTGAACCAACAAGCATGAAGAAGTGTTGGTGAGTCCAGGACAAGAATTCAGCAGAGGTCTAAAGGTGTTCCAATACCCGTACCGGTGTTGGACATGTCTCCAGGTATCGGCTAGGACAGAAGACTATCTGACATTCACCGATCTAATATGGTAAAACGTAAATGGATTTACACTACATGTGAACAGACACCCATTCACACAGACATGCATACACCATGAGGCCTGGCGTGGTACGCCAACCTGCCCATCCGGGTCTAAACGGAAGCACATGGCCACTGATGGCCCAGCCTTAGGGAGCTATTTGCTAACCTTAAGGCGCTCGCTCTACAACCTCTCTACCTCTGAACCTCAGCCGACATCATGTTTGCTTTACACAAGAACAACTGGATCTATGAGTCCTGCCCGATCACTACTGCACATGTGCAAACTACTACTACACTCCTGTGGTTAAACCGCAGACTGTATGTGAGGAGTGGACGTAGTCATCGTGACGTCACCCGTTGGTTTGTGGACCGACGTTTTTGAAGCCGCGATTTCAGCGATTTCGCCGGCGCCATCTCGGTTTATGGTCGTCGCCATGTTGTTGTTTTTTTCAACCGATTAACAGAAGTGACCGTATTTGGAATTTGGAGGAGTGAGGTAGAGGTAGCCGTATAGGGCTCTGGTAGCAGCAGCGACCTGTCAATCACAGTAAGCCCCGCCCCTAAAGCGTATTTATGGTTTATTTGACTCTAACTGCTGCGTTCTTAGAAGAATAAAGGTTGTGATGTAGTTTTTTAGGCCTTTTTAACTGATATTATAATAGGTTATAATTATTTTACACCCATTTAGGTTTCAGCAGTTTTCATTTAGCCATTCAAAATATTTCCTCCACAGCAGTATTTGAATAATTAAACCATTCATTCATTTTGAAAGCACGTCTGTCTTAAATCTGTGAACAGTATCGAAGGTTCTCAGGTCTGTGTTAGTGTGGGTGTTCCTTTAAGGCCCCCACAGCAAAAATCAAGCTTTTGAACAATATAATGACGCTCTGTTTCTGCTGGTGCTTGTTTTCCCTCTCTCCATTAAACACTGTAGGTCACGTAGTGCCGCCTTCATAATTTACAATTGCATTGATGGTTTCTATTCTTCTTTTGCGTGAATAAAAACAAGCAGATTAGGTCCGCAGTGACCCTTGAATGTGTGTAACTGGGCAGTGACGAAGCAAGCACAGTGATGCAATTAAACACGTGTGTGTGTGTGTGTGTGTGTGTGTGTGTGTGTGTGTGTGTGTGTGTGTGTGTGTGTGTGTGTGTGTGTGTGTGTGTGTGTGTGTTTATTTATGCATGACCTGACCACAAACAGTAATTGAGCGTGACAATACACTAGCTTTGGTCTTATTTCAAACTGATTACAGTTATTACAGTGAGATGTTCTAGTTTAGTGGAGCTGGCCTCAACTCATGTGAAGTTGCACACATGCAGCGAGAGAAAGAGATCAAAATAAACACAATCAGCTCAGGCTGTTGTCAATCCAACGTTACTTGTTACTGTGTCCATGAATGGAACGAGATGAAAGCAGGGAGGAGAGGAAATGAGCTGCAGTAAATATTGATAATATAACTAACTTCCAGCCTAATTTAGTCAAATCTGCTTTGCTGTTTTCCACTGAAATTCCTCCTAAATAATCCACACAAAATAAACCTCTCCAGACAGGATGTTGACCTGTATAGACCCCACATGTGATGCTAATGTTAGCTGTTGTGGCTAACCCCATTCTTGGACCAACATATAACAATGGCAAGTGCGTATCAGCTTCATTACTCTCTCCATCATAGTCCAGCTGCTGACCAGTTTTAAAGCTGCATATCGTGGTGGTGTTTGACGTATGTTATTGGGTATTGAGAGTCTGATACCCCATAAAAAAACTCCAAATGTTCTGAAGGGCCATTGGGCCGAAACTACAAACTGTCAACAAACAGAAGCACGTGTCTAGTACTGATTTGATCATTGGTCCGACATCTACGTCCGGAGGCAGAAAATCCATCTCTCTGAATAAGTTTTCCTTTGAACAAATGTTCTGCGGGGGTGAGCAAGTATTCAACGTCAGTTTTTAAAACACAAATGTATTTCCGTACGATTTTTGAGCCATCGATCATCTTTAACTTGATCATGAATCTTTAAACGCAGAAACAGTCTTTGAATGGCAATAACTCCCCAATGCACTGGTGATCCCGTGTGAATGAAGTGTAAGACACACATGAGTGAGTGCTTCTGTACTGTGTGTGTGTGTGTGTGTGTGTGTGTGTGTGTGTGTGTGTGTGTGTGTGTGTGTGTGTGCGTGTGTGTTTACTGTATAAAGAGCCTACCGTGATGTCACTCAACACCTTAGGCGTGGGTGATAACAGGTGATTGCGTGCGTCTGTGTATCTTATCTTATGTGATCTCGTGTACAAAGGTGCGGATGGGCCAGTAGAACAGGTCAATCACATGACCAGTGTTCTGCGGCAGAGGGTGTGTGTGTGTGTGTGTGTGTGTGTGTGTGTGTGTGTGTGTGTGTGAAACAGGACTGATAGCTTACATGTAAAATTGTTCTCTTTCTATCTCTTACTGTTTTGCACATATCCATCTTAAAGGTACACTCATCACTTCATATTTCTGTTTGCACTAGTACTCTGAGTTGGCTGAATTATGCATGTATACATAGAGCTAACAGATAACATGAGGAAAGTGAATATGGGCTTTAATATTCCTATCCATTTTTAATTTGTGATAATACACCTCAGTGGAATAATGGGCTGATTCTTCTCTCAGTCTTTGTTCATCATTAGATCCTGCTGTTTGTCTTCATGAAGAAGCGATGTCGGTGACTTGGTTAGGTTTATTGGTTGACTTTTCGTCGATGACGACAACCATCACTGGCTTCCCGACAGCAAACGAGACCATTTGTGTTTTTGTCGGGGAACCAAATTACAGAATGGAGGAAATACAAAAGCAGAAGTCCGTCAGCGGATCAAAATCAAATACTTCAAAAAAGAAGAGTATGAATGCATTGCGAGCCAACACTTTTGCACAACAGGTGGGCGTGGATTAAAGTTCTTTCAGTCCATCGCATGCACGCAACGGATAAACCCGATAGCAATAGCTGTTAGAGGGCGGAGCCTATAGGAAATACAACTACTTTTGTCATCCGATCGCTACGGTCAGTGGGTTCAGAGCTTCATACAGGCTAGCTTCTGAGCAGCATGAGCAGTTTGAAGGACCGGAAATACCGACGACAGCTGAACCCACCTGTTCATAGCTGCAGGAGCAGGAATGAAACAGGACCAGGCTGGTTCAAGATTTAGGCCTTGAATTCTCTTGTGTGAAAACAACAACTGCGTAGACGAATGATTTCCAACCTTTTTGACTTGCGATCCTCTTAAGAGGATTAACAGACTGTGGGAATGTGTTAAATGGCATTAAACGGTAAATGGCGCCTCTCTAGTCTTCCAACTGTCACATGTCATCGTTCAACCATTACAGGCTGGTCTCATCAAGCATTCGTAGCGTTGCCTTACGAAAAACATCTTCATGAACGAGAAAGCATAAAGACAGCAAAGGGTGGGCGTGTCCGACATGTTCCCGTGTGAATGGAGACGTCAGCATCGAGTCATGTGTCGGGTTTACTGCGACGCAACAAGAGGAAATTGACAAGTGTTGCTGACTTTTTGTAGGAGGAGATACATTTTCGTTAAAAATGAGGCGTGACTGTTGGTAAGATGTCATACAAAACCATTGTATCAGGATGCTTTGCCCTTTCAGGCACATTCTTTAACTACTGGCAGGGCGGACCTGTCCATCAGAACCGAACCAAACCCGTTCATACACCGACGGCACGGCCTCCATGAGCCTTGTTAAGCGTCTTGGGCTTAACTTGGCCAACTGGGCTTATTTGAAGCCTCCACCTATATAATATTAACATTTTACAAAATTACAAACAAGTGGACCGCTCCAACTCTTCTTTCACACGCAACAACCAAGCCATTGAAATGAACACAGGCCGTAAAGTCTGGGTAAAGACAAACACGTGTAAATGTAGGTTGTATGGACCCAGTAGTAGACGGGAAGTTCCGTCCCCTTATTTTAAACTTAAATGGCTCTTATGAAGCAATTGTTGTTTAAATTTGGCCGTTGTCGTCCCCAAATTTAATTTCAATTCAAATTGCAGAGTTCTTTTCAAACAACATTTGTACAATTATGGAACAGAAATTAAATTATTTTAGGCAAGGTGAAGCTGGCTTCACTCCAGGTCTAACTACACCTGCAGCTATATACATATATATATATATATATATATATATATATATATATATATATGTATATATGTATATATATGTATATATATATATACATATATATATATATATATATATAATACATATACATATATATATATATATATTATATATATTATATATATATATAACTAACCCGCATTCACACATTCCTGTACGATCACACGGCGTTCAGCAGACATCAGAACCTGGACCTGAATGAGGGGGGGGGGTTGTAGTGTTGTCTGTGTCGGCCGCGACTCTGAACTAGACACAACATACCAAATACACACACACACACACACACACACACGTAGTCTTCCCCCTGCGGCGAGGCAACAAAGGTGTTCAGTCATGTGAAATCCAAACCTCGAACCTGCAGGTTGACCTTTGACCTTTCACACACACAGACACACACACACACACACACACACACACACACACATACATATGAACTCACAGGAGGAAAGGTATTAAAAGAGAGGATGGAAGCGTAGTGAGAGTGTGTGGTGTGTGTGTGTGTGTGTGTGTGTGTGTGTGTGTGTGTGTGTGTGTGTGTGTGTGTGTGTGTGTGTGTGTGTGTGTGTGTGTTGTAACAGGCTTGTAGACATGCAGAAGGGTCAACGGGAACATCTACACATTGGTTACAGACATAACAACCTCACACACAATCACACACTCTCTCATTCTCTCTCTGTCTGTCTCTCTCTCTCTCTCTCTCTCTCATCACTCTCTCTGTCTCTCTCTCTTCTCACTCTCATTCTCTCTCTCTCGTCTCTCTCTCTCTCTCTCCTGTCTCTCTCTCTCATTCTCTCTCTCTCTGTCCTCTCTCTCTCTCATCGCTCTCGTCTCTCTCTCTCTCTCTGTCCTCTCTCTCTCTCTGTCTCTCTTTCCTCTCTCGCTCTTCGTTCTCTCTCTCTCTCTCTCTCTCTCTCTCGTCTCTCTCTCTCATTCTCTCTCTCTCTCTGTCTCTCTCTCTCTCTCTCT
>NW_027176323.1:0-122355 GCF_023349555.1 Cebidichthys violaceus
TTGTTGTGGCACGGCCCACAAACATGTTTTTAGAGGAATTATTTTTGTACCGCCTTCAATTCAGATGTATGATTTTGTTGTTTTCTTGATAAGAGATATATATATATATATATATATATATATATATATATATATATATATATATATATATATATATATATATATATATATATATAAGGACTGAAAGATGAATGAATTTTACAGTGGGATAATCAAAGCATACGATTAAAACACAAACTGCTTCACACCCTACAGTGTTTCACCAGTCATGTCATATTAAATAAACTGCTCTCTCACGCAGCATGTGTTGAATATTGCACGTACTTAACAGAATAATGTAATGTTGAAAATCATGAAATAAACGTCCGAAATTACAACGGTTTGTGTGGTTATTATGAACATCAGAGATGTATTTGTACCACTTTATAAAAGGGTTTGTAAGATGTCACTAATAGCTTTAGTATTAATGGTTTACACTGAATGAACACAACCCACAAATTGCTAATTATGAATGAATTAATTATGAATCCCACTGATTTTCTTGCCCTGCGTTTTGGTTTGGTCTGGCCAAGAAAGGCAGTGGGATTCAGAATTACGTGGTAATAGCAGAATACAAAAAAAGTCATTAAAAAAAAAGGTGTTTTTGAGAAAATCACGAGAGGACCTCGTGCATCCAGCTATAACCGGCCAGCGCAAAAAATATTACGAAGTTTGCTGCAGTGAAATGCGAGATTCGTCGTGGACAGACGGAGAGGCGCACACTCACTCACTCACACATTTTACATTCCTGGCAGAAATGTTCCCTTCTGCTCCTTTAAAGAGAGGACGCCTCATTTGAACGTGGTACTCAAGTATTGCATTACTCAGGTTTTCCTCATCCATGTTGAGAAGTGTTGTAGTGACACCTAGTGGTGAGGTGTGATCTGTGCCGAATATTAATTCTGATGTTGATCAAAATATGTAAAAAATTAAGGATTCAAGTACAAACCAGACATCAGTGAAAACCATCTCAACAGTATATTATTTTATTAGTTTCTGTAACCAAACCAAGAGAATGTAAATAAGACCGTACATATTTTAATACAGCGATGAAACCCCTGTACAAGTTCAACAAAAACAAAAATCTCATTACCCTCCCTCCCTCCATCCTCCAAAGCAAGGACTCTTTCTCCCCCCCCCCCCCCGGCTCGGGTAGAGGTGAGGAGGACGCTCCTCCACCCCCCCCCCACCACCACCACCACCTCAGGGTGCATACTACTGTACATTTCTGAAGGGCCCTCGTCGCCACAACCCCCCCCGAGATGAAAGCGTTGTGGGCGGGACAGCCGGCGGAGGCGAGGCGGAGACGGAACACGGCGCTGATTGCTCTCGTCAGTAAAGACAACTAAAACGATAAGTGTCCTTCTGCTTAAACGCGTCTGAACTTGAGGCTTTTTCGTTTCATCTTTTTTTTTTTTTTTTTTCCTTGTTCTCCGGTCCTCGTGAGGGTTGACATACACACACATACATACATACATACATACACACATACACACACACACACACTTGAGTTTTCTACCGTTTCACCCATCAACTCCTCACCGTTCCTACTCCTCTAAAATAGCCCTATCCTGCAGCTATTCTCTAGCTAAGGGCACTGAAATCAGTCATTAGCAGCAGGTCTGGGTGCTTTACAGTGAATGTGTGTGTGTGTGTGTGTGTGTGTGTGTAGGTGTGTGTGTGTAGGTGTGTTTGTGTGACAGCAAGGAAGCAGTGAAATGGGTGTGTGACAGTAGCTTTATGTAGTGAAGACCAATCAAAACTCCTTAAAATCCCCCAAAAAGAAAGGCTGTGACGTCTTCTCTGCGTTGCTTTAACCTTTGGCTAAATAAACAGGGGAGTCCAGCTATGATGCCACAAACACACACACACACACACACACACACACACACCCCCGACACACACACACACACACACACACACACACACACACACACACACACACACACCCCCGACACACACACACACACACACACACATCCCAACACGTCAGTAATTCTCAGGCAAGGAGATGAGAGCAGAAGGCAGGAGCAGAAGCTCACGGGCAGACTCGTCGATAAATCAAAAATTCATTAATTTCAAATCAACTGCTTTAATTTTTTCACATTTCCGTTCTGGTAAAAACAAAAACACACACAAAAAAAAGAGAAAGAGATCAGATTTCACGTCTGTGTGCGGTGACCGTGGGTGAAATGTGAGTGTGTGGTGATCGAGGTGCACACGTCGCGTGACGGGAGATCGGCCAACAACAACAAACAAAAAAAAAAAGAAAAAAAGTGTGCTTCGCTAAAATGACGTCTCCGTAACGAGATCGTTTTCGACGACACAAACGGAACCGATTCTTTCGTTTAACAAAAACAGCGTTCTCCTATAATATGCGCGATCCTATCTGGAGGGGGAAAAAAAGAAAGAAGAAGAAGAAGAAGAAGAAGAAGAAGAAGAACAGAGGAACAGAAATCAAGAGCTATATATATAATAATAAAAAAAAAATAATGGCAAACTCAGCAGCAAATCTCATTTTCGAATTTTCTCTTTCCAACTCTCCTCTGATCTACCGTCTGAGTAGATTTCTATGGAACAACTTGTGCAGCCATTTTTTTTTTTTTTTTTTTTTTTTTTTTTTTTTTTTTTAAATCGGCTTCTAAATATGATGGAAGAATCCAACTCAAAGCGCCGCCACCTACAGTGGGACAAGACGGGGGAAGAAAGAGGAGGATTATGTTTAGGCGGGACAGTGCCTCCTCTACCATCAACTCCCCCCACCCCCACCCCCCCCAGGGCTGATATGAGGCAGTGACTGAGTGAATGGGGCTCGATCCTCTCTCTTCCCATCCATTCGTATTGTCATCTGAAGAGGCTTTTTTCCGCCGCTCTTTACTTGCCCTCTTCTGGCTTGATGGCCTGCGGTTTTATGGGGCCGGTCCGGATGGGCTTGGCCGAGGAGACGGGGGGTTTGTCGGGATCCGGGCGGTCGACCGCGGCCTGGTGGTTTGGGGCGGGGGCGTCGAGCGGGGGTTTCCCCCCCTGGTCGAGCCGCGACGCTTTGCCGACCTGCGGGGCCTTGAGCTGCTGCTGCTCCGAGAAGAACTTATGCGTGGCCTGGAGAACCTCGGCCCGCTGCTTCGCCTGCAGGGCGATAAAGACACGATCAAAATAAGAAGACAAAGCCACTCATCACTGACGGATGACTTCATCATCCGCCCCGCCCCCACCCCCCGTTAATAAAACCAGAATCGGCATATTAAACAGGGAACCAGACCTTTAGGTCCTGCTCGGCCTTCATAGCCGCCTGCGTGCCTCTGGGAGCGAGCGAGGGACCCGGAGGTCCTCGGGGAGGGTGCTGGCTGTGCTGTGGGTGCTGAGGGTGCTGTGGGTGCTGCGGGTGCTGAGGGCGGGGATGGGGCATGAGACCACCACCCATATTGGGCGACATCGGGGGGCCCATTGTAGAGCGCTGGACGCCTCCTGCAAACGAGTTAACGTGAGGCGGTCGAACCAGAGGAGAGACGATGTTGGGCTGAGACAGAATCTGAAATGAAGAGACGGGGACATAAAATGGGACGCTTGACATTTAACCTTCGCTGCTAATATCCATCCATCTGAACACAGGCGTGATTAATCTACCTGTGGGTTGAACTGGCCAGGGAAGTGCTGCGTCATCCTCATGCCGGCGGAGCTAGCCTGAAACTGCTTCTGGTACAGCATGCTGTTGATCTTACTGGACTGACTGCTGGGAGACGTGGAGCTCGCTCTGCAGGAGGAGGAGGAGGAAGCAATCATCATGAATGACACATGAACCCAACTAGATACATTGCTGACTTGGCGACAAACAAGTTATGAGTAAAGAAATGATGGACTTGTTTGGTGCCACACACACACACACACACACACACACACACACACACACACACACACACACACACACACACACACACACTAGGGGGTACCTGTAATGGCTGGAGGTGGGCGTGGTGCTCCGGGCGCCGATGGGAGGGGTTCCGGGCTTCACATCCATCCCACTGCCAAAGAGTTTCAGATCCATGTCCATCTGCAAAGTGTCAACACACACAAAAAAAAAAACCCGTTACTGGAACTATAAATCAAAACGACTCTCTCTCTGCCTAATGTGTTGCGATTGATTGTCGTGATGTAAAAGTCTCTGAAATGATGCATCTTTGTATTCATGCCAGTCTTGAACCGTTTAGATTAGAATAAGTAGCTTTAACAGCGGCTCTGCAGCACCTTGCTGGTCGGCGGCTGCATCATGCTGTGGCTGGGGCCCATGAGGCCTCGGTATGGCTGGGACACCGGGGGCTGCCGGTTGATGTTGGGGGGCTGCGCCTGGGGAGGAGTGGGAGGCAGCGCCAGGAGGGGCTGGCCTCCACCCGAGCCGAAGTTAGACAGCGACAGCTGGGAGCTGGGCATCGAGACGGTCATCTGGAGAGAGGTTAAGACGCACAAACGATCAAAATCACGCACTCACCGACTCATCAATCAACAGCTTATCAATCTGCAGCTTACCTGTTGCATTGCAGAGCTGGGCGACTGGGTGTTGCTGTAGTAGCTACTCTGGCCGTGTTGTTGCACCTGTCCCGAGTACATGTTAGAATGCTGACTCATCCCCTGTCGGGCCTGAAACACAAGACGCACACATGTCAGACGGAACACGCAAACGCGCTCACAAATAAATAGAGATGTCAGTAAGGCGTTGGGTCAATACCATGAGGCTGAGTGGAACAGATCCTTTGTGCAGACTGGTTACCTGCAGCAGGTGCGTGTCAATGAGCTGGGAGCCTCCCATGCCAGACGGCTGGTTGAGCTGCGGCTCGAACAGGATGGGAATGTGCTGGGCGGACGAGGCCTGCTGATAGGCCAGACTGGACTGAGGCTTGCCGAGCTCGGAGGCCTGGACGCCGGCGTAGCTGTGCAGCGACGGCCCCGACAGCATCATGGAGGGCTGCGACAGGCTGCTCTGCATGAACGCCTGCTGAGACCTGAGGACGGATCGGGACGAGGGGATCGGATGAGCGAACAGCGGCGGTACCGTGTGCGCGTGTCGGGAAGCGTCGGGGACAGAATACGAGCGCTGCGGTTTTTTTGGCGAGTTACCTGTAAGGCTGCAGCGAGGAGCTGAACAGGTCCTGTTGCTGGGAGACCGGGGGACCGGCGCTGAGTCCGAGCTGAGCCTGATGCGTGTGTTGGTGTTGGTGTTGGTGCTGATGCTGATGTTGGTGTTGGTGCTGATGTTGGTGTTGGTGCTGCGGCTGACCTTGCAGTGGAGCGTAGATGGGGATGGGAATCTGCTGCACTGCTGTCGGCTATAAAAAAAAAAAAAAAGGTGGAGAAACAGGTGGTTTTACCTCCAACACAAAAAAAAAACTAACATTCCCGCAGCATGTTACTGAAACAGAAAACCCCACCTGTGAGATGCCGGGCTGGAAGCCCTGCTGCTGCGCCAGGGAGGGAGGAGCCAAGCGAGGGTGGGGGGTACTGAAGAGGTGGCTAGTGTCCATGTAGAACGCTGGAATCTGAGCTGCAGAACCTCGACAGACACGGGTTTCAATATTAGCTATTTAGTCTTTGAAATGGGAAACTAAACATCGAGAAATAAAAACAAGAGCGGTGGGTGAACATGGCGATTGGGTGGCATGCGTCTCTCACCTGCTGCAGACTGAGAGACGTACACCTGTGGGGTCTGCTGCTGCTGGGGCAGGAGGGTCGGCACGCAGCCCAGCTGAGAGAAGCTGCTGCTGCTGCTGCTGCTGCTGGAGGACAGACTTCCACCCTGCAGCTGCTGGGGCTTCACCTTGCAGATGTTGGGCGGGTCGGAGGCCGTGGTGGTCTTGGTGCCGAGCGATGACGTCGTGTAGGTGCCGGCGCCTGCAGGGGTGGAGACGAGGACACACGGTGAACGCAAGAGATCACAATGGAGGAACAAGGGGACATTTTTGTACTACTGTGGACGGGGGACGGGGGTGTTACCGACAACCCCACCTGTAATTTGGAGACGCGTTACCTGACAGGGAGGTGCTGGGGGTGACGGAAGCCACGGGGATCTGCGGCATGGAGGCGGAGGAGAAGGTGGAGTACGAGGACGCGCAGGAGGTGATGGGGGAGGAGGAGGAAGTGACCGGAGAGTTCTTCTCCAGACTCGGGGAGTTCTCCCACGCCTTACGAGCCGATTCCATCTGAGGAGGAAGAAACGGACGCTCGGGTTACGTTTCACCGAAACGTTTCGGAGCGAGACAGAACCACTCAAAACAACGTTTACCTTTCTCTACGTACCTTTAGCGTTAGGTCAACAGTAGCGGGAGAGACGGTGCTGAGGCTGGAGCCCTGCTGCAGGGTCTCTCGTCGAGGAAGGGGCAACGAGTGCGGTAGCGCCACCTGGAAACACACCGGTGTTTAGGACTAAAGCGTCTGCATTACACACGGACGGGTGATCTCTTCAAATATTAAAAACAAGGAGGTGTATACTCACATTCGCCACCAAACTCTCTTCTATTTTGTTCACTCCTGTCGGAACACTGTCCGCCAGGGAGGAGGAGGGAGTGGTGTAGTCGGTGACAGACTCCTGAGAGAGAAAAGAGACAGAAATTCAGCAAATTATACTGCAGAAATATTACTTAAAAGTGTATCAACAGCGTCAAAGGAACAATGTAGGGCTGTCAAACTAACGATCATAACAGGACGATGGAATAAATAAAGCCGTGCCTTAGAGTTACTGTTGTACTCCGCTAAGGGCACCGTGATCATGCCCTCGATGTCTCCTCCCAGCTCTGGCACCGCGGCGTCGCTGGTGGGAGGACTGGAGTCCGTGGCTCTGCTGACGACTCCTCCGGGGACTCCTCCCTCCATCCCCTCCCCTTCTCCCCCGCGAGCGTCTTTGGCCTTGCGGTTCTTTAAGGAGCGCTCTTTACCGATGGGACCCGGCTTGTACTCCTTGGTTTCCACCGGTTCCATTTCAGGAAGCTGGAGAGAAAGGACGGATTGAAAGATTGAAATGAATTCATAGGGATGAGTGTCGGTGGCGTTTCCTCCGGCGGCCCGAGTTACCTTCTGTGTTTTGATCGGACCGGCTCGAGGTTGCTTCTGTCTCTGTTCTTTGGGAGCAGGCAGTTTGTTTTCAGAGACGGTTTCCAGCAACGCCGGAATCCCATCGCTGTCGGTGCTGCCCGCTGACGACGGCGCTCCGAACTGAATACTGTCTATCGCCAACTCCACGCCGCCCTCCGATCCGGGCTTCACACCCTGGAAAACCCGACACATTTGAAGGTTTCAGCGCGTAGCGAAAAGGATCGTGCGGCGAGCCAAAGAAGACGGGCGTGTTCAACATACCTCGGTGACGGCGCCGGTAAAGGAGGTGAGAGGTTTGTTCCAGGCGCTCACAGAAGGCGGCTGGGGGGGGCTGATTGGACCGACTGGAATAAAAAAAACACATGACACGTGTCAGACCTGCGTCACAAGAGGAACCGAGACAAAATTTCAAGACCCAAGAATCGACTTATCCACTCACGCTTCTTGACCTCAGGGAGGACGGTGGAGCCCGCCACCTTGTTCTCCCACAGTTCTGTACCCAGGGTGCTGTGCGTCGGCGCGGGGGCGGGAGGTAGACTCTTGGAGGTAAAGTCCACAGCGGCGGCGGCGGCAGTGGGGACGGAGGGCAGCGGAGCCACGGCTCCTTCCAGAGTCTGGGGCGATGCGGCGGGCTGGGAGGGGGCGAGGTGAGGATGCTGGGGAGCAGAAATGAGTGGCTGAGGAGGGGCCTGAGGCGTCATGACGACGGGAGGCTGAGACTGAGAGGACTGTTGCTGCTGCTGCTGCGAGGACTGCTTTTTGGCGAATCTTGGCGGCAGCTTTCCTCCGCCCCCTCTGCCCTTCTCACCAGAGCCTTTTTTACTCCAGTTCTGTAGGAGCAGAATACGTTCATTATACTGCCGCAAAGCATCGCATTGCTGCTGTTTTTTTCCCCCCCACTACGCGGTGGAAGCCCTCCTCTCACCTGAGGCGTCTGCTCTTCCTTTTTCCGCTTCTCTTCGTCCTGCAGGCGTTTCTGCTGCTTGCGGGACACCACCTCGGTGAAGCCGTCATCGGTGGCGTTGGACTGCGGGTCCTCCGTGGTGGTGACCTCGGGGTGGTCGTCAATGATCACGACGCCTAGAAGCGGACGGAGACATTTACATTCAACGTTAAGAGCGGCTGGAGCAGAGCGTGGGTTTCCCCCGGCCGATCAAGAGCAGAACCGTGTTTTACTCACTGGCGTAATTGTTCAGATCGAACTGGGACAGAGCGTTCTCTTTGGGCTTCTTGGCGGCCTGTTTGGCCTCGTCTTTGCGGCGGCCGGACTGGTCTTTCGAGGGCCTCTGGGACGCTCCTCCAGCCGTTTGCGCTCCACCTTCTGAGTTCTGCTGCGCCGAAGGGCTGTTTGTATCAGAGACGCACGTTAGGGACAGAGACAAAAAAAAAGAAAAAAAAAAAAGGCCGAAATAAGAGACACAACAGCGTAGTGGTGAAGGAGCCTGAATTCTGTAATATGAGAATTGTGCAAAAGAAAAAAAGGCCTCTTTTGTTAACCGTCCTTTGAGTTGAAGTAGAAGATGACAAAGACGACACTCGAGTGATAGATGAAGGGAGGAAACGCTTCTGTCGAGGTGCAAATGTTGTCTAAAAATACTACCACACATGTAGCTATTGCTAACACTCGAGTACAGTAATCTAACCAAGAGGAGAATCCTTTAAACAGCCGAAGTCAACTCGGACTTCGGCAAGAGCTTGTAGTTGCTGCACTAGTGAAAAGCACCGCATGTTAATTAGGAAGAACGGTAGACAAAAGGTTTATTGTGGGTGAATAAAGCTCCAGTATTATCCTGCTGCACGCTGTTCATTGAGGCAGCTTCATTGTGTCAAGTGTTAATGCAAGCAGACAAAGTAAATGCTTAACGACACACAAAAGCCCGATTGTTCAAAACTCACCCTTTGCGGCCGGTTTTGGCTCCTCCCCTCCTCTCCCCCTTGCCCCCTGCGTAGCTCCGGCCCGGTTTGGCTCCGCTGTTGCCTCTGCGGTTCTGCCTCTCCGTGGGCCTCTGGCTCGAGAAGCTCCTCTTGGCCGAGGGAGGCCCCTCGCGTCTTGGAGTCGTCCCTCCGTCGGGAGGGCTTCTGTTGGGGGTCAAAGAGCCCTGAGGGGCCCCGGGAGCCGGGGCCGAGGCGGCGGCCGCTTCATTAGCGGCCTCCAGCGCTCCTTTCCTTTCTTCTCGCTCCCTCCTTTCGTTGAAGTCGCTGCTCTCGGACGCAGTTTCCCATTCCTCGTTGGCTTGATCCGAAGAGTTCTGGTTGGACAAGTCCGGGGACTTGGTGCCGACTGCGGCGACGGCGGGGCTGCCGGTCTCGGGCAACGGTGCGTCCGTAGTAGAGGACGAGTCGGTTGCCGGCATAGCGGCTGCCGCGTCAGCAGGCACAGTGACGGGGGTCCCCGGAGCTCTAGACAGGGTCGGGGAGACAGAGACGGGGGCCGGGGCAGAGCTAGAGACGGCAGCAGGCACTGGGAACAGAGGGACAGGACTCGGGGCTGTTTCTCCACTAGCTAACACTGCAGCCTCCCGCTCCTTCAAGCGCCTGAAGCGGGGCGGTTTATCTTGCCTGGGGGGCCGTGCTGGTCTGGACCGACGAGGCCTTTCTCTACTGCTCTGTTGAGCCATGTCTCCAAATTTCTTGCCGTCGGACCGTGGGTGTCGTCGGTCAGCCGCAGGATTGTCATATCTTTGCGTGGACTCGGTGTCCTCGGGCCTGAATGTCTCCATGGGTTTAGAGGGCCACTGAGAAGAGGACTCTCTCGCTCCCGGCCGTCTGAGAGGGCCCGAGCGAGGCCCGCCGCGCTCCCTTGCTCCACCTCGTCTACTGTACAGCCCTCCTCTTCCTCGCCGAGAAGGCTCTCCTTTCGGGAGGAATCCCGGCTTGGGTCGGCCGTCGTCGTCCCCTCTGGGTCCAACCCGTTCCCCCATGTGAGGAGGTCCGAAGCCCGGCTTGTGGGGCCCGGGCCGGGGCTCCCCAGGGAGCTCCCGTCTCAACGGACGGCTAGGTTTGGTGCTCGGCTCGCGGTCAGACGGTCCGGTGTCACTGGCGGACTCTCTCCCGCCTTCGCTTTCAGAATCCGTGTCTGAACCGCGGCGCCGTCTGCGTTTCGGTATAACCTCAAAGTCTGAGCTCTCGCTGCGCGTTTCGCTTTCTTCCCTGTTGCGAAAGGCAGCGGCGCCTCCGGCAGAAGGTAAGTCGGCGCGCGAACGGGGCTCTCTGTAATTGAACTCCGCTCGGCTTCGACCGCGACCCCCCCTGCTTCGGCCGCCGTAAGTCCCCCGGTAGCTCCGCCCTCTGGAGTAATACTCCCCTCGGCCGCGTGCTTTGAAATTTGAGTCGGCGGGCCACTCTCTATCTCTGTCTCGGTCTCTGTCCCTGTCTCTGTCTTTGTCCATATCCTTCTCCCTCTCGCGTTCCCTCTCCCTCTCCTCCCGCCGGTAGGAACGTGGAGGAAGGTTGGACTCTTTCCTGGAGGGCAGTTTGGGTTCCGGGTGTTTGTCATTGCCGGGCGGTTTGTCGGCTTTCTCCTCCTGAGAGGAAGAGGTGGGAGGCGCCGTTGAAGGCTGGGAGTCTCTGACTCTCTGATGGCCGGTCGGCGTTTCCTCGGCCTCAGCAGCTTCTCTCTTGCCCTCACCCTGAGGTCTGGAGCCCTCAGACACAGCAGCAGCTGCAGAGGGAGGTTTGGACGGCTGATCCTTTTTGGACCGGTCCCCTCTCTCCCCTCGTTCCCCTCTCTCGTGACGCTTCTCCCTCTCTTCTCTTTGTTCTCGCTCTTCTTTCATGTCCCTCAGGACAGGCTTCTTTATTGGCCCAGACCTGCGGACGGGTCTCTCTCCCCCTGGTCCTTCCCTGCGTCCGGCGCTTGATCGAGCAGCCCAGCGCAGCTCGGCTTTCTGCTTGCTAGAAGCTGGCAGAGGCAGCTTCTCTTGTTTGTGTAATCCATCAGCGGGAGGTGTAGCCCTGTTGCTAGTCACCGCAGCTTGGGGGTAGAGTTCATTCTGGGGCTTATCGTCGGTCCGTTCTCCCGTGTCCTGTAGCTCTAGACATTTCGTTCCCAGGGACAGCCCATCAAACCTGGGCTCCTCCAGCTTGAGGGAGTGGCTGGAGCCCTGGGAGACACTCTTCTGGAGCATAGCCTGACCAAGAGCTTCTACCTCTTCCCCACTGGGTAGGCCCGGCTCCTCGGCGTCGAAGGCGGAGCCTACGGGGACCCCGTCTAGAGGCCCCGACGGGTCCTCTGGGTCCTGGGTAAACGCTGACAGGGACTCTGTAGGGTCCTGGAAGAAGTTACTTTTATGAGAGTCCAATGCACTGTGGTCCTGGGGATACATCGCCGGGAGACCCCGGTCCAGATCCAAAGCAGAGTCCATCCTGTAGAGACACAATTGTTATTAGGTATCGGCATGCGCAGAAAATAAAAAGATTCTCATGATGTCATGTACTTTCCGTTTACCTCGGCTCCTTGTTATCATCCCGTCCTTTTGGGGGCGTTACAGACGGTAGCGGCTCCGACTGTGGGTACGGGTCCGATCCCCAAACCATGCGCGAGTCCGACGGCAGGCCGTGGTCACGGATGGGTCGGGTCAAATGGTCGAAGGAGTCGGAGCTGGAGCTGGAGTTGTCGCCAGGCTCTCTGCGCACAATCTGCTTAGGAGGCATCCTCCCTAAAGGTGACAAAACAGACCGACGTCAACGCCCAGCTTCTCCTTTCATAATGTTCTTCATTACATTATGAATGTTATTTATGTCTATTTTAGACAGAAAAAGGGTGGAAAGCCTGAGCTCATTCCTAAATAATGACAACACACAATTAAAAACTCTGTACTCTATTAATCTATTGAGCCATGCAAGTTACTGCATTGTCCTACACTGTCCTGCAAAGACTTCAGAATAAAAGCCTTGCGTGAACAAATGAAGGGATTCAGTCCACATAAAGATGTCAGAGGGCTCTTATTTTGAAACAGGAGGTGCGAAAACTAAAATCATCCGTCGGCACAACAAAGACACTCAAACGCTCTGTAATTCTTATCCACATAGCTCCCTACCAGGGTGAATGTTAGTCGGCATGTCCATGGGAGGACGTCCCGACATCATCCGGGGGTCCATGTAGGACTGCATCATGAGCCAGCGGGGGTCAAACCCCATGGAGGCCAGGTGCTGGTGGTGGGGCCCGATGGGTTGATACATGGAGCGTTGTTGTTGTTGTTGTTGTTGTTGTTGTTGTTGTTGTTGTTGTTGCTGCTGCTGCTGCTGCTGCTGCTGCTGCTGGGGAGCTGGAATGCCGCCGCCGCCACCACCACCACCTGATGGAGACACAGAGCCCCCACTCTGGTGCTGCTGTTGTTGCCATTGTTGCTGCTTCATCTGCTCCTACAAGACCAACAGGAAACAAAGAAAGGTTATTTGCTTTTAATGGTGTCCGCTACATCAAAAGAAAGAGGTTGTCTTATAAAAGTTAGATCTGGTTGTTGGAGTCCCCTACTCGCCGTCTAGTCGCCGACACACCCACATGTTACGATTTAGCGAGCGGTTGTTGACTGAAGAAGCCAGATGTGGAAGTCCTTACCTGCTGTCGGAGGAAACGAGGCGGTAAAGACTTCTGAAACTGTTTGGAGTAGCCTGAGGTAAGAGAGGGACGCATGGCAGCTGCTGCTTCTCCTTCCAGCTGTGGCGGCGCCACGGGGACTTCCTCGCCGCCGGGGGTGTCCATGAGAGGCAGAGACAGGTGGGGCTCATCCACTGCGGGACAACAAAACCAAACGGTCATCAATGACCGAAAGAACGGCAGCCAGTTGTTAAACTGCACAACGATCGTTTGGACGCAAGCTAGCTCACCTCTGTTGTCCTCCGTGTTGAAATAGTCTCGGAGAGGCACTGTTGTCCTGTCTACCTGGTTCTCCTCCATCAGCGGGACGACCTCAACCGAGGAGCTCTCTTCCTCGCTCTGGGGCTCTGGATCTACGGCCACGGGTCTCTGGACGGGGGGGCTGGGCTGGCGAGGCGAGAGCACCGCCTCCTCCTCTACAGTCGGTTCTACGCTCTCCGGTTCTCGCTCCACCCTCTCCTCCTCGTCTCGGTCCACCATCTCAGGTTCAGGAGCGTCCACGATCGGGGCCTGCGATTGTGAAACTGGGATCGACGGTTCTGGACTGGACGAGCGAGCGGGAGCCGACGAGGACTCTTCCTCTTGGGCGGCTCCCTCTTCGTCGTTGGCGGTCGGAGGAAGAGGAGATTTGCCCTCATTCGCCGGTCGGTGTTTTTCATTGAGACGTTTGAGTTTTTCAGCGCAAGCGGCGAGCCGCTGTTCTTCCATCCGCCGCTCCTCTTCCTCCCTCCGCCGCCTCGCTCGCTCTACGGCTTCAGAAACCTCTTGAGGCTTCTTGCGCTTCTGCCGCCAGGCTTCAGGGTCCTCGTCGACGCCGGGTGCCGCCGCAGCCTGTGGTTTGGTCACACGTTGGGCTCCGCCGCCGACGGAGCGACCGACGCCCTGGAGGAAAATCGAGAAATGAGTACAGATAGAGACTCATCACCTTGCTGGTAAATAAGCTTGTTATCCAGCTTTACCTGGTAGTCCTGTGGGGCTGCTGACTTATTGTACTGCCCCATGCTGCCAGGCGATGGCGCTCTGGGATCACCGTCGGCCCACGAGGTTTTACTGGCCCCACGGTCCTCGGTACCTTCCTTCCAGCCCTCCTGACCGTCTGGGGGCCGAGATCGCAGACGCTCCACTTTACCCAGCCACTCCCTGAAGATAATGTCACAGGTTATTCAACATCTCTCTAAAGCGCACTTCAACCTCAGGCTGCACATCAAACCTCATCACAGAATCCACTACACAGAGTGTATTTTTGTGTAAATACATCGAACGTTGAATGACTAAGCGACAGTGAAGCACAGACGCTAAATAATGAATTCAAGAGAATCCAAGTGTTGAAAAGGACGACTTGCCAGTTCTCTCTTTTCTCCTTAGCAGCATGGTTTTCCTCATCGTCGCTGAAGTTTAGCTTCTCGCTGTAGTCCACCTCCATCTGAGCTCCTGGAGAGCAGAAAGGACAGGGTTGATGGATTACTTTTTTTTTTTTGTCCTTACTGGTTTTAGTTGAACACTGAGGTTCACAGGTATGGGTACCAACCTGCCCAGCCCTCATCAGTGTCGGTGTCCAAGTTGTCCAGCTCTTTAAGTTCCGTTGCGCTGATGATAGAGGGTCTGTCTGGGTCCTGGTGCCAGGACTGAGGGTGGCCCTGCTGGGGCCGTACTGGACGAGGACCCCTCACCATCCAACACGGGGGAAAAAAAGAAAAAGAAAAAAAGAAGCAGATTATGGCACCTGGTCTGGAAAACTAACAACTGGCTTTTATACTCCACTCTAGACGAGGTGAACCGTGAAGATGGGAACTCACTTCGCTCCGTCTTGTGGAACAGGGTATCTGAAGTTTGCTTGGCCTGGAGCAAACGTCATCTGAGGATAGGCGTGGAACATCTACAAGACAAAGACGGCGATCATCACGCAGGCTCAAGACGAGATAAACAACTACAGACCAACGGTGATGCGGTCTGTCCGTGGCGTAAAGCGAAGACTTACGTAGGGCGGCATCATGCTCCTGAAAGCAGGGTCGAAGTGAGTCGGCACCCCAGCGGGAGGCTGCTGCCCCCCGTTAAGTTTAGGCTGAGGAGGGGGGGCAGAGGGGGACAGCTTCTCCCTGCCGTCCCTCTGAACGTCAGCGGTTCCGGTCCGTCCAGGCTCCTCGGCTTCCCCCGGCGGCGTAGCGGTGCCGAGGCCCGCGCCGCCCTCCTCCGGAGCCTTGCTGTCCATCTCAGGGGGGCTGGGTGCAGCGATCAAATTCCTGCCTCCGCCCTCACGCCAACTGCCGACATCTAACGCGGCAGGAGAAGGAAAATATTAAAAGTTTGACCCGAACATCAGGCCAGAGCCCGGCGGTACGTTTACGAGCGCAGCCTTACTTTGAGGTCTGAGGCTGGGGCCCGGTCCATAAGGCTCCTCTTCTTGCTCGTCCCCTTTCTCCGCCTCACCAGCCGCCTGCAAGCTGGGAAACTCCTGTTGGAAATGGCTGCTCACGCGAGGGGCACCTGTACGACACGAGCGCATCATTAGGAATGCACAGAAATCCCAAGACTGAATGACTCACAGAGAAGCATCGAGAGCGCCGATCCTCAGTTGGCGTACAGCTGAGGTCCTCAAGCATATAAACCGGGGCTGCTAATACGCATCGTCAGCTGTAATGACTATAATAGAGCTGACCCCCGCCCAGCCATCATGAATCCAGATTTAATGTATTCAGGGTCATGTCACCTCACCACAGGCTTTGGAGCTTTTACCGGCGTAGAGCGGCCTCACTTTTTAGTAAACAAATCCATTTTTGTGTCACTGCATCCGCAGCAACGTTAACGAGCCCAAGTGGGAAAAACAAGTGGAAAACGTACAGGACAGTGTTCCACGTTTAGGGAGCGAGTGAAGAGAGCACATTTACCCTCCGGCTGCGTCGGCTTGCTGTTGGCCCAGGAGCGGCTGCCCACAACAGGAGGCTCCTGCGGCTGGATCACTGGTGGTTTGATCGGGGGCGGCGGTGTTTCCGATTGCCTGCGGCGCACAAAGAAACACGGTTTACAGACTCCTCCATCTAAGGACGTGGTTACGCTCCACTTTCGTGATCGGATCCGCCAGATCAGAACGGAGTGCACACATTGAATTCTTTACAATAGTCCGTTATTTAAAAGCTTTTATTTCGGAGCAGCAAAAATCAGGAAATGTTGATCATAAAATGAGACAAATTGGACACCGGATTGTGTCCACACAGAATGTCCACACCAGGACTGGGCCATATGGATACAAACCCTATCATGAGTCAGGTACTTTTATAGGGTTTTGTGAATTAAATGTACTGAGTATTTTCCTCATTTAACATCATTACATTACGGTCATTTACCGTAAAGCAGACGCTTTTACCCAAAGCGACTTACAATTCAGTATCTATCCATTTTGGGGCTAAATGTCTCGCTCAAGGACACATTGACATGAGAGCAGGAGCCGGGGATCGAACCACCGACCATCTGATTGAAAGGCGGCCCCTGCTCTCCACTTAGCCACGGTCACCCATTCAATTCAGAACCTTCGAAAAAAAGAATCTTATTTTCTGAAGAAATTTGAGTTATGTTACATTCTCAATTTAGATAAGCAATCGTCTGTCATGATATATCATTTCACCACGATATGAATCCACTGAAAGACGATAACTTGTCATCCTCGGTCCACGCCTCGCTGAGAGGCGAACGCGATGCGAGCCGGGCCACCTCTGCACGTGGTCTGGATGATCAGATTTCAAAATGTGAGCTACATCCGATCTCTGCCCGGGTACCAACTTTAACCGTGAAAACGCATCCCGAGGTGATCGGATGACAAACGGACACGTGTAGCCGCGGCCTTAGTTACTCCGTTGTGTTTAACCTGCGTTTAGAGAAGAGCCGTAACACAAGTGTAGCTTGAGTTCACCTCTCCTCCGCTCCCTCGGGTCGAGACGCCCAGCCGCTACCGTCTTTGGGGACAATGTTGACGTTGGGGTCGTTTCCCTTGTTCTCGGCCTTCAGACTGGGCAGGTTGGCCGGAGGGGGCATCCGCCGGCTGGCAGCAACTTTGCCCAAACTTTGGAGCCCATGTCTAGCAGCCACTGGGGTGAAGACACAGGTCACACGCAGGGGAACAGCAAGATAGTTAGATAAAAAGGAGGGCCAGGGAAAAAGATTATATTACATCGTTCAACTGAACTCAATGACGACAAACATTTACTGCAACAACGCGCCACTCATGGGGGACAATAGGGGTGTGTGGGGGGGGGGGGGGGGGGGGCTTACCTGCAGTTTTCTGGGTTTCCAGAGACTTGCCCTTGTAGGTGTTGAAGAGGCTAAGGGTTGCATACTTCGTTTTGCCATCCTTTGCCTTGGTGCTTTGCCCTGACTTCTCGGACATTTCGCTTGAAACTCATTGAGTCTGGTCCCTCTGGCCTCGCCCCCAGAACCAGCCTCCTACAGACCCAGGGTGAGGGGGGGGGGGGGGCAAACAAGGACAGAAAAGGTGAGGGAGGTTATTGGCTCTAGGACACTAAACCACAACAAAATATATCTCTGAACCTCTTTAGGGTCTGGTGCTGGTTCACAAAGCAGCCGTACATCTGCGCGCTCTCTCTCTCTCTCTCTCTCTCTCTCTCTCTCTCTCTCTCTCTCTCTCTCTCTCTCTCTCTCTCTCTCTCTCTCTCTCTCTCTCTCTCTCAGAATCATTTGTATTGAAGGTAAGTTGAGGACAGTGAGTCACCGGCCTGCAGTGACTTTGTGAATGTAACTGACAGGAGACACAGTTTTTAAATTGAGTTTTATGAACTTTGGATCCACCATGTCTGGCCGCTACATGATTCAATTAACCCGATTCAATTAACACGGTCGATATTTGTCTCGATACGGATTTGGTGGAACGGGAAAACCCCTAAAATTTATTTCGCGAAACTACAGATTTGAGGCCTGCGCACACATGACACAAGTCTAGACTGAACGCCATCTGATCTGACGGCTACTCGAAGGGGCGGCGAAGAAACAAGGCAGGCAGAAAGTGAATATATGAGAGAGAGAGAGAGAGAGAGAGAGAGAGAGAGCAGCACCATGGACAGAGATACAGCATGTCTAGGGCTGCAGTGTCTTTCCCCAAGTCACACAGAGGTCATTTATTATTAACGGAGCAGTGTGTGTGTGTGTGTGTGTGTGTGTGTGTGTGTGTGTGTGTGTGTGTGTGTGTGTGTGTGTGTGTGTGTGTGTGTGTTGGGGGGGGGGGGGGGGGGGGGTGACAGCTCAGACTATCTGCAACTTGGCCTTGGGAACATCCATTTAAAAAGGAAAAAGTCCTTTCAACAACCTGGCTCTTATTTTGTAAAATACTGTGTGTGAAATGCAACGATGATTCGCTCAGTCCTTGACCGAAGTAGTTCTTAGTCGACTGACACTCGTACAAATAGTGCCGACTAATCGATTAGTTGATTTAATCTTAAACGGGGGTTTAAATTCATTCATAAAAACATCACTCTCGTCTTTACACTGCCGTTAACTTGTGCATCAAATAGCTTTTGTGCCTCTGTAGCAGGCGTCCCAAGAGTCCATTAACAATGCGTAGAGCTCCGTGTCGTAGCGAAGCACCGGGACATCGCAGGTCTTATACAGACGCTCTCGTTTTTCCACTTCTGGTAGAGGCTGCTGATCACTGAAAGCCGAGGACGAGGAATGGCGACTTCGACGCATCCGAGGCTTTAAAATCTGCGGCTGTGTGAAAAGACGCTGAAGCCGGGAGAGGAGACAACACCGCGTCTCGGTCCGTTTCGGGCCAAAACACCGACAGAGTAGTACCCGTCGTCGACCTCGGCGCTGTGACAAACCTGGACACCGATTTGTGGATTTGTGCGCCCTCGCCGTGTACAGCGACAACATCAAAATGGACGAGTGTGGCTTCTGTATTTGGCAGAGAAGACTGATCACAAAGTCGCTTGTCAATTTTTTGATGATTCATCATCATCATCATTAGAAATCAATGGTTCTAGTACAGCATTGTCATGCTTGACTCGTAAAACGATTTGAACGCAGCAGGAACACGTTGATTTTTAGTCTAAGTCTTGGTGGTTGAGGGTGTTTGTCTGGGACTCTCACCACAGAACACACACACACGGATTATATCAAGCATGACCGATACAAATCTGGGTTTTTACGAATGCCTTACTGGGTATTGGTGTAAAGACCGGACCTTTACAACCGTTATGCAATTCAGCCGCGTGAACAGGGTCAAGAAGGTAAAAGATAGAAGCTACAGATCACAGTGTTTAAAGTGAACCGCCACATCACCCGGGGAGGTCCAGACGGAAGACGACGACGTTAAGTAACAACACCGTTCCTGGAAAACAAGGGTGGGTCTTTCTCCACGGTTCCGATTGTTAAAAAGCAAAAAGCAGCAACGTGTGACATTCAATACACCTTCAGTAGCTAGCATAGCGCATCGCGGTCTACGGAGCGGAGCGGAGCCGGATGGTGTTCAGACCCTGGTCCGAGCCGGCGGACGCTACGCTGCGACTGGCCGGTCTCGAGTGTCTGGACTTAGTGAAGGGTCGCCATGTTCAGGTCGTGGATCATTGACTGCAGTTCCCGTTGAACACAGGACAGCGTTACAATCAAACTATTCCTCTCCTCTCTGCAGCGCGCCTGTGGATGAGCGTTGCCTCTACAGTCTTCTACCCTAACAGTCCATTACGAGTCTCTCCTCTGCACTGCAGGACTCGAGCCTAAGTCCAGACTCCACCAGCGGGTCGGCTCAGATGACTCGCCCGCGCAGTTCTAATGCACCTAAATCTTTTGTTTAAAAGTGGGTCACGGCTCTGACCCGCAACGGTTAAGTCACATAATGAGAAGTCATGTCGATGGGCTGAATGAAGGGTGCCGGCTTGCGTTTCTTTGTCCCACATTGGTTTTCTATTGTGACGCTACAATGCGATACGTCATTAACACACCTGTTCAACGAGCAGAAGCGTGCCGCTATGGGGATATGTCCACAGTCCTCTCATCCAGTATCGCTAACAGCGGAGTTAAAACAAAAAAAAACGTTGTCTGGATGCAGTCTAACCGCTCAGCTCGGGTTATTCTTGTAAACTTATCTGCCGGCTGAGACAAAGCGGCGATACCTGCAGGCAGTAAATCACGTCAGCGGAGCGAGGAAGACGGGGAGGAACGACCGACCGCGTTCTTCGTGGGCTTCACTCAGGAATACTGCTCATTCCGTGGACATTTTAGATGTTTCCAGTGAAATATTGCCGAGTTTGTGTGCTCCTGTAAACGTCGTTGCTGCTCGAGCACGTCGAGTTGGATTTAAAATACTAATATGTTTATAAAATCCTCACGATGGCCTTTCCTAGTGTCCAGCGAAGAACTCCAAAATCTCTACAGTGACAAAGGAGAGTATATTATAGGAAATATTTGAAGGAATACCAGCCAAAGATACAGCAATGAGACTACATGAACATAAAATAAATATAGAAAGATTCTGGATTACTGGTCCTGACCCATAGATTTAAAAAAAAGAAAAAAAAGAAGCATCGCTGTATCCATTAATTGAACCGATTAGCATACATTGAACATCTACGAGCTCATGTTCCCTTTGATCAGGCTCCTTGCACTCACACTCACACACACACACACACACACACACACACACACACACACACTTCTTCTGACAAAAAAGCATGGAAGAAGATGAGGACGGGAAGCCACTTAAGATTACTGTGGTTCTCAAACACCAGGCTGATCGATACCACTGAGATGGTCTCCCTTGGGAGATTGTCAGTAATTTCAATAAGCACACCACAAACTGAAGGGTGGCTATGTTTGCCCCCCCCCCCTCCTCCCTATTGGATGCTTAGGTTCAAGGGACAAATGAGGCATTCGTTGCTGGAAATGCCAATTTCAAATGGACACATGGGAACACTTTAGGGGACTAACTGATGCAGTGTGTGACTATGTTTGATATCCATCCTAGTCGGGTTTATTGAGAAGAGAATCACAATACAGAAATGATTAGCATCTGTTGTTTTCTTCAACTCATTGCTAAAGCCCCCCCCCCCCCCACCAAAATATACTAGAACTATTGATCAGATCATGCATATCAAGTATTACTTCAATCAATATATGCAAAAAGCCTCCCGATAACTATTCAGATCCTGAACCATGTATGTATGTCACTTAGTAACCCACCAGGTGGATAATAAGAGTTTATTAATCATTTAGAGCCCCCCCCCCCCCCCCCCCATCCCGCCCAGCTCCTAAACGTACAGACTCGCCACAATACTAATGTGCTCCTTAAAGACCACATCTGTTGGAGTCTGCAAGACATCGAAACTGAAAAAAAAAGGAAAGCACGGTGCTAGTCTGAACGCGAGACTACACATCACGACAACGAAGAATAAATCTCAGTTCAACGCCAGCACATGTAGCACCCGAGAATAAGACCAAAGCACCATTATGATATGCCAGCTTAATTTACTGAATTGTGATGTTTCTGTAAACCCCTGATTGAGGGGTGTGCAGGCCATCCTTCTCCATGAATCAAGCTATACCGGCAGGGAGCAGAGGCCCACTTCGCCCGGAACTCAACCAACACCGGTCTCTGAGAACACTTTAAATGTGCAAGAGGTGTACACACACAAGAAAATATATACAGACATTATTATTCTTTTAATGTAGAATGAGAAGCAGTTACGAGAGCAGGCCTGCCGAGCATTGCATCGTTTAGCATAGTTTCGTTTCTCGCTGGTCGCCATCAAATCCACTCTTCTGCCCCCCTTTTCCTTCAGTGGCCAAAAGCATGCTAACACTAGCTTAGCGCGGTGTGAACACCAACACATCAGCTACCGTGGGGGCTAAACTTCCATCATTTTATTTTTTTAAACCTCGCACGACATGCAGACCCACCTGCCACCGCCGGTGCCTTCTTTGTCCTCTCGGCAGTTGTGCGGCCCGACTTGGAATCCGATGTCGGCCTGGTTTTGAGGTGGACGAACGTGTGTGTCTGGCCGGCGGATTACAAAAGCTGGCTAGCCTGCTAACGATGGTTAGCTACGTTAGCTACTGCCAACAAACCGCTCCACCACATGCACGGCGACTCGTTTTGCTGTGTCTTCGGCGCCGTTTCAAGCCGCCGGTCTGTCCTCGTGTGTTCGGCCGTTACTGTGGGAGCCGGTGCGCGGAGGTCTCGTGGTTCCGTGTCTATCCACGCCCGTTATCTCGTGTCACACCGTTTTTTCCTTAGTTGTGTGTGAGGCCCCGCTCGCGCCGCGGCCTGTCGCACAATCAAAGATGGCAGCCCGTTAGTTGCCAGATTTATCGTCTCATCCCCCACTCTCAAACCCGAAACCCCCTATGTCACCGTCAACGGCTCTCATTCAGAGAGACCGCCACCTACATTCTTACGATGGTATCCTGCACAAAACTGTACAGATCTTTGATTAAAAACAACCGTTTATTGTACAAATTAGTTATATTGTACACATTGGTTACAGTATCTTTTTCCATATTTTTATTGCAAACATTCTGTCCTAAACTTATGTTGTTGTGGCAAATTCCTTGAAAAACCTACTTAGTAAATCTTACTCTGATTTAAATTGTTTGTAGATCTGCTGTATAGATAAGCATGTATTTAACTATATAAAGACCAAAAAAAGAAAAACATTTATTGTATGTATTTATGTATATTCTGTTAAGAATATATATTATATGGTAGAAAATAAAACACAGTACTGAAACTGTTCATAAAGTCACAATCACTGTGTGAATACACTTCTGTACACATTTTACATTGAAATGTTATATTATAAAAAAATACTGTTACATTGGCTGGAGTCATATTTACAACTGCTTATAGTATCATTTGGGTTGAGGAGAAGGACTGGATTGATTTAAACGAGGTTGTCCTAAATGAAGGTAATTGTTGTTTATAATAGCTATTATTGTATGAGTGGTACCGATAGTGTACATGTATAGGTCTATACAGCTGTTACATTCACAGGTTACAGTTTTGGTAACTGAGGTGTTGAAGTGTGCAGCCACATAAACAGTTTAATTAAAAAAAAAAGATAAAATAAATGTTATCCCTCGGATAACATTTATTTAATCTTTTTTTTTTTAACCCTCGGATAACATTTCATAGGTAACCCCAAACCTGGCAACCCAAATGCTAACGATTCACGCGTGGACGATTCTTCTTCCGGGGTCTGTCGGTGTTTGCCGAGAGGCGGTTAGTTTGAAGGTTTGATAGGTCCATTTTAAAATGAGTCCACAATCATTATTGATCGATGCAGGTTATTTCTATCCATCTGTCTTCTACTTTCTATATTTCTACATCCAAAACGTCATTAACGAACTTATTGATGATGTAAATGTTCTGAACAGGACATCTTGTGTCTCCGCTTCTCTGCTCACCTTTCCTAATTTCAGTCAAATAAATAAAAATTCCCCATGAAACAAAAATTATACGATGAAACCATATTTCCTGCTCCATAATCATTGATTTTTAATTTCATGTCTTTGATTCTTGATTGTATCACACAATTTACCCACGAATGTCATCGTTTGAAATAATACATATTACAAAATATTGCAGACTTTGACATCATGAGGTTCAAAGAGACCCCAGAGGGCGGTCCTTATAATCCCAGTATGGTGCAGAGAGACACATAAAGGACGACATCGTTTCATACAGACTATACAAGTCCAACAGGAGCTGGATTCTGAAGCTGCCATCGGGTGGTATCATTGACCAGTGTACATTATCCTAGTTCAAGGACGGCTTGGCAACGGAGTCACAATGGAATAGAAACTGTGCAAAGTTTTCTACTTTTGCTTATACTGTGCTTGGGTACAATTTTAAAATACTTTTATTTGAGTAATATGCCTTTGTTGTATTCATTCAAACATTTTTTTTTTATAGCATTATTATGAATTGATTATATGACTTGCGCTTCACTGTGCAGACAGGTAGCCTTGAATCTTGTCAAACAGTGCAGTGGGATCCTGTAGGAAAGCTGGAAGGTTGTTCCTGTTGACATAGGCGGCCGAGCCCACAGCAGCTGCTGCCAGAATCAGAGGCCACTTCAACGATCTCTGGGGTTTGGGATCGTCACAGGGTCTGGTCTGCATGGGTTGAGCCACTCTCTCCCACTGAGTGAAGACAGCCTGACGGGCTCCGGCCCACTTCCCCGGTCCTCCGAGACGGTACTGGTACGGAGTAACGGGGCCGAGCATCAGATTCAGTCCCAGCCTGGGATCGGTCAGCAGCAGCCTCAGCAAGCTGGGTCGAACTCCCACCAGCTCTGCTATCTCATCCATGTAGGGGGCGTAGTCAACCTGGATGGTGTGTCTCTGACTGGAGACATACCTGGAAAAGAGAGCATGATGAGCGTTACAAGATTTGGAGCCTTTTAGATCTCAAACAGACAAACGTGAAGTTAAGAAAATCTAAAATCCTACCTTTTAGCCATTGTCTCCTGCTTGCACTGGACATCTTTTAGCATGGAAGCCACTGAGGGAAGCTTGATGCAGCCTGTTCATAATGAGAGCTATGGTGAGTGAATTCTGATATTTAATGTATTTCTGTCGAGGAAGGAGTTAGTACGTTTTTTCTTCTTCTTCTTTTTTTCTACAGATTACCTTTAAAGACACGCGTGGCCCACCTGGCCTGCATCTCAGAGATGGGCATAATGGCTCCCAGTGGCTGCACTAGACCGATGATGGCCAGAGTGGGGCGGTCCAACTCGGGAGGAAACACGTACTTGTACAGAGAGGCTTTGTTCTCGGACACCGAGACCACTTGTGAGGCCAGGAACGGAAAGGAAAACCTGTAACCTGTGGCAAACACCTGCAAGACAGTTGGTCACACACACACACACACACACACACACACTACAGGCCAACGATAATGCTGTGTGTGTGGGTGAACACACACTTTAAATATTTAAACCTACCACCAGGTCGACATCTTCAACAACGCTTCCATCATCAAACTCCACACTGGACCCATGAAACCTGCGGATGTTGGGTTTCACCTGAACCGTTCCGGAGAGGATGCGGTTGGGAAGCTCATCGTTCACTGTGGGATGTTGGCTGAACAACCTGAGATTTATATTCACACTGATAAGTAATACTGCAGCACATACAGAGGTATTTCACTGAGCTATACGCTGTTGCTGCCTGTACCTGTGCTTCGGCTTCAAGTTGTACAGACTGTGATCGAATCTTTGGCTGAGTTTTTTCTCTGCCATGCTGCACTTTAATCCAAAGGGAAGGACTTTGCGCAGAAAATGACTGATCCTTGTGATGAGCATATCTACGGGAAGACCGTTAACTGAAACTCGATTTAAGATCCAGGCTCCCCTCCGAGTGCTTAGATACAGCTGTAAATATAAGATGCATGAAGTAAATCCTTATGCCAGTACTGTGTCAAAGGGAAGACATCAACGTCTCATGGTGTGTGTCTGAGGATAAACCTGCTTGGTGACTCTGCTCAGTTCCACCGCGACGTCTCCTCCAGAGTTTCCTATTCCGATCACTACCACCTTTTTATTCCTCCACTCCTCTGGGGTCTTGTAGTCTCGGCTGTGGAAGAACTTTCCCTTGAAAGTGTCGATTCCTTAGAGGACAGATTTGTCACAATCAGATCGAATGCATTACATGTTTTTTCATTGGTAGACATGGCTCCATTTCAAGGGGTCACATGAGAAAACAGCAGGAAGTGGACAGGTTTACCCCGTAAATGGTACCTGGGAAGTCGTGCAGCGGCAGGTTGGGGTGGCAGTGATGTCCGATGCAGATCATCACGGCGTCGAAGATGTGTTTCTCCTTTTCGCCGTCCTTGTTCTCCGTCTCAACGTCCCACTGGCCCGAACGAGAAAAATCCGATCTCTGCTTCACCTGCAAGACTTTGGTCTGAACGACAGAGAGGCACAAACAGACATTCAGCCGTCTGTCGTCTTATTATGCAACATCTACATTTGAGATCTGGGTGAAACATAAGGCATCGGTTAGTAAGCGTCCTCACATTGAAGCGTATGTGCTTGGTGAGCTGGAAGCGGTCGGTGAACAACCGAAAGTAGTCCATGATGAGGGAGTTGTGCATGTAGTTGGGGTAGTGTGCAGGGATGGGAAAGTCACTGAAACACATCATCTCCTTGGAGGTGTTGATGATGACAGAGTGGTAGATGCTGGCCCTGTCTGGCTCTGGATTCTCCTGCAATAGAGTCCCCAGACCAATGATCCTCCTAACTTTGTCAAACGTACTGTGGAATTTACGAGATCCTGCACGTATAGCGAGACCCACCTTGAACCTCCACAGACCACCGATGTCATTGCTGCTTTCGAAGCAGACGGGCTCCAGCCCCTCATCCAGACAGACCTTGATGCAGGCCAGACCTGAGCTACCGCCTCCAATCACCGCCACACGGCGAGTCATACTTCAGCTCTGTGAAGGATCTGAACCAGACTGAAAAAAAAGGTTTCAGCTGTGAACGATAAGATGCATTCATGAGGCTGTACACAACAGGAAGTGGACCAAGGGGTTTGACTGACACACACACACACACACACTAAGAGGTCCATGTTCATTTTCTCCATTAGAGGATCCTATCTGCCCAATAGTTCTCTAAATCAAAGTTCAACACGAGTTAATATGTAGCCAAAGAGATTTCAAATGCTGCATTCACGTGAAATCAGTCAGACGATGTCGGTATGGTGAATGAATAAAATACATTAAATAAAATGTATTTTATTTATTTTAAAAAGATTTATTCTAGCAATGCATGTAGCCATGAAATGCAGCTTGTTCTTAATAGTCAACACAGCTGTGAAACAAGACGTTCAAGGAGCTACGAAGGGTCGTAACGGTACGCTGCCGTATTGAAAATGGCAGCTATCATACCGTGTACATTTGCTAAAAAAAACCAACTTAAGTTTGACTTAAAGGTGAGTCCATAGACTTTGAAAAACATAGGTACAGACAGAAGCAGTCTTACGTACAGTAAATGTTAATAGTGAATAACCAAAGGACATTACTTTAAAAGATCATTGCTTTTAATCCTTTTATTCAGTAGTTAATTTAAAGCCAACATGCTTCAGTTATACAACATGTTTTTAATCTGGTTTATTATAATAATTCTGTTCTCATTATTAACAATAATAATATTTATGATTGCTGTACTTATTATAGAGTAAAAACCGTGATATTTTCTGAGACACAATCTCACCCCCTTAGAACACTAACCTTACTACAAACATTAAAGAGAAAGTTGTTCAGCAACATCTTTTGGACCCATTTCTGACCTACAACATAAGTTAATATGTATCTAGTGTTTCAACCTCACACTACACAAAATATATAACCGGGTTTATAAAACGTCAATGTTTAACAGCAGCATATGTTGTCATGAGCTGCTGGACGCTATCAACAGACTTGATAGCGGCTCGATCCATGTCCTGAGCTGCTCTTTGGGTCCATGTCCCAAGAACATCCCAACTTTTACAAAACGCGTCTTGAAGCTATTCTAATAATCTAAAAAGTCCTCTGTTGATCTATTATCCCTAATATTTATATTATCAATGTAACAATTCATATCTGTTATATTTAGGCAAACACATGCAGCATATAAACTGTAATTTGTTTGTTAATGTCACATTGTAATTTATTTTGTATTCAGCTTGTGTAAATGAGCTAGAAGCTAAATGTGGTACAACACAACTCCTTTCCTTGTATGAGATTCATGTTTTTTTGTAAATGGCAGCTGAGACATAAATGTAATAAATTTAACTTGCATAATTCAAAGTTCTGTCAAATTGCACGGATGAAAGATGATGATCATTTGGGGTAAGTACTGCAAACTTATAAGATTGAAATAAAATATTCAAATCATCAAAAAAAGGAAAATTAAAACCTAACTTTGTTACCCAATGCATTAAATCATTAATGCATCAAATCCAATACAGAAGAGTCTAAACTATGCAAAAAGCTGTTTCACCCCAACAACTGATGAGAAACAAAACTGACACTTAAAAAAACTAAAACAACCAAATCCATGTTTTCCATTAAAACCATCCAAATCACTTACCTATGAGATGCAAAACACAGAAAGCTCACTGATGCAAAGTTTCAGAGTAGTCAAAGGAACAACCTTTAGCCCATAATGATCCTATCATTGAGTGGTTCACCTTTCTGTCTTTGAGTGTTAACCCTTCCACAGTTGTGTTTTAAGTTTATTGTAGCAGTTTTGGTCGCCTGAAAATGTCTTATTCAGAGTCTGGCTGTAGTTAGCTCCGCTCTCTTGTGTCACTACATGGTGTGGGTTCCAATATCCACACTACCACACTATTTAGTATGCCATTATGTACTTTGTAAAGGCAGCTGCAGTATGCACTCAAAAGTAAAAAAGAAAAACTGTCAAATAATGCCAAACAACATCATTACAATTTCATGTATTCCAAATGGAGGAAGTCACAGAGACTACGTCCACTTCTTAAATACAATCTGGTGAGAGACAAACCATTTGTTGACTAGAGTACGCACCAAAAAGTCCAGGAAGATAAAATGCCTGATTGTTTCTCACCGGGATGTGCTGCACAAACGGGTCTTGCTCGCCCTTTTGCTCCCTGGTCAAAGAAAAAGAAAAAAAGAAAAGAAAAAGAGTCCCTGGATGAAACAGAGGGGCTCCAAAGTCTAAAGCTGAAAAAAAAGTACAGTTCATCAAATGGCCATAAATCCCCATAAACCCTTTCATAGACAACGTAATTTTAAAAAAAAGGCTTGAGCGTGTTGGTAAGGAAAGTGACATTTTGCCCAGAGACATCCAGGACATTTAGCAAGCTTTAAAACATTGAATTAACAGCATCAACATGTCTGGCTGTGGCATATTCAGTAGTCAAAAAAAGATATTCCAACAGCAGACTCAACAGAACAAACAGAATATATTAGTGTCCTCCAGTTGACTCTTAATCCTGACATCTACTGTCATCAGGAGCGACCACGGACGCATTTGGCTGAAAGTCACCTCCAGTGTATGTACGTACGTACATACATACATACATACATACATACATACATACATACGCATGCACATACATACGTACGTACGTACGCATGCACGTATGTATGCATGCATGTATGTACATACATACATACGTATGTACATACATACAGTGTATGTACATACACGTACATACATACACAGTGTATGTATCTACATACACACAGTATGTATGTATGTACATACATACACACAGTATGTATATACATACATACATACATACACACACACACACACACACACACACACACAGTATGTATATACATACATACACTGTACGTACATACATACATACATACATACATACATACATACATACATACATACCTGACTATCTGCAACTTAAAATTAGTCACAGAGAGGCTGAGTAGGGGTGATCAACAGCGACACATAGTGGTCGCCAAAAAAATAAGACTCCCTCTCATTCCATTCACAAAACTAAACTACTTCACAGCTGATATCCACACTGTTATCCCCAACACCAGTGACTAAATTACCCTAAATGACTCTTACATCATCAGTCACGTGAGGGTCCCGGGACAGAAGATGTCGCACGTGTACGGATTGTAAAGCCCTCTGAGGCAAATTTGTGATTTTGGGTTATACTGAATAAATTGATTTGAATTAACACGGTCATGGCAGCGTCTATAGGTGACGTGTTGATTGGTACCATTTGGGCCAATCAAAAATGTTTGTTGCGGCCATTTTGAAACTCAATAAACTCAAATTGTGGTATTTGTACATGACCACGGATAACGTAGCTGGAAGCATCTAGTGACTTGTACATGTTAGTTATGTCTCGCTGTTGTAACGTTACACACTGGGTTTCTCCACCAAATGTATACATCTGGTCACTAAATACTGGTCCACCACTTGCTAATGAATTTGCAGGTGAACCTACAAATGATAAACTGAGATTAAAAGGGCACACCATGCTGCAAAACAGTACAAGTTAAGATCGTGACTACTTACCACCTCACACATGGGGTAAGTAGTCAGACGGAACATTGTCTGGAACTCACCATGAGCCACCACAGCACCAGAACAGGGGCCACAAAGGAACGAGGTCAGGACCACAGGTGCCTTGTAAATGCTGGCATTGATTGGAGGAGGAGCCTAGCCTGAGGTTCGTAATCCCACACTTCCTTCTCTGAGGAGCAGTTTTAGAAAGTTTCTATGTAAATCGGGAGAAGAATTTGTAGTTCAATCAATTGAAATAAACAGAGTCTTGATGAGAATCAAAGTTGTCTCGTTTATTTGCTTGCAAGCGGAAGATTGTACAACAGAGCACGTATCACAGCAGTCTGTTGACAAAGCCTTCAACGAAACACAATATTCAACATCCTTTATACAGTTGTTATCTCTTTAAGGGAGTCACACCCACAAGGGCTTATCTCGTATTCTGCCGAGTTCCCTCAGCTTCGGTACACAAGGTAACAAAAAATATCACAAGCACAGGCTGTTATTCCCAGATAGTTGTTTCTGCTACTTTTTCAGTAGCCTTTTCCTTTAACAGCTGATACGTAAGTTTCGGGTTCAGACAAGGACACACAGTTATTTATGCATATTTTTACCATTACACACGTCCTGGTCCAGACTGCAGAACCAAAGAATGATGTTTGGAACTTACAATGAATTTTATACAGCTCACTGGATTAAATAATGTTGAGGCTTAAAGTTACGCATGATTAAGGGCGTGGTCACTTTGAGTGAGAGGTGGGTGCCGCCACAGCCGCTAGAAGTCTGCTAGGTGTCACCTCAGCGATACTCGAGTCACTAAACTTAACCTCTCGTTATAGAAGCAGATTGCACACGTCCATGTTTTATACAGTCTATGGATAAGACACGTCAGTTAAGATAACTTTACATTTGTGAATGGAACATAGACAAGTTACCTAGCTAGCTAGTTAGCCACGGTAGCGGCCATTTTGTTGTTGGTGACGTACGTTGAACAAGAGAGATGTAATCAACTGAGAGCTTTCTCACAAAACTTAAATGGTACAATGACAGACTGAAACTTTCTAGAATTGCAAAATTATCTTTTAAAATGTCAAACATCATATGTGCACAACTTAAAACGGGATCAAACTGTTTATTGATGCAACCAAGGACTGTACATTAGTTTTTGGTTTAAAGAATATATAAAAAAAATTACACACACACACACACACACACACACACACACACACACACACACACACACACACACACACACACACAGAGTAAACTTAAACATTTGTGTTAATACAAATAACTGGTATTAAAACCAAACCTAAACATTAAGTGTAGCATCATTGCCTTTCAGCCGTCCTTCATGTTTAGATATTGCAAATGAAGCCACAATAAATATTTTATCACTGGTTTCTCCTGATCTTTTTTTGTTGAAATTACCTTTTCCCCATAATATATTTAATTTAAATTGAAAACGTCATAAAAACAGATTTTTTCCCCCCAAAATACTGCACCATAATTCTTAATTAAATAAATCCAACTTCATCAGGTTTTTTCAGGTATAACGGTATGTAGTCATGTGTTCAGTCATGAATTAATATCAGGGAGAGATCCTTGCAATCATATGTTCCTCAGATTATACAGTGAGAAGCAAGGACAGTGTGTGTTTAGAGACTGTATAAGTATGAATGAAAGCTGGAGATTATATGTCAATTTAGTAAACAAACTAGGCTTTGCTAAGAAGTTAGAGAACCAAAGACCGTATAGTATAAGCTCAGCTGGCCTTCATGAGACACATGTCTTAGCATATTGTTCATTTTCAGGGTTGGGGTAGTGTAAAACCTGCAAACATGTATGATACATGTGTTAAAAGATTAGCACATATTTACAGGTGGAACATGCATGACTTGCGCTTCACTGTGCAGACAGGTAGCCTTGTATCTTGTCAAACAGTGCAGTGGGATCCTGTAGGAAAGCTGGAAGGTTGTTCCTGTTGACATAGGCGGCCGAGCCCACAGCAGCTGCTGCCAGAATCAGAGGCCACTTCCACGATCTCTGGGGTTTGGGATCGTCACAGGGTCTGGTCTGCATGGGTTGAGCCACTCTCTCCCACTGAGTGAAGATGGCCTGACGGGCTCCGGCCCACTTCCCCGGTCCTCTGAGACGGTACTGGTACGGAGTAACGGGGCCGAGCATCAGATTCAGTCCCAGCCTGGGATCGGTCAGCAGCAGCCTCAGCAAGCTGGGTCGAACTCCCAACAGCTCTGCTATCTCATCCATGTAGGTGACGTAGTCAACCTGGATGGTGTGTCTCTGACTGGAGACATACCTAGAAAAGAGAGCATGATGAGCGTTACAAGATTTGGTGCCTTTTAGATCTCAAATAGACAAACGTGAAGTTAAGAAAATCCAAAATCCTACCTTTTAGCCATTGTCTCCTGCTTGCATTGGACATCTTTCAGCATGGAAGCCACTGAGGGAAGCTTGATGCAGCCTGTTTGAAAGGAGACATTGAGACACAGTGGTTTGTCCTCCTAGAGTAACTAAACCAAACCACTTTTTTTTCTGATTAGCATAATCTAATTGAAAGGCTTCTTTAATTATACTAAAATAATACTGTTTGAACAAAACGTTGCTGGATTCTTCTCTCTTCTTTGTCCTTTTTATAGTTCTGACATTCTGATTGAGGAGTTGACAACGAAGCAATGTAGGAGTTTGGACAATTGGTCCATGGTTGTGGCATTATGAATAGAATATTTTTGAAATGGCAAACAAGTGACCACGTGCGGGTTGTTGCAAAAAGTGCCATATTGAATTGCAAATCGGGTGCAAAGCAGAACATGTGTTTTTGGAGACTTGAGCTGACGTTTTGCTCTCTAAGTGTCCGTCTCAATAATTGTGCTTTGTAACGTAGCCCAAGTTCACGTGGTGCTGTTTAATGTTCTGTAACTGTAGCATGAAAACATGGTGGAATTAGCAAGCTAACTAGCTCACTAGCCTGCAGCTAAATGAGTAAAATATAAACAACAGACAGGACTGGGCGTGTCTTAACCCCTCCCCCTTCTCCAGCCCCGCCTATGTTGATACTTTTCACATTCAAGAGGCATTTATTTTATATTTTGAGGGTCACTTCAGCCAAAACTTGGGGGTTTAGTGACTCTTTAAATTCAAAAATACTTCTGTAAAAAGACTGAGTGATGATTAAAAAAAAAATTGCAGCCTGTATTACCTTTAAAGACACGCGTGGCCCACCTGGCCTGCATCTCAGAGATGGGCATAATGGCTCCCAGTGGCTGCACTAGACCGATGATGGCCAGAGTGGGGCGGTCCAACTCGGGAGGAAACACGTACTTGTACAGAGAGGCTTTGTTCTCGGACACCGAGACCACTTGTGAGGCCAGGAACGGAAAGGAAAACCTGTAACCTGTGGCAAACACCTGCAAGACAGTTGGACTCCTCTCAGTCACACACACACACACACACACACACACACACACACACACACTACAGGCCAACGATAATGCTGTGTGTGTGGGTGAACACACACTTTAAATATTTAAACCTACCACCAGGTCGACATCTTCAACAACGCTTCCATCATCAAACTCCACACTGGACCCATGAAACCTGCGGATGTTGGGTTTCACCTGAACCGTTCCGGAGAGGATGCGGTTGGGAAGCTCATCGTTCACTGTGGGATGTTGGCTGAACAACCTGAGATTCATACATTTACACTGGTTAATTATGTTACAACAATTTGATGGATACTGTAAATCAATCACTTAGAGGAATACTGCAATAAACTCCTATTTGGGGGGGATAACCATGATATTACATTCAGGGCTACAACAGTTTTTGTTGCGTTTACATTTAGGCAAATTTGCACCATTACAAATGTACCGAATTAGCTATTAGCAGTTCTTGTTTGCAATTAATCCTTGGATGTACAGATGGCTGCTACTGGATCACTCTGATACTGAAGACAACTTAAAAAACGTGGCAATTATATACTCAATATGTGTACCTTCCTGTACAAATTTGCGGACTATTGTAAAAACAGTACCTGTGCTTTGGCTTCAGATTGTACAGAGCGTGATCAAATCTTCGGTTGAGCTGGCTCTCTCCTAGACCGCTGAATAGATTTAAGGGGAGGATGTTCTTCACAGAATCCAACACCCTGTTGAAATACAGATCGAGGGGCAGCCCGTTGTCCCCGACTCGGTTCAGAATCCAGGCTCCTCTCCGAGTGCTCAGATAAAGCTGAGAAAAAAGGAAAGACACACAGTAGTCAGTCATTCTGACGGCACGAGAGAAATCTTTGACAAATATCAATAGTCTGTTTTTGTATTTAAAATGATATACAGAAAGGTAGGATTTAAAAAGTGGACTAAATGACGTGGCGCTGTTACATGTAACATAACCAATTTTGTACATATTTTTTATATTTACAGTACTTACTGCAGTTGTACAATGAACTCATAGTTATTTCGGGTGCATTCATCTTCGATTTAACTTTTGGATTATTGGGTTCATGGCCACACGGCGGATTTATTCATACACCTTGTTTTATTTGTCTGTAACGGGACTCATCCCAACCTGCTTGGTGACTCTGCTCAGTTCCACCGCGATGTCTCCTCCGGAGTTTCCTATTCCGATCACTACCACCTTTTTATTCCTCCACTCCTCGGGGGTCTTGTAGTCTCGGCTGTGGAAGAACTTTCCCTTGAAAGTGTCGATTCCTGGAAAAAAAACAAAAAAACAATGGACAGAAGAGGATTTTAATCTGTACTTGAAGCAGACATTGCAGCTTTGCCCTTAGAATGTAATCCAGGCCACGGTTGAGTCCATTATACTGGGCCTATCTATTGGGTGGCGCTGCTTTCTGTTGATAAAGCATTACACAATCACGTTGCACATTGTTGCCATTAGAGGCTAATCAGACTGTGTCAAAGGTTCTCCTCTTCATATTGCTGGAGCGCTATCAGCGCTACCTGTCCTCGAGTGAACCGAGGGAGATTTACAGCCCAGTAAAATGGTACCTGGGAAGTCGTGCAGCGGCAGGTTGGGGTGGCAGTGATGTCCGATGCAGATCATCACGGCGTCAAAGATGTGTTTCTCCTTTTCGCCGTCCTTGTTCTCCATCTCAACGTCCCACTGGCCCGAACGAGAAAAGTCCGATCTCTGCTTCACCTGCAAGACTTTGGTCTGAACGACAGAGAGGCACAAACAGACATTCAGCCGTCTGTCGTCTTATTATGCAACATCTACATTTGAGATCTGGGTGAAACATAAGGCATCGGTTAGTAAGCGTCCTCACATTGAAGCGTATGTGCTTGGTGAGCTGGAAGCGGTCGGTGAACAACCGAAAGTAGTCCATGATGAGGGAGTTGTGCATGTAGTTGGGGTAGTGTGCAGGGATGGGAAAGTCACTGAAACACATCATCTCCTTGGAGGTGTTGATGATGACAGAGTGGTAGATGCTGGCCCTGTCTGGCTCTGGATTCTCCTGCAATAGAGTCCCCAGACCAATGATCCTCCTAACTTTGTCAAACGTACTGTGGAATTTACGAGATCCTGCACGTATAGCGAGACCCACCTTGAACCTCCACAGACCACCGATGTCATTGCTGCTTTCGAAGCAGACGGGCTCCAGCCCCTCATCCAGACAGACCTTGATGCAGGCCAGACCTGAGCTACCGCCTCCAATCACCGCCACACGGCGAGTCATACTTCAGCTCTGTGAAGGATCTGAACCAGACTGAAAAAAAAGAAGGTTTCAGCTGTGAACGATAAGATGCATTCATGGGGCTGCACACAACAGGAAGTGGACCAAGGGGTTTGTTTCCTACTTAAGCGGGTTGATTAGGATTCAATTCAATTAATTTGCATAGCCCAAAATCACAAATTTGCCTCAGAGGGCTTTACAATGTGTACAGCTGACGACATCCTCTGTCCTTCAACACTCGCATCAGAAAAGGACGATGTAGTGCTGCAGTTTATCCACAACTCTTGAACCTTACAGCTTTCAGTATCATAAAACCCACAATACACTACAAATATGGAAATACATACATACATACATATACACACACACACACACACACACACACACACACACACACACACACAACACAATTATTACTATAGCCATCTGAAAAATGCAAATAAGAGGTTCATGTTTATTTTTTCTATCTAATCTGCCCAATAGTTCTCTAAACCAAAGTTCAACACGAGTTAATATGTAGCCAAAGAGATTTCAAATGCTGCATTCACGTGAAATCAGTCAGACGAAGTCGGTATGCTGAAGGAATAAAATACATTCAATAAAATGTATTTTATTTGAAAAAACAAAAAAAAAGATTTATTCTAGCAATGCGTGTAGCCATGAAATGCAGCTTGTTCTTAATAGTCAATACAATGTGGCTTTATCGCTATGAAAGTTCCCAAAAAGAACCAACACATTTCCAAATAATCCCGATTCAACGTATCGGTTTTCCTCTGAGGGAGGGAGTTACGTAACGTGTGTAAATCCAGTCGCGGAAGAGGACAATAAAAGTTAAAATACTTTACATTTGGACGGTAATTTGAAAAGCTACTGGTATGTTCTCATTCTAAATTATCTTATTATGCTCGTGCACTAACACGATACCCGGAAATGTATCATTTATTTTCAATTTACCAGCATAACTAACGAACTCAACTTTGTTTTGTGCGACTCTGAACTCCGCGAGGGCGTAACAATATCACGTTTAACGTGAGCATGTCGACCGCATTTCGGTTTTTACCACGACTCTAAACACACACGCGCTCAGAACGTTACAATCTGTTTACTGCACTGACAGTAGTCTTACCTCTCTGTGACTGCTAGAAGGAGACGTATTTGCGCGTGCTGCACGTATAGTTTCTGCGGTGGGCGGAAGTGAGAGTGAGGGGATGGTGCACGTTTATGAAGGATCTTAAAGTGACCCTTGAGCCGCTGCCAGCAGCGTTTGTGGTCCTTTAAAACGGCTGCAAAGGGAAGCGCACTGCACGAAAATAACGCGCTTTATGCTCCATTTAGCAGCCAGGGGGGCGATATCTCATTTTGAATCAGAGTAGATGGACGGACAGACAGACAGATAGACAGACAGACAGGTAGATAGATAAATAGATAAATATAGATATCTATAAATGAGGAGATAAGGGAAAATGTATCCCACCTACGAATTTACACCGAAAAGATCAGTACGAGAAAACTCAACCGAGAAGAGCCATAAAAAAAGATTATTATAAAAGCGTTGAAATGTATCCGTCTTATAATTTGCTTATACTTTTACTTTTGTGAAGTCTTCAGAGTACACACCTGCCACATCACAGGATATTGTTCATATTGTATTGATTTGAGCTTAGCCTATAAACAATGTAATGACCCACTAAATACACAGGGTGGCGCTGTTGAAGTGCTCTTTAGATGCTGTATGTTTTACACAGGAACGTAACACTGCTGGCTAAAGAAATGCTAAAATATCCATCGTATTCAAGTAACTTCAGAGTAAGTTTGTCCAGTTTACCTTTGTGTGTGTTTGTTTCAAGCAGCTTTATCTTTATTCAAAGATTATGGAGACGAGAACAATCGAGGCAGAGCCACTGAGAAAATAAATGTCCAACAATGACATCATCAAACTCTGTAAAGAGAGATGACATACATTGAGTATGCTGTACAGACTTAGCTAAAATGAGCATGTTTAATTTTTAAGACTTTGTTTCTCATTCAAATTGTTAACTTAGTACGGTCTAAAAACACAACGTCTGTTTCCATCATTAATGTACACAATCATGCCATCTTATTGAGGAGATCTGAAGAATGCCAGAGGAGACAAGAAGGAGGACAGAGTGTGTTTCTCGTAGCAGAAGCAGCACAGCAGCGCTGCACCTGAAACAATCACAATGATGCTCCGTCTAGAAGAGGGTCTGGTCTCCGGTTCTGGTACCACTCGGGTCCTGAAAGGCCGATGCACCCGCTCCCACTGAGTGAGAATGGCCTGACGGGCTCCGGCCCACTGGCCCGGTCCAGTCAGACGGTACTGGTATGACGTGCAGGGACCCAGCAGAACCTGCAGAGCCAGTCTGGGGTCCGTCAGCAGGAGCCACGGTATATTTGGTTTAACCCCCACCTGCTCTGCCATCGAGTCCATGTAAGGGATGTAGTCCACGTGGAGGGGGTTACGCTCTGAGCAGGTGTATCTAACACAGGTAAACGAAAAAACATTAAAAAGTTTTATGTGGGACTTATCACAACATAAATAATGTGATGTTAAAAGAAAGACGTTTGAAGTTCTAGTGTGTTTGATTTGGCACCATCTAGCGGTGAGGTTGCAGATTGCAACCAACTGAAACTTCTCTCTGTGTGCCAAGCGTGTAGGAGAACTACGGTGGCCCACGTGAACTAGAACCATTGTTTGGTTTGTCTGTTCTGGGCTACTGTAGAAACATGGCGGCGGGCTCCAGGAAGACAACTCGCTCCATACGTAGATTTAAGGCTAATTCTAAGGCAACAAACACAATGATTCTGACTTTCAGGTGATTATACACTAATGAAAACATACTCCAAAATATTTTATTCCATTTCTTTCAATAGAAATGCTACAAATTAATTTTAAACCAAAAAAAAAAGCTAAATTTCTGATGGTTCCAGGTTCTCAAATGTGAGTATTTCTTGCTTTTCTTACGTTATAGTACATATTATTGAGTTTCTAAAAGTCTTTAAAGGATTAATAAATTAAATCAAGAAAATAATTGGCAGATTTGTTGTCAATGAAAATAATTGTTAAATGAATTAAGTGAAATGAATTATTTGTGATAATCTCAATATCTTAATTTGGATACAAGTCACACATATTTCCTACCTCTGATGCATAGCTTCTGTGTCTTTTTCAATTTCCTTCATCATGGTCTCTTCTGATGGGAGGGTCGATAAGCCTGCATGAAAAAAACAACAAACTTAAAGTTACTACAAGGAACTTTCAGTTTGTGGGGTTTTTTTTTTTGGCGGCCCCTGTGGACAAAAGCGGTAGTGTATCCACGAGCATGTTTTAAAGATGCAGCTGCCAGACTCCCTTTAGAAAACCTTTAAATTTCCTGCAGGAAAGTCTGCAAATCTGCCCCGCTTAGTCCTTAATCAGATTCAATGACAGGCACTAAGAATACCTTAGTCTGTGTCAGTTAAAAGTTATCATTGTTTTATCAGCTTAAACACACAAGCGCTTTACCTTTAAACACTCTTGTGGCCCAGCGGGCCTGCATCTCGGCCAGAGGGTTGATCGCCCCGAAGCCGTGGATGAAGCCCACCACCGCCAGAGTCGGCTCAGTCAGCGCCGGGGGGAACACGTGCTTGTAGAGACGCAGCCTGAAACCACATTTAGCCTGCAGAGCTGAGGGCAGGAAGGGGAAGCTGTAGTTGTACCCCGTGGCAAACACCACTACGTCCACCTGTGTGACACACACACATACATATATATATATATATATATATATATATATATATATATATATATATATATATATATACATACTGTATTTACCTTGAATGATACAGATTAGAATACACAGACTAAGAACTGTAAAATACACACCTTGTCTATGACGCTCCCATCCACTAGGACCACCCTGGATCCACAAAACTCCTTCACATTTGGTTTCACCTGAACCCGACCCGAGAGGATACGAGCCGGCAGGTCGTCGTTCACAAGAGGGATCTGCGCGAAAAAACTGACGAAAGGGCAGCAGAGCTGCGTGAGGGAATAATTGCAGCCATAATCAATCTATAGGAATTTGTACTTTTGTCACTTAAAAGTAACCGCTCAACCGAGTGCCATCGTTACCCGTGTTTTGGTTTCAGACCGTACAGTCTGTGGTCGAATGCTTCGTCCAGCTTCTTCTCCACCGTCCTGTTGGTCCACGAGGGGAAGAGCTTCTGCATCATCGCGCCCACTCGAGAAACCTGAACCAGGTCAGCCGGGAGCCCGCCCTGTCCCAGGCGGCTGACGACCCACGCTCCGCTCCTGGTACTGAGGAACACCTGCAGGTCGGGTCAAAAAACGTACAGCCACATGCAGCGGTTATTTAAATATGAAACAGCAATGCCGGATTTGAAAAAAGACACAGAACCGTACCTTCTCAGCAACTCTACTGATATCCACGGCGATGTCGCCTCCAGAGTTCCCAATCCCGATGACCACCACTCTCTTCCCCTGCAGACCCTCAGCGTTGCGATAATCCCAGCTGTGGAAGTATCTACCGTCGAAGCTCTCAATACCTGGGATGGAATAAGAACAGAAAACCCCCCATATATTCATAGCCGTATACTCCCATTGAAGAGCAGTGAGGGTGTATGACGACTGCTGGTACCTGGGAAGTCTGTGAGAGGCAGGTGAGGTTGGGTGAAGTGTCCGCTACAAACCATCACTGCATCAAAAACAGCAGCCTCCCTCCGACCGTCTCTCCTCTCTGTCTCCACCTCCCACCGGCCTGTCGCCGCAAAATCGGTGGTCTGCCTCACACTGACCACGGACGTCTGAGGCACACACACGCACACACACACACACACACACACACACACACACACACACACACACACACACACACACACACACACTGTTGAATATTCTGCATTGATATCAGTCTTTATCCGCTACATTCATGGGCACCACTTTATTTTAAGTCCCCCACATTTAGCACTTATAAGCAGTGTACAAACATTTAATAAATGGTTTATAACACTTTGTATTCATGCTGTCACACTTGTATGTCAAGCTGGGTTTTTGTCCTGTCTCCACGTTTGTTTTGTGACTTCCTGTTTTATTTTGGAAATTAACTCTCCTCTCGTTTCAGGTTCCTTGCCCTTCCTCATGTGTCACCAGTCTGATTGTCTTCCCTGATTCCTGATTGTGTCCACCTGTTCCCCCACTTCCCTCATGTGTACTTATAGTCTGCGTCTCCCCTTGTCCTGTGCCAGTGTGTCATGTCCTTTTGTCTTGCACACCCGCCTTATGCTATTATCAGTCCAAGTCATAGTTTTGTCTGTCCCGTTCTTGTTTCTTGTTTCTTGTTTCCTCGGTAAGAGAGATTTTGTTTTGCATTTTGCCTTTTCGACCATTCAGCTCTTTGAGTTAAATCAGAGCGTTTTTTATTTGTAGTTTAAATACCTTCCTTGAGAAGTGATTTTTGGTTTGGCTTTTGCCGTTTTGACTTTGCAGCTCCTTGAGTTAAATCAGAGCATTTTTAGTTCTTCTTTGTTATTTTCTTCTTTCCTCGCTAAGAGCGGTTTTTGTTTCCAGGGATTTCCCTGTGCATTGTTGTTGGAAATAAAAAAATCGTCAGCTGAACCTCTACTCTGCGTCCGAGTCCTCATCAAGAGCTCCCTCCGTGACACATGCACAGCTATAGGGACATTTTTAGTGTTTATTATTGTACAGTGCTTGTCAGCAATTATATTTCATATAATTTATATATGTATGTGTATTACTATAGCTTCTTTTATTATCTGTTCCTCGACTTATGGGTGCCCACAGGACATCTGCTTACAACTACAATATAATGTGTTATAAACCATTCGTTCAATGTTTATGTACTGCTTATAAAGCTAAAAATAGGGGCTTAACTTCAAATTCTTCAACTTGGACCCTATTTTTCCCATATTCTTGTGTCTACGTGACTAATGTGGACAACATAAGGTCGTTTCCATCATGTTGTCGGACACTTATGATAACAATCGGAGCCTATCAGTGGCAAAAACAAGCACTTTACATGACATTGCGGCCTGGTTTAGCGGCTGACGGCTGCACAATAACAATAATAATAATAATAATAATAATAATAGCCACTAAAAAGTCTGAATTCATCGGTAGATTTGCCAAAACCAGAATCTACATTTTCGTTGCAGATTTTCCATCGTTTTTACAGTCCTCATGAGTCAAAGGATTAATGTGGTTACTGTTGTTAGCGACCGGTTGAGCAGGCCTATATGTTTAATTCCATACAGAAAAAACTAAATACCTGCTCTTATTATCATCTTTACAAACAACCCTAAAGGTCCCTGACCTTGAAGCGTATGTGCGGCAGCAGTCTGAAGGCCTGAGCGTAGAGACGCAGATACAGCAGCACCTCAGAGTGGTGCATGTTGTTGGGGAGCTCAGCTGGAGGAGGGAAGTCGCTGAGAGACATCATCTCTTTGGAGCTGTTGATGATCACCGACTGATAGATGTTGGCACGTCCAGGCTCTGGCTCCTCCTGCAGAGGGACGATATGAACTTCACTTCAACTTTAAAAGCTTGACACTTTATTACAATGGTCATACATACACACACACACACACACACACACACACACACACACACAGGTATATACAACACATTTGGAGAGGAAGAGCCGGGGCATCGAACCGCCAATTAATTAATACTGTCACAATAAATATAAGACAACACTGTCATTACATGTTTCCCCCATGGCATCATTAACAGTGTGTGTAAGTATTGATGAAGGGGGAGACACTACGGGTGAATAGGGTAACACATTTAAATAATAGACACCACCATGAAACTATCCCCTTTGAATTTGTTTTTTGAATGTTATCTTTAAATATGCAAATAAGGCATTATGTAATGTTAACAATTGGTAAATTTAGGAGAAAACAAATACTCAAAGTAGTAAAATAAACAGCTAAATGTGTATTTTGGATGTTTTCTTCCCACGAAGGAAAACATGTTATGGAAGCAAAGTAGTCAAAAATCTCAAAATCTAACAGTTGTAAGAAAACAGTTTTTGTCTGTAGTGTCTCGCCCTAATTTAGTTTCCATATTTCAATTAAAAATACAAAACAGATATGTTTGGTTTGAGTCCTGCTTCAGTGCTACTACATGTAATTAATACAATGATAATAAATACAAATGATTAACAGTTATTTACCATGTTGTGTGATACTGTATAAGCAAACCAAAGACATTGTGTACTGAATTAAGAGTCCTCTCAGTAATGTGAATGACAGCTACGGTGTATTTTTTTCTTTTAGCATAAATACGTTTATTTCCTGTCAGATTTGTGTGTGTGTATATTCATACACTAACAGTCAAAAAGAGTGTGACTTCAGTGTATGAAGACGGTATAAAAGCGTCGTCGCTCACCTTAAATCTCCACAGACCTCCAATGTCACGGCTGCTCTCAAAGCAGCTGGGCTCCAGACCTTCGTCCAAACAGGCCTTGATGCTGGTCAGACCAGAAACCCCGGCGCCGATCACTGCCACCTTCTGAACCATGCTGGAGAGGAACGACGGCCCGACAGCAACGGGAACTCTGAGAGGTTGGAACCGGAGACAGAAGAAACGTGTGTGTGTGTGTGTGTGTGTGTGTGTGTGTGTGTGTGTTGCTTTGCGGTGTGACTTGAAGCAGCTTCACGTTGAGTGTCTTTCACACCCACATCGGGTTTTAATTTGCATGTAAACGATGACTTTTCAAGTTGCTTGAGTCAATCAATTAATTTGAGCACGAGACAGAGGAGTACGAAACAAGATTAAAGCGTCACCTTATAAAGAACAATGGATCCATCCATAATCTTATTTTGCCTCACCTTTTTCAGAGAGGAAGATTTACACAAGCGTAACAAATACCAGAAGTTCATGTCAATCATTGCCGGAACATCATTGCATCCTGTGATTGTTCTGCTATGAGAAGTCAAAATGTCTGCTGGGAACAAGAAGTGCTCTCATGCTATAATGATTCAAGCTAGAAAGAGTTATTATTCAGGAGACCTCTGCCCTTCTTTGCCAATCTGTTGTTTGTATCCTTGAGGGCTCATTAGTGCCAACCGGGAACACCTGGGTCCAGTGTTCCCGGTCTATAAAGCTCTGGCTGCGACTAACAGAGTCTACGGCCCAATCCCAATCTCCACACTCATGGACTTTGAGGCGCGCTCCTCTCCCGCAACGTCCTTAAAATCCCCCAGGCGGCAATGGAGCGTTAATCTGTAAACTGTTTGTCGCACGTCTGGAGCCCTCTGACCTTCACTACCCCTCTACGTCCTATAGAGGCGCTGTGGTTCAGCCACTCTTTAATGAATTACTTTATTTAACTTTTGAAAATCATCTCCCACTTTGTCTCGGTCTTAGTAACCGGGTTGCGACAGAAGTAAGATGACATGTAAAGCACATGTGGATACAAGGAAAACACAGATTAAGTCAGTTTGATTTAATTGAATTTAATTATGTATGGTAAAATAGTTTGATTGGATTGTTCTCATCATGGCTTTACAACCTTTTCCTTATTGAAAGTGTTCTTTTATGTGTTTGCTACTTTGCAAATTTTTAGCATAAGAAAAAAAACAACGTACGACAGCATTTAGTTGTGTTAAACAACTATAGACACTAAACAGGAGACCTTCCTCAGATCAAACACACAAACGATCAGAGGAGTGAATCTGAAGCTTGACACTTATACTCCACCTCTCCCTCACCAGCACGGAACACACCCTTCACTCCCCCCAAAACCCACAGCATAGCCGCAATAATTTACAATTTTAGCCGTAATTTCCCAGAACATCACCCTCAACGCAGCCGTGCTTGTTTCACACACAACCGACGTGACTCAGCCTTACCTCTTGTTCACAGGGAGAGAGGGACGACGGACTGAAACTCTCCATCGGCGAGGTTTTAACGTACACACGGAGCAGGTTGATGATTGATCGGCCGTGTCGTCGGAAAAACAAACGAATGACACAAATGTGGACGTAGCGCAAACTTTCCTTCCTTTGGGAGGAATTATCGGCCTAACTGTGATGTAATGTCTGGATCTTATGGATACAGAAGTGGCTTGAAGCGGTCGGTCTGGCACAGGGGGTGGGGGGGGTTGCGGTGTCACCAGAGTGATTGAAGGTGACGGGTGGTCCCCGGTTAATAAGTACAGAGATGATGCGAAAACTGGCTAAAACAGAAGACAAAGTGCAACATGATAGATTTTGGATAACGGTACTGCAAACATGTGGCAATGGACAGCATTTAATGTATAACAGCTTAGACCGGACTTAAGACTCAAAAGGTGTGTTTACAATGAGAAGATTATACAATTTATATATATTGTCCTTAATGGAAGAAGAATGCAGCACTTGCAGCTCTAAAGCAGTGTCGGTCAGCATCATTGCAACAAACCGACTACGAACAAATGCAAACTTTATTACCATGTTTTGTGCAAACAAATACAACCCATAGCGGGATAATCTGTAATAAGAAGGACTTAAATAGAAGAAAAAGATCATTGTTGTAACTTGTAACTGGCACACACCACACCAGAGGAGAATGTTAAATATCACAGGCTTTATTCAAGAATTAAATATAGTCCAATTATGTTGGTTGAACACTAAAACATTTTCCTCACAAAGGTTATATAACACGTCTGTTATGCCTTTATAAAGCAGGTTTACAGAATACGAGGATAGAAGTTGTTTATTATAGCAGCAGTAGGACGGCAGCACAGCAGCACAGCAGCGCTGCACCTGACACGCTCTCTATGATGCTGCGTCTAAAAGAGGGTCCGGTCTCCGGTTCCGGTACCACTCGGGTCCTGAAAGGCCGACGCACCCGCTCCCACTGAGTGAGGATGGCCCGACGGGCTCCGGCCCACCGGGAGGGTCCAGTCAGACGGTACTGGTATGACGTGCAGGGACCCAGCAGAACCTGCAGAGCCAGTCTGGGGTCCGTCAGCAGGAGCCACGGTATATTTGGTCGAACCCCCACCCGCTCTGCCAGAGAGTCCAGGTAAGGGATGAAGTCCACCTCGATGGGGTTGCGTTCAGAGCAGGCGTATCTAATGAAGAGAGACAAACGGATGAGTTGTAAAAAGATGCGATTTTAAAGGGTCAAACTAAAAGTCGCCGTCATGGTCAAAAGCCAATGCATAACTTTGTTCGATATAAATATTGGCTCCAAAAAAAAAAAAAAAAAGAGTATGTATAATATATTACATATCATAAATGCTTCATGTCTTACCTCTGTTGCATAGCTGCTGTGTCCTTCTTAATTTCCTCCATCATTGTTTCCTCAGAGGGTAAATTTGATAAACCTATAGAGAAAATTTTGGGGTGAATTTGATTGCATGAATAAAAGGGAAATACATACAACAATGTGTCTTGTGTTTCTCTTCATTTTTTTTTTTTTCTTTTTTTTTTTTTAAATTTAGGCATTTTAAATCCCCTGCAGCATTTCTCTCTCACACTCTGGGAGCGCCTCTTTCACTCATCACCATAAATAATAATAATAATTAAAGCTGCGAGCAGCGATGAACGGGCCCTCGCCTCCTCCCGCACGTCGGGGGTGCCGGCGGGACTCCAACGTATGCAGCCGAGATTGTCTGCGACAGTCGGACAACGCGCTTAGGAGTCCGATGATTTTTTTTCTGCTTGGACCGCGTGACGCAGGAAATGATGCTATGCAAATAGTCCACAGCATCCTGTATCCGCTGTGTGGTGCTACAGAGCATGCAAAAACATGTTTTATGTTGCTCTATAACAACTGTAGACAACATTGTGTAAAAGTCATGTAAATCGGATGCCAGTTGTCAAAAAACGCAAAATTACTTTGGCCAGCAGGTGGCGCTGTGAGTATTCGTGAAAATTAGCTTGTAGACATCCTCAGGCCATGAGTGTTATCAAGCATGGGAAGTTTAGGAGCGTTTGGAACAAGTCCGGCTGAGTTACATCAGCTTTTTTCATGGGGAGTCACGTAAAGTAGCCGCCCGCTACGGCTAAGCCATTCCGTCAAACGTAAAGCTTTTGATAACTTTTAATCACAAAGGTCTTGAGGCTGTACTGACCAAATTTGAAGTGGATCCGACAAAGTGTCGAGGAGGAGTTTGTTAAAGTATAGCGACTAGAAATGAGCCTAAATCCATTGAAAAATGACACAAAAATCAAAATGGCCGACTTCCGGTACGGTTGAGAGCATGGTCCCAAGAGACTTATTTGTAAGTCTCTCTGAGATACATGTTCCTACCAAGTTTCATACAGGTACCTCAAACGTAGCGCTGGGGCTGCTCTTTTGAATTATTGTAGGGGGCGCTATGGAGGCAATTTAAAACGGCCAAGCCAAACACCCATATAAAATATGTCTTCCCATTACCTATGACACATGTACAAAGTTTCATGAGTTTTTGAGCATCGCAAGTCACTGATCCATCAGCCTACGTTTTCATGGCGAATGATGCATTGCCATGGCAACAGCTTTCAACGAAAACTCTCAATATTCATGATGATGCATCATCAATATATTGAGGCTATCTTTACCAAATTTCAGACTGATCTGATGAACTGGCTAGGAGGAGTAAATAAAAGTATAAAATATGACATTTCCTTCTGCCAGTAGGTGGCGCTATGAGTTATTGAACATTTTTTAATTGAAATGTGCTAAGGGCTGAAGTAGCATCATGCATAAGACATTTCGTGCAGATTGAATAATGTACCTTGGAGTTATAACAAGTTCTTTCTTCCCGGCCAATGAGGCAAAATGGCCGCCCCGCCACGTCAAAGTTCTTTGATGAAAACTCTAGCTTTTGATAACTTTTCATCACAAAGGTCTGAAGAGCATCCTGACTACATTTGAAGTCGATCGCATGAATTCTCTAGGAGGAGTTTGTTCAAATACAAAGGCTGAAAACGCAAAAAATCACCAAAAAACTGAAATTGAGTGAATTACTGTAGCGCCCCCTATTGGTTGAATGGACTGAAAATTGCACGGGATGTTCCACCATGCAATGTGCACAAATACTGCAAATTTGGTGATTTTAGGATACACGGTTGTGAAGTTATGTGTATTGAAAAACAAGCCACGCCCCAAGAAGTTCATTGGTCCGTATCTTCTAAACGCTGTAAGATATCAACAAGCTTTTGATAAGATTTTGTGATCTAGATCCAATAATGATTCACAGAAAATTTGGTAGCAATCGGACAAAGCGTGTAGGAGGAGATCTCAAAAATGTGTTTTTCACAAAATTCAAAATGGCGGAAAATTTTGGCAGGCGGAGCTTAGGGGTCTGAGAGGCTTTTTTGTAGATCTAACGGATCTAGACATTTGAGTTGAATTTCAAGTAAATCGGACATACTGGCCGAGGAGCGTCGCCGGTCCGACTTGTAGGGGGCGATAGAGAGCCATTTTTTTACAGTGAAATATGCAACCTATGTCAGATGGCTATTTTCGCCAGACCTGACAAGTCTGCAAAATTTGGTGAGTTTTCATGCATGGCAAGTATCCCAAAAATGCTCCCAAAGTGTAAAAATAAAAATCATAATAATACCCCATACAATTTCAATAGGGCCTTCGCTGGCCCGACGTTGTCAGTGGCTCGGGCCCTAATAATAAAACGTTTTATTTGTATAGCACTTTAGGTGGTAAAAACTGAAGAAATAAAAAGCAATTACAATATGAACAGAAGAGATGACGTAACAGTAAGGAACAACACAAAAACATGCATGACTAGCTTCACAGGTTAAACGCAGATTTAAATAGATTCGTTTTAAGATCAAATCATCTTACTTTTAAAGTTTTTAAAGAGTTTTAAATCATCATCATCATCACATTTGGCTTATTTCGAGGCTTGTTCCGTGCGGACACATTGATGGAGCACTAAGAGTCCATGCTTGTCATCACAGCTCTGTATGAAAAAGATGGTTGAGTAAACTGAGATTCGGGGGGGGGTTTACCTCTAAACACTCTTGTGGCCCAGCGGGCCTGCATCTCAGCCAGCGGGGTGATGGGTCCGACGCTGTGGACGAAGCCCACCACCGCCATGGTGGGCTTGGTCATCGCGGGGGGGAACACGTGCTTGTAGAGACGCAGCCTGTCGCCACATGTAACCTGCTGAGCTGAGGGCAGGAAGGGAACGCTGTATTTGTACCCCGTGGCAAACACCACTACGTCCACCTGTGTGACACACACACACACACACACACACACACACACACACACACACACACACACACACACACACACACACACATTGTGCTCTTGTATCATAGTCCAGGCCATAGGGCTATATCAATGTTACTGTACTGATAACACCGTTCTACACACCTTGTCTATGGTGCTCCCATCCGCTAAGACCACACCGGAACCACAGAACTCCGTCACGTTCAGTTTCACCTGAACCCGACCCGAGATGATCCGAGACGGCAGGTAGTCATTCACCACGGTCTGCTCAAAAATCCTGCCAACAGTAATATTAGTCATATTTGTGAAGCGGGCTTTCAGGTTGTTTTTTTTTTTTTTTTTAAATGTTAACATCCAAACTGGCTGTGATAAGACAAGAACACATACTGAAATATTTCCCCCGGTTATGAATTTACCGGGAGTAAAGGGCAAGGAAGTGGGGAAGGGCCTTTAAAGCACATTAAACATGGCTGCCAAGCGGTGGATGGTGCGCCGTTGGGCCCAAATGCATCGCATAGACTTACACAGGGAAAGAGACGTCTGTAAATCAGCTGATATTTAGTCATTTGAGGTAGATCACGGTCCAGACACGAACACTTGAATAGCCCTTATCTCAGTCATTAGGTCCGAAAAGTTGAGTCATTACCACTCAGGCATAATAAATAAGAACACAACGTTTTGCCGTTGTGCACCACTGAGCGACTTTAATGAACGGGACCCCGCCTCCAAAGCTGTTTCCTGTTTTCTTTACACATCCGTACGACGTGATCCCATCGCAGGTGACTAAACAACCGAAAATATGAATTGTTGCTCAATCTCCTCCTCAACTGTCCATTCCTTCTATCTGGACCGTTGCATTTCGGACTCAAATTTGATTTTGTTACCTGTGCTTTGGTTTCAGGCCATAGAGTCCATGATCAAATACTTCGTTCACGTTCTTTTCCAAAATCCCCGCTCTCCACGAGGGGAAGAGCTGCTGCAGCATCCTGTCTATCCTGGACCTCCCTATCATGTCCATAGGGAGCCCCCCCTGGCCCACGCGGCTCACCACCCACGCTCCGCTCCTGATACAGAGGAACACCTGCATATCAGATCAGCACAGAGAGGGTGAATATCAACGGTAAACGATCTGCATTAACGTGCATTCAGCGATGGACAAAATGTAGCTCAGTATCGTACCTTCTCAGCAACTCTACTGATATCCGCGGCGATATCACCCCCGGCGCTCCCAATCCCGATGACCACCACTCTTTTCCCCTGCAGACCCTCAGCGTTGCGGTATTCCCAGCTGTGGAAGTATTTGCCTTCAAAGCTCTCAACACCTGAAACGGGGAATCAAAGAATAAATGAATGAGTCAGTCGCTCCACGGCTTACTGAATGCATGATCCCTGATCTATCGGATGCGACGCTGAGACGCTCGCAAATGTTGCTACGCGTTGTGTGTGTGTGTGTGTGTGTGTGGTTGCAGTTGAGATGATGACTTGTGGGGAAGTAGCCGCGTCGCAAAGCAGTTGAAATAAAGGACGTTTTTAGAGAAAGATAAATGGAAACAACGGTTATTGTCTGCGTTGATTCATTTCGGCTACTTTTTAAAAAAAAAGTTGCTACCAAGAAATTTCATTTTGGGTCGATTTTGGCGGCCAGTTTTATTGAGTATCACCGCTTTGTGTCATAAAGATCTGCAGCTGCCAGACTCCTTTTAAAAAAAAAAAAAAATACTTTCATTTCACTGTAGCAGGGTCTGACAGTCTGCCCGGCTTAGTTCTGCTTCTTCACGCTTTATTATGTCATATAGAGGCATCGGCATTCAATTGAATCTTTTTCACAACCAATTAATAAAAGTAAAATACTGCTGGTACCTGGGAAGTCTGTGAGAGGCAGGTGAGGTTGGCTGAAGTGTCCGCTACAAACCATCACTGCATCAAAAACAGCAGCCTCCCTCCGACCGTCTCTCCTCTCTGTCTCCACCTCCCACCGGCCTGTCGCCGCAAAATCGGTGGTCTGCCTCACACTGACCACGGACGTCTGAAACACACACACACACACACACACACACACACACACACACACACAAGCAGGCACATACGCAGAATATAAATACAGTGTTGGGGCAAGCTACTTGGATAGTGTAGTCAGCTAAAAGCGACCATTTACTCTACATTAAATGAAGCTTCACTTCACTGAAGCAACATAAACTTCAGGCCCACAGACTGACCCCCCCCCCTCAGTCTGATGCAGCCCCTGAACCGGAACACACTGACCTGGACACGTATGTGCGGCGACAGTTCGAAGGCCTGCGCGTAGAGACGCAGGTATTGCAGCAACTCGGAGGGGTGCATGTTGTTCGGAAGCTCCGCTGGAGGAGGGAAGTCGCTGAAGGCCATCCTCTCTTTGGAGCTGTTGATGATCACAGAGGAATAGAGGCTGGCCCGTCCGGGCTCTAGATTGTCCTGCAGACGGAGGTGAAAATGGACGGATGAAGAGGACAATTACTTTCTTACTGAGCCGTGCGCATTATTAATAACTCATCAAGTTGCTGTCACGACTTTGGAGCCTCTGAATGCAACTCTGATTAAAGCTGATGGACCTCAAAATGCGCTCATTGTTTAGAGCACAAGCCGATAAGCTGCACATTAATGTGACACATCACAGTTAGTGTGCACCTGAGGGCAAATCTCACAGGATTTTAAGTTATCAAAAAAAAAGTCAAAATGATCCCATGACTGTGCTTGGCATTTGCAGACAGCAACAAATGTGATATAAACAGGTAGAAAATGTTCAGTCACATTCTCTTAAATGCACAGTACAGCTCATATTCACCTTAAATCTCCACAGACCTCCAATGTCATGGCTGCTCTCAAAGCAGGTGGGCTCCAGACCTTCGTCCAAACAGGCCTTGATGCTGGTCAGACCAGAAATCCCAGCGCCGATCACTGCCACCTTCTGAACCATGCTGGAGAGGAACGACGGGACAGCTGATCTGATATAGAGGGTGGAACCGGAGACAAAAGAAAACTGGTTTTGCAATGTGGTTTGATGCTTCGTTTCATGTGGACTGTGTGACTCTTTCACGCCGGGTATATTGGGTTTGAATCAATCATTTGCATGTCAATCATGGCTTGAAGGCAAAGTGGAATCGACCTTTTTTTCCCAGAACACGTTTTACACACATGTCGGCGTAAAAACACACCAGCACTTCCTGCATAACATTGTATTAATTCCTGGAACATCATTGATGTCGCGAGTCTCACCAAGTTAGTAAATGACATGAGACTGAACAACACCTTTTTAACCAAAGCTTGTAGGTAAGTTCATTACTGTCAGCCTCTCTCAGGGGAAGAGCTCTCTTACCTTTAGGAGACTAGAGATGAGAAAGTCTTGACTTTGGTTGGAGTGTACAAAATAGAAAAAACCCCCCCAAAAAATAAAGAATTCAAATAATGAATTAACTAAAATTATAAAGACGATTATGGGTTACAAAAATAAAATGCAAAGAGAGTCAATAAAAGAAAAAAGAAAAGACTAAAATGTCAAAAGCTAATTCTACGTCTCAGAGACCTCAAGTTCCAACCTTAAACTGAGGACTGAACCGACATCAACCGACCTCTTTATTCTTTCAGCACCTTTAACATCCTGGTCCATATATGGCAGATAACTAAACATCATCAAATCATTGGATGAAAACTGTTCACGTACTCTTCAAATTTTGTCACGCTTCTCAATGCCAACACTTGTTTCTTAAGCTTCTGTCCGGCCTTCCTGGGTGACACATCAGTACCCGGTATTTCTAACAGTTACCGCCTTTAGACAAATCCAAGGTTACCTAATTTAATCATCTTAAGCAATCGTGACCTCAAGAGTATATAGAGACATTCATAATAACAAAAACTCAGTAATAATGAAAATAAAGGAATGAAAAGTAAAACTATGACAGATTCAAAATGACTCCTATGTCAGTAATAGGTAAGAAACCAATAGTAACTCATTGAGCAGAACGAAACTGAGATGCATCAATACTGAATGAATAAAACAAGAGAAAACAATACTTTGAACTATAGCTTCTCTTTGGCTCTTTGGCTGGTGGCTATAAGAGCTGAGCAGACTAAAGGTCAATGAAAACCACATTAATACATTTAGGAATTTCCATTTTGTAGGTGTCAGTTGCCCAAACTACAGAATGCCTCATGCTGAGCTCACAGGGTCTAGCTTCCTCCTCCCTCTTGCTGCAGAAAGCAGAAGCCGTTTGATAAAAAAACCAAAAACAGAAGTTGATCGGCAGTGGAGTTTCATAATTTTTGCACAATGTTTGCAAAATTCTTCAAGGTGTTTGTCCAGCTGGACATGCACACAAAACCTCTAAAAGGGAGGCGTCCAGGAGGATCCCGATCAGATGCCTGAACCACCTCAGCTGGCCTTTTGACGCCCTGTTATCATACTCCTTTACAAGCTACTATTTCAGCCAGACCATAATTCCTGTTTCGGCACAAGAAAACAAAAGCCCAAATAGAGAATCAAATGTCCGAAGCTCCGTCTGCTGCTTTTTCAACAGAAGGTTGGACGTCAAGGGCTACCCAAAGCTACCTGACAGTAACGGCACACTACCTCCCCGCTGAGTGGGAGATGAAAAGTTCTTCAGACACGCCCTCTTGAGAGTCACGCCAGCGAGGATTTGGCCAAAGAGATGAGAGTTGCGTCACGTTGGACTTTTTATTTCTTCAATCAGTCGGCCTCCGTTTAGGATTTTCTACATGGTTAGTGCTGGTTATCGGTACCTTTAGGTATTCACTGAAACAATCCAGGACCCAGTAGTATTGAAACTTCCCCAGTCAAACAACACCTGCAATCAATCCTTGAAATTACAATTCGTATGGTTTTGCTCCACCAATCACCACAAGCGTTCTTTGATTTAAAGCAAAGTGTAATTCACAATTTCAAAACCCCATGTTATTACATACATGCCACAGTAAAAAGCAGGAGGCTACATTTCTTTGCATGCCAAACACAAAATAGAAAGATTTTATTACAATACATGACTTCTCAAATACTCTCAAATGTCCTCTCTCGATATTAAAAGTGGATCTTTTAAACCAGGCGTCACTCCCAACTCTTCAAATACAGACGCTTGGTCAGTGCCCCGCACCGTCTGATACCGACGCGCCGAGATTTCAACTAACTCCAATTTAAACCCACCCAGCGGGTTGAGGGCAAGAGGGAGGGCTGGTAGATGGGTATAACAAACGCAGGACTTTCACCCAGGAGACCGCTCTTCGTGTCCTAAAAAAAAACTCAGTCATGTGGGTCGTTAACATCAACCATCTGCTAAACCTCACTAAGTGGTTTTATTTTCTGAACCTAACTTCCTGTGAAGACAGAAGTTCATTTTGAAAAGACAGTTTTGGACGTGCCACGCCGTCCCTGCCACGTCCAAAAACTAACGCTAGAGAGGTACGTAGAGCGTCATCGTTTCAAACCAAGCGTCTGTATTTGACAGAGTTGGGAGTGAGAACGTGTTGATCTCTCAGGGTCTGTTCTTACTTTTTTCATCACATTGCAACATACATGATTTTGGATCCTATGTCACAAACTGGACCTAGATTTCATCATGTTCTTGTGGTTAACCAGTGAAGAAACTCAGGAAAATCTTGCCCTTGTCCAGAACCTGAGCTGCACCCTGCAGCACTGGAGGAATGTCATTTTTCAACAGAACGACAGCAATGGTAACAGTTCCTGCAAACATGAGCAGCCAGGGTGAAAAGAGCACAGAAGGTCGGCTCTCCGGTTCCGGTACCGCCCTGGTACTGAACGGCTGAGCCACCCGCTCCCACTGAGTGAGGATGGCCTGGCGGGCTCCGGCCCACTGTCCGGGCCCCGTGAGACGATACTGATAAGGCGTGCAGGGTCCAAAGAAGACCCTGATCCAGAGCACGGGATCTCTCAGTAGTAGTCTCGGGAAGTTAGGTCGCACCCCGACCTGCGATTAGAAGTCTGTCATGAAGATTGTGTCTCACAAATACAGTCCAAATGGTCACACAATTTTATATAGAGATGAACTGAACTGACCTCCGCAGCCATGAACTCCAGGTAAGGGATGTAGTCTACCAGGAGAGCCGCCTTTCGTGGGCAAGGATAGCTGAGGAAAACATGCAGAGTCTTTCAAAAGTCAAACATAGTTAAATAAAAATTCAGCTTTCTACAAAAACCAGCCTGAATGATGGCAGCATGGAAAGGACTTCAGTGTGACGATGATGTCTACCGTTTCATGTTTCTCTTCCTCTCACACTCAATGACCTCCAGCATCCTCTCCTTAGGTGGCAGATGGCTCAAACCTTTACAGATAAAAAAAAAGCAACAAATTGACACACGTTGCTTCTTGGCACTGAAAATGTGTGTAAATTTAAAGCAGTTTACCGGCAAAGACCTTTACAGCCCAGCGCGCCTGCATTTCTACTATGGGAATGATTGGTCCTGTTGTCTGGAAAAGACCCAAGACGGCCAGTGTGGGTTGTGATAGAGAAGGAGGAAACAGGGTCCTGAAATTTAAGAAAGCCTTTGTTGATCCTTCACATTCCAATCACATTCCAATGCATAACATAAGACCTGAAAAGACACGATGCGCCGCTCAGAATAGGCAAAATGCTTACAAGCTCCATTCTACGGAGCTTGTAATAATAAGTCGGACTTATTAGTTCAATTAGTTATTATTGGGTTCGGTTTCATTTTGGCTTCATTTAAAAAAAAAAAAAAAAAAATGTAATGCAATTTTATATTAATCAAAATACTGAATTTATATGTATATTTGTTAAAGTGTATTCAAAAAGGCATTTTAAAAAAATATTGAAAGAATAGTTTTGAGGAAATGGTTCCTAATAGAGTTACATTACAGTCACTATTATCCAAAGTGACTTACAATAAGCGTATTCAACATAGGTATTCAAAAGAACTACTAGTCACCAGAAGTCATAAGTGCATCTGCTTGCTTACACAAGCATCTGAGAGCATGAAGCAGAGCATAACTCAGAGCCAAAGTACAGAAACAAGAAAAACAGTTAGTGCTATAAGTAATATGAATACAATAAGTGCAACAAACTAGTATGAAAACAATAAGTGCTGAGTGGAAGGCTCAGGGTAGCACTTCCTGAAGAGGTGGGTTTTCAGCCTGATGAAAGATGGGCAGCGACTCCGCTGTCCTGACGTCAGTGGGGAGTTCATTCCACCACTGTGGGGCCAGGACAGAAAACAGCCGTGACCGGGTCGATCGGCCGCCGGGACCTCTGAGCGACGGGGCGACCGATCGCCCCGAGGCAGCAGAGAGAAGTGGTCGGGCGGGGGTGTAAGGCTTGACCGTGGCCTGGAGATAGGAAGGAGCTGTTCCTTTTACTGCCCTGTATTCTAGCACCAGAGTCTTAAACTGGACGAGCTCTTACAGGTAGCCAGTGTGGAGAACGGAGAAAGGAAGTTGTGAGGGAGAACTTGGGGCGATTGAACACCAGGCGAGCTGCGGCTTTCTGGACAAGCTCCAGAGGTCTGATGGCCGACGCCGGGGCTCCGGGGAGTAGTGAGTTGCAGTAGTCCAGGCGGGAGATGACAAGAGCCTGGATGAGAACCTGCGCCGTCTCGTCAGTCAGGAAGGGACGAATCCTCCTGATGTTGTAGAGCAGGAATCTGCAGGAGCGTGTAACCGATGCAATGTTTACTGAGAATGACAGTTGGTCATCCAGGGTCACACCCAGGTTCCTCGCGGTCCGAGTCGGCGTCACCACGGTATCATCAATGGTGATGGACAGGTCCCGGTGCGGGCAACCCTTCCCCGGGAGGAACAGTAGCTCGGTTTTGTCCAGGTTGAGCTTGAGGTGGTGTGTCGCCATCCACTTTGAGATGTCAGAGTTGGATGAGATGATTGCTACCGTTCTATCTTCTCATCTAACTCAAGTATGTGACCTTTACATCCTCAGTAAATCTGTTTTTTATTGTGTAATATGGAGTTTCAATTCTACCTTCTTCACAAAATTAAAATTAGTAATAGATTTACAAAACACCATCCACCGTTTACTCACTTGTACAATGTCAGCACTTTGTGAGGCCCCCCAGATAGAGGTGAAGGCAGGAATGGAAAGTTTCCATTATAACCTGTACAGAAGACCACAGCGTCAATGTTCTCCTCCACAGTGCCATCTTCAAACACAACTCCAGAGTCCGTGAATCCTTGCACATTGGGTTTCATTACTAGCGCCCCCTGAAGGATTCGAACAGGAAGGTCATCATTGATCAAAGGCCTCCGCTCCAAAACTCTGAAAGAGAAAGGAAGTCATTGGAGTCAATACGAAGCGAAAAACAAACACATTTTTCTTATTTTTGTTCGTATCCTAAATTTGTTTTTAATATGAATCACCAACTTTTTTTTTGCTCTTCTTTTAGGTGAGAGAACATTTTACAAGTGAGAGAGCAGTCTTACCAAGACTACAAAAATATACATCTTTTTTGTCACAGTCCATAAATCATGTGTCCAATAAAACACATGATGCGTTTAATAAAAAGGAACCTATTTTTTAGGCCTCTGCTCGAAAATTGCATACCCATACTAAAAAGAGTATATCTCTGCAACCACAAGGTCTATTTGAATAATTTTGGTGTTTTAATAAACAGAACACTTTGTTCAGGTGTGTGTGTGTGTGCACGCGCACATACATACATACATACATACATACATACATACACTGGTTAAGAGTAAATGAAAATGGCACACAGCCCAAATTAAAAAGTTTCAGTTTCACCTAAAAAGAAAAAGTACTTTCAGGATTATTATTTCTTTGTAATGATGCAGCTGCAGGTCTACACATCTCCCAAATCATAGCACAATATGTGAACAGTCTCTCTGCAAAGTTTGACTTTGATAAAGTGAAGCAGAACACAATTAGAGAGGTTTTAGTATACAAAGAGTTCATGCAAGGTCTCCAAAATGATCATTTTGGCACCATCTGTTCCATTTGAATTTTGTCATGTACCAAACTATATATTTCACTTGTATATCACTAACGGTGTTTCAATACATCCAAATACCGCAGTTCTGGCTTAATTTTTAAGGCCAGAATTCTCTCTGAACCCTCCGTCTCTCTGCTTACTGTAGTTTTTCTCGATTTTCGGCCCCCTGTGAGTACGCAGGGCTATATCTCAGCAACCCATTGGTCGATTTCAATGATTGACACCTCATTTGAAGCGCAAGAGCCAATAAAATTAAGCTATATCCACAGGGACGAGATTGGCAGCACTGTTAGCCAATCAGAATCAACAAGGCACCGTCTATCGTGAAGCGTATATCCTATCAAAAGGTAAGGAGAATTTGCTGACCATAAAGCGATTTGTGTTGCTGGTGTTTGTTGGCTCATATCTCGGTGATGCTTTGTTGTAGCTGGATTTGATTTATATGTCCAGAATCGGTAGATTATCTGCTTTCTTGTGAGGTGACGCGTGTGGATATTGCATAAAATACCACAGTGGTAGAGCCAAAATTGTGGCGAGTGGGTTGCCTGGCGCTATATGGATTTTGATATTTGGCAATTCTTTTAGTTATTGTCTGAGTTGTGTTTGGAGCATGTAAAAACGGCTTATCATATTGCAAAAATGTAAAAAAAATGTGTCACCTGTGTTTGGGCTTCAGGCCGTATAGTCTGTGGTCATATTTGCAGTTGAGTGCTCTCTCTACTGCCCAGTTGGCCAGAGACCTGGGAAGAAGCAGCATGAGGATGTTGTTGAATCTTGTGACAAGGGTCATGTCCAAGGGAAGACCATTACTTGACATCCTGCCCATCACCCAGGACCCCTGCCGTGTGCTGAGAAATGTCTGTCAGAGAGAGTAAAAAGAAGGGATGTAAATAGATGTACTATGTTCTCTTGGTGTAATAAGAGCTGTATTACTTAGTTTAGTGTGATTTATGCTTGCTGCATCCCAGAGGGTCACAAGTAGCAGGTTTTTCACCCGTCATGTCCCATGCAACATTTTCCAACTACGCGGATGGGCTCAGAAAATTGGGAACTTTGACAATTTAATTTTTGGCGCGAGGAGAAAACCGCATGAGTATAAAAGATCCAAACGTTTCCTTGTCACGATTCTTCATCAGCTAATGTCTGTGCGACCGTCCTTACGGAGAGTATAACCAAGGGTTTACCTTCTTTGCAGATCGACTGATCTCCACTGCAATATCTCCTCCAGAATTGCCAATGCCAACCACCACCACCCTCTCTCCTCTGCGGGCATCTGCGTCTCTATATTCCAAGCTGTGAAGACACCTTCCAGAAAACTTCTCGTAGCCTGGAGAGATGCAGATGTTGCAACAGATCAAAGAAATTGCAAGAGGTCCTCGCAAGAATGTGCAGATGTCAAGTAAATTGTGTAAAACCCATTAGTTTACTGACCTTGGAAGTCTGACAGGGGTAAGACCGGTTGGGTGTAGTGGCCTGTGCACACCATGACGGCATCAAACACGTGTCTCTCCTCTCCATCCACGTTCTTGGTCACTATGTCCCACTGACCGGACTCAGAGAAATCTGACCTCTGTGTAACACTCCTCACTGTGGTCTGACGCACAGACAAACACACACACATGTTAATAAACTTTGACTTTACACAATACGTTGTAAAAAGACAGAGACGCTTGTGGCTTGAAGACCTGGAAACGAATGTATCTGAGCAGGTCAAAGTGGTCAGCGTAGAGCCTGAAGTACTGCAGCAGCTGGGAGTTGTGCATGTAGTTGGGATAGTCGGCAGGCATGGGAAAATCGCTGAAGCACGTCATCTCTTTGGAGGTGTTTGCCACCAAGGAGCGATAGATGCCGGCTCGCTCTGGCTCAGGCGACTCCTGAAGGAAAACAAGACATAGAAAAAAAAATACTCGGATATGGATTTTTCTGTTTTAAATCAATAGTGTTGATAATCACATTAGCATTTATGTTATATGTACAAAGCTTGACTTGTTCTAGATGTGGTGGAAAGCTCGTTGGCCATTCATCATCAAAAGACAAATCCTGAACTGGCAGCATGACTAATATTTTGTGATGTTTAAAACTGTGGCCTCACTCACCTTAAATTTCCACAGGCCGCCAATGTCATCACTGCTTTCAAAGCAGACTGGCTCCAGGCCTTCGTCAACACACGCCTTGATACAAGTCAGCCCAGAGCTGCCTGCTCCAATAACTGCCACACGTCGAACCATTGCTGAGCACTGAGAAAACAAGACTAATAGTAATCAACCAAAATGTGTTATAAGAACTGGATGCCGGACTCCAAGATGGCACCAATTCAGTCCAATGATATTTTTGTTTTCTATTGCAAAAAAGTTTTCTAGCTTCTGGGTTTACTTCCTGGATATTCTGCCCACTGAATATGAGGAGTAATCCCAAAAGTGCCGGTAAATTCCTGCTTGGTATTTAGACTTTACATTTTCACAGATTTAAAAAAAAAAAAAAAAAAAATAGGGACAGTTGTCCTGGGGATACAAGTGTCCAAGTCAGTGAGGGTCCCGGACTTTGGTAATGAGGCCAACTGCAGACGGGAAGAAATTGTTTTTGTGGCATGAGGTCTTGGTCCTGATGGACGGCAGCTTCCTGCCAGAGGGAAAGGACTCAAACAGTTTGTGTCCAGGGTGAAAAGGGGTCGGCTACAATCTTTCTTCCCCACCTCAGAGTCCTGGAGGCGAACAAGTCGTGGAGGGATTGTCGCCAATCACTCTCTCAACAGAGCGAATGATACGCTGCAGTCTGCCCTTGTCGGCAGCTGCAGCGTACCAGACCGTGATGGAGGACCAGAGGATGGACTCAATGATGGCTGCATGTGTAGAAGTGCACCATTATTGTCTTTGGCAAGTTGAACTTCTTCAGCTGCCTCAGGAAGCACATCCTCTGCTGAGCCTTCCTGGTGGTGGAGCTGATGTTAAGGTCCCACTTGAGGTCCTGGGTTATGATGGAGCCCAGGAAGCGGAAGGAACTACACAGCAACCAGGGAGTCACACAGGGAGATGGGGGCAGGTGGGTCTGCGTTCGTGCGGAAGTCCACAACCATCTCCACTGTCTTTAGTTGAGTTCTCCAAGTTGTTCAGTCCGCAGCAGGCAACCAGAAGTTCAATCTTCCACCTGTAGGCGGACTCATCCCCACCAAAGATGAATCCAATGAGGGTAGTGTCATCCGCCAACTTCAGGAGCTTGACGGACTGGTGACTGTAGGTGCAGCTGTTGGTGTACAGGAACAACGCAGCCTTGAGTGGATCTGGTGCTGATGGCCGGAGAGTCAGAGACGTGTTCCCCCAGCTTCACATGCTGCTTCCTGTCCAGACAGGAAATCTGTGATCCACTTGCGGGTGGAGTCGGGAACGGGCAGCTGAGCGCTTGTCCTGCAGCAGAGACGGGATGATAGTGTTGAAGGCAGAGCTGAGGAGTCCAGATCTTTCCACAGAGCCAAGTCTCGATGAAGCAAAAAACGGAGGATGAAGAAAAGTCTGTTTTTCCCAACCAGAGGCTGAAATTCGTCCAGTTTGTTGCACAGTGAACGCACGTTGGAACAAATTTACAATAAAAATAACACAAAACAATGCACACATACACACCAAGGAGGCCATCTGTGGATCAAAATTAAAAATAGAAAGTGTCATAGTTGGCTTTGTTTGCAGTTCGAGGCGTTCTGTCAGCAATTTTAGAGAAGTCTCTTTTATGATGGTGGTATACGGGTAAAATGCTTCATGGGTCACAAGGGGGATTTTTCTAATGTAGCCACAAATGTATTCTAATTATACATTTGAGCTAAATACTAAGATCAGCACGGTAGTAATAAAAGTGAAAATGCTAATGTTTGCTAATTAGCACTAAACGCCAAAAATAGCAGAGCCTGAATGTCATTCTATATTAAATTAAACAAGGTTCATCCTGTGGGGAACGCAAACGTTTGTACAAGATTTCATGGAAATCCATGAGGTAGTTTTTCCAGACATTGTGTTGTATCAGCTGCTTGTATCAGTGTTTTATACCCGCCCAGACATAACGCAGTTATGAGTTTGGCAACGATTATTGATTTCCTGAAACCAGAATTATTGACGTTATCCAATGAGGCTAGATTACCACCAGTTTTATGACATATGCACCCTAGACTACAATCATATTTAACTCTGTAAATATTATCTCAGTATCATAAAACATTATCATATATGATAGTCTTTCCAACAGTGCCTCTGCACTTCTTGATTTTAATTAGATTTTGTTGGCTAGCAAAACAAAACTCAAAAGAGACAACTACTTTAAGACGCCACTCAAGAGTAGAACTGAAGGAGCATTTTAACTAACTGAATGTTCAAAACAACACTGCAGCAGCATGTAAGTGTGAGACTACTTTTGTGCTCTAGCACACAGCAAAACTGGGTTTTCTGTTCAGCAAAGCTACATTTCTAGCATTTGTAACTTTAGAAGAACAGGTAACAGTTATTAAAGAACAGCAATGTCAAGCATATCATATCATTAAGTAGTTTAAAACACTTTGTTTGAGGACGTTGATCAGATTCAATTTACAGAATGTGTATTGCGCAATTCAAGAGAGACATTTTTGGCACTGCTGAACACTGCCGGAACAAAAAAGTAGGGCTCTTTACTGTTATGTTGATTAAAATGGGTTACTTTTATTGTTGAAGTCTGACAGATTGCTCTCACCTTCTCCAGTGCGCCGATTTCAAGCCCTGGGCCTCTCCGATCAAATGCCAAACAGCATTTAACTCAGTTATTTATCAACCAGTCAGTTGAACCGTCTTGCAGGGGGAAGGGAGGAGCTTTAACTTAATGACATACCTTTAACCCAGTTTGCTGTGCTGGAAATGTTTTGTAAAGGAACTTTCTTAAGCCGTTCACTCTTTAACAGGGTTTGATGTGGATGTCTAAGGTTAACTCTTCTCCTCACAGCAGATATTTTGACTTTTCACTATCACACTCAGAACTGGCAGGTTTGGATCCAAACATAGGAAAAACACTGATGAGGAGGCAGCAAGTGGCGTTAAATGATTTCCGGGCAAAAAAATAGCTCGAACAAATTCAGTCCAACAACAGGCAGGCGACTCTCAAAAAAAGAACAAACCAGGAACACAAAACTCTGGGAAACTAACTTTGTAACAGGCTGGACTTCGTAAAACAAAGAGAGGGGAGCACTAAGACTAAATACACAAGGGACTAATGAACTAATGAAACACAGGTGTGGCAAAAACAGGAGGGAAAACACGCAAAGACAGGAAGTGAACCAAACAAAAAATAATCCCAGACCATGAAAGTCACTACAAGTTTATATACATTAGTCAACTATAACTGACCACACGTTCAAATGTAAGATGGACTTAATGGCGGACTGATATGTTGATAAATCCACGTTCTCTGATAAGTAACGCGTCAGAACTGCAGGTTCTGAAAAGTTAAACCAATGCTGAAGTACCTTAAACCTGCATTCTTTCTACTGGCCAGCAGGGGGCGACTCCTCTGGTTGCAAAAAGAAGTCTGAATGTATAGAAGTCTATGAGAAAATGACCCCACTAAGTTATTCCGCTCACTTCCATTCATTGGTTGCCATAAGCCAAAATGGCAATAGCCATAATCCGAGATGGCGACGGCCAAAATGCCAAACTCAAGGCTTCAAAGCAGCAGTCCACAAACCAACGGGTGACGTCGCAACAACAACATCCACTTGTTATATACAGTCCATGGTCAGAGAGCAGTGGTGCTACACTGTATAACATTAAAGGAGAAAGGGGATACAACCGATGCCGCCTAAAATTATTGAAAGCTATTTACAGTGTGGGGGCTAAAACGCACAAGATTTCGGCCATTCAAAGCAGTCCAGAACTGGACCCGGTTTCCTGGTATCGTGCATGCTCGTAACGCCTGTGCTTTTCCTGTTTAGTAGCTGCCGTCTGCAGCATTCTCCCTCAATACTGGACCAGTTTCCATTGTTTTTATCCTCATTTGTTAGTTCGAAAACAAAACCATGGGGAAACAGGGGTCCAGGTTGAAAAATACAGAAGTTACCCTTTAAGATAGGTCTCCCACAGTTATTTCTAGGTTTAGCATTTTTTACTTCATATATGCCTAACGTTATATTATATTTCAATTGGGCTGCACACACAATGACAGGCAGGTGAGATGTTTATTCACATATAGGAAAAAACATTTACATATTTTACATTCACTGTGACTTACAGCTAAAAATATATATAAAAATAGCTCCACTATGTTCGTGGGAAGGCAGACGTCTTGATGGTACACATCACCAAAGACAACTCAAACAAAAACAATATCTATATTTTAATCTGGGATGAACTGTCCCTTTAAGTTCCAATGTAGTGCAGCTACACTACTACTACTATTACTACTGTAAGGGTGCAGGTTGATGAAAGTATGTGTGTAAAAGGTGGATCCTCTCTTATACTTTAAGTCATTGCGGAGTTTTCAATATTTAACCATGACTTTAATACTGCAAAGAAGGGATATTATTTGTTTTTAATTGTGTTGACACACAATGTAAACCAGGATTTATACATTTCCTCTAAAACATATTTTGATAATTGTAAAAAAGTTTCATATCTATATCATTTATAAGGAAACGTTAAGGCATTTATGAAACTAAACATATAGCTACATATAATACCTCTAGCATTACTCAGCAGCTCAGACAGTGACCCATATCGGCATTCCCATAATCACATCCCAAACAGGAGGATTTCTAAAGGGATCTAGAAACAGTAGGTAGAGTATTTGATTTGCGAGATTCACATCGTCTGATCATTGCAGCACGTTCAGACTGTTTGTAGACGGAGGTTGGACAGCAGGGTGGGGATGGTGGTCGGGTTGCGCACATGGACGTAGTAGACGGCAGCTCCTCCAGCCACGACGGTCAGGCTCAGCTTAACCAGGCGGCCAGCGACGGAGGACTCTTCTGCCTCCAGCTGGGAAAGACGGGAGAGAAAAGTTTCTGTTAAGGTTTGACTCAGGGTTGTGCCTCAGGGACAGGGTCATTATACAGCTATTTAATTTCACATAAGGCTCATAGAATGTCGAAGAAACCGACCTTTCTTGTTTTTAAGGGCTGGACCATGCGGTCAAACTGGGTGAAGATTGCTCTGCGGGCTCCGTTCCATTTCCCTGGTCCCCTCAAGCGGTACTGGTAGGCTGTGACTGGTCCCCACAGAACCCTCGTAAACAGCGGGTAGTCTGTGAAGAAGAGCCAAAGGAGACTTGGCCGCACCCCAATCTCTCCTGCTATGTCATCCATGTAGGTAACAAAGTCCACCTGCAGCGGCGTCAGCTTCGACACAATGTAGCTGTGGATGCATCCGAAATGTACAAGTTGCTTAAACAGGTTCAAAGTACAACAATGTGTTGAATTCATATTTGTGATGTGGAAGCGATCGCTCATACTATACGATACTATACCTTGAAATCATAATATTTGACAACTATGCAATGCCATTCACTCCATTATATAAAACAGAAGAAGGGACAATGGGGACAATGTTGTTTGCAACAAGTCGTCAGGCAAAGGAATACTGGAAGTTTTACTTGTTCTCCATGTCCTTGGTGTCCTTGTCAACAGCCTTTATCATGGCCTGGTTTGAAGGCAGCTTTTTATGTCCTGAAGAGCAAAAGACAGACTGAGGTAAAGACTGCTTGGAAAGACTAGTGGCAGCTGATAAACTGGACACGCCGCCTCACCTTTGAAGACAAGTGCAACCCAGCGACCCTGCATTTCAGCCTGGGCCATGATGGCTCCGAGGCCATGGATGAAACCCACGACAGCTAGAGTGGGATGCTCCAGGTTGGGAGGAAAGATGTGCTTGTACAGACCCACACGGTGCCCAGACTTGTACACAGCGCTGCTCGGCATGTAAGGAAAATCGTAGTTGTAACCTGTGGCGAACACGATTCTATCCACCTGTAATGAGGAAAGGATGAGTTAGAGATGAGCTTAAATTGTGCTGGGCATAAAAAGAAAAGACAGTATTGATGAAGACATAATTCTCTAACTTTTTCCACAGCGCTGCCATCCTCAAACACCACGGTGGAGCCACGGATCTCCTTCACGTTTGGTTTGAGGATGACCGACCCGGACAGAATCTTAAAAGGCAGATCATCGTTGATCACTGGGATCTGACTGAAGAGTCTGAGGGGGCAGCAGAAGAAAGAAGAATGGAGAACAAGATAGTCAAATAAGTATTGTTCATCCACAGATTCAACACATTTTTCTTCATTATGCAAGTTGTTTATTGCCTGCACACTTGCGCAACAGGGTAGTTATTTGTGTGGTCTCTACAGCACCTACCTGTGTTTTGGTTTGAGGGCATACATGGTGTGGTCATACATGGCGTTGAGTTTCTTCTCGCCAAACCAGTTAAGGGCGTTGATAGGCAACAGCTGGAAGAGGATGTGGACAAAGCGCGTGTTGTACTTCATGTCAACGGGCAGGCCGTCGTCAGAAACCTGGCGGATGACCCAGGCACCACGACGAGTGCTCATATACACCTGCAGGACGAGAGCAACAGTCAGACATCAACATGAGTGAATTATCTTAAAGAAGAAAAGACACAAGAGCAATAAGAAAAGAATCCCCAACCTGCTCTGCCACTCTGCTGCCCTCCACGGCGATGTCGCTTCCTGAGTTACCGATGCCGATGACCACCACTCTTTTCCCGTGCATGTCCTCAGGCCCCTTGTAGTCCCAGCTGTGGGAGTATTTCCCTTCAAATGTCTCAATTCCTGCAACACACCAGAATAATCGCTTCATTGTTGTGTTTCTCTATTTTGTTGCTATGCGACGGACCAGGCTTTCAACTAATTCCAATGTAAACCCATCTGCGTTCCTAGTAGACACTAAGAACAACGGACATGGTATTAAGAGCAAGAAAGTGTGGGAGGGACTGGTGGTATATGGGTCAAACAAACACAGGACTTTTAATTAGGGGATCGGTGTGCATGTCGTGTGAAACCAAAAGTTATTGTTGTTGATGACGTCACGTGATGCTACGTCACTTTTTTCACCTGAAAACCAATGAATATTGGTATTTAACATACAAGGCTCTATGAAGTCTGTGGCTCCTGTGTGAACTCTCTTCACACTTGCTATCTCAGATGTTCCTCGTTTAGAAGTCACTGGGACCTTCTGTAAGGGGGCGATTGTATATCTTACTAAATGTCAAGATGACGTTTGCTTGTGCGGAAGGGGAGAAGAACGAGTTCAAGGCATGCCACGTAGCTTTATGCAAATGATTCTGTGCAAACGCACTTGTGTGTTATCCGAAGTATAAATATCAGAGACTCAGAGACAGACCTCTGACAATGACTTGTATGTGTTTCAACTTTGTCTCCTTCTTACAAGAATAAATGTCCTGTGATAATGACTAAGAGTTCATACTGTATTTTGTTACTACAACAGACCCTTTACAGCACTTAGTTACCTAACTATGATGGCGCTAGCGATGAGCATTAGCTCTAGCGATTAACATAAGCTAATTGAAAGGGTAACGGCCATCATGGACGCAAGTTAAAACAGTAAAGTCCGGCTGAATGTTAATGTGAAGTAGACCAAGTCCAGCAGTTCATGTGGGGCTTTTTATGTTCTGTAACTGTAGCATGAAAGCATGCTAGGATTAGCGAGCTAGTTAGCTAACTAGCCAAGACCTGAATGAGTAAATTTGAACAACTTAATGCTTCATCCACACAGTCTTGTCATAGCGTAGGAAATCATGTTGACATCGCCAGATAAGTAACAACTTGGTCCAGCTCATTTTGTAGTTTGAAAGCATGGTTGAATCAGCTAGCTAGCTAGCTAGGTAACAAGCTAGTCTCAGCTGCAACTTCAAGTTACACCTCCTTAATGTTTCACCCCTCTCTTGAAGTACGCTGACAGACCCAACTCGTTGCACTTGGATCAATTGGGTGGGTGTGCTTGTAGAGAGAGCCGGCCTTCCAACAATGTGTTGGGCGAAGAATGGCTCTTGTGCGAAATTAAAACTAACATTAATTTAATTATGGGGCTATTTGCCATATAGAATGCCCTCAAAAAGGCAAATCCATCACCATCTTGGTTTTTATTTTTGGGGGTAAATTTGTCAGTAGCAATCTATAACAATATGTTTGCTTATTATACATAAACTATACATATTATAAATACAATCAAACTAATATTTATTAATTTTCTTTGGTATTTTTGTCATATACAGTGCATATGTGCAATGATAATTGTTGGGTAATATGTATGTTGATGTAGTCTCTATCTGATCACGTGACATAATGACATACAGTTAGTAAGGTAAGAGAAGCTAGCTATGTGACCGGAAGGTCGTCGGTTCGATCCCCCACAGGATTAATCTGGGTGGGGAAAGTGACCTGCAGATCAGACTGTGGTTGTACCAGGGATGAATAATTGTGTGAATGTGAACAGAGCGTTCCTGAAAGCGAGAGCGCCACCACCGATTAAATAAAGGTGCCAACAACAAGAAACATGATCCTCCAATGATGTACAACCTGTCCTTACCTGGGAAGTCTTTGAGCGGCAGGTTAGGGTAGGTGTAGTGACCAGAGCAGCAGATAACTGCATCAAAGACATGCCTCTCCTGCTGTCCATCTCTACTCTCTGTCACCACTTCCCACTGACCGCTGCGAGAAAAGTCCGGTGTTTGTTTAATATTCTTCACTGAGGTCTGAAATATGCATAAAAAACAAACGCAGATTAGTTTGTCGACAAATATTGGATGAATCGCATACTCCTCTCTGCATCTTTTGCATCTTGTTACCTGGAAGCGAATGTGTTGCAGCAGTTTAAAGTGTTCTGCATACATCCTGAAGTATTGCAGGATTTTGGAGTGGTGCATGTAGTTGGGGTAATCTGCAGGGATGGGGAAGTCACTGTAGGACATCATCTCCTTGGAGATGTTGATGGTGAGGGAACGGTAGATGCTGGCCCTGTCTGGCTCTGACACTTCCTGCAGAAAAAGGCATTAAAATGACAGCAACTTAATTTCTTCTTCTCACCCCGTTTGACTTTGACTTTCTTGGGGGCATAAACACAAAAAGTGGCAACTTGCCTTGAACTTCCACAGTCCACCCATGTCATCGCTGCTTTCAAAGCAGGTTGGCAGCATGCCCTCATCCAGACAGGCCTTAATGCTGGACAGACCAGAGGGGCCTGCCCCGATCACCGCCACTCTGTGCACCATGATGGAGCTGCACCAAGGAAAGGGACAAATATTTATATATATATATATATATATATATATATATATATATATATATATATATATATATATATACATACGTAGATATATATTTTTTTAACTCCTGTGGTGGAAAATATTCCTATACCCGCTTTGCGTGAGTCTTTTCATGCTGAAATACATAATACCAAAAACCAGGTTTTCTTTTAAGTATTTGTTCTCTGCGCAGAGAAGGTTCAATCATCACAACAGAACAGTCTCAGTGAGGAAGAACCTCGAAAAATAGTGAACAAGCTTTCGTTATACAGAATGAGCAAAGGTGGGGACCGATGGCCGACGTTACAGACATTTGGTCTCAGACTGATAGGAACAACAAGTGAACAACAACGTTCCATGCCAACACAACACAATTAGTTATCTTTATGAACAGGCAAGGGAGAATTCTTCTTCTGCACAACAGGGACACGGTGAAGTTCAGAGCAAAATGACTTATGCATGAATACAATATACTGAGTAGAAATATATACTAGGAAATAAAATGACCATTACTCTCCTCGCTATCATCAGATTTAAGCAGATCGATCCAAGTGCTGGACTTTCAAAGCCAAAGCTGTATGTGCAAAGATTCAGTGTTTTGATTCTATCAGAGGAAAATGTGCAAAACAATTTTTTAAATATATTTTGACCTTAGAAAACAACCTTTTGTGTTTGATTCAGTCATTTTACAGTTTAATAATAATAATAATAATAATAATAATAATAAGCACATAAATGGGCCACACAACACATCTCACTAAAATATGACCAACTTACTCAACAACGGCAGTAAAATAAATAGCAGAATTCTGCAGTAAAATACACTAGAAGTAGAAGAGTCCTCTTTACCTTGATCCTTGCGTGTTGGTTTCTGGTGAAAATCAAATGACGAGCGCCACCTCAGCACAGCATTTTATAGAGGCGGGGACCAAAGACACTCGGTCTAATCTTTTAAAATGTATCTTATTCTAACCCGTCCTATAAAAAGGCACCGAGTGAAATTGTATCCAGTGGGATGAGTCCAATCTAGACCTCTGTTATAAATCAAGCGCACGGAAGAGTGATGATGAGTGACCGAGCAGCAGTTGTTACACATGAGACAGATTCAGATTCGTTCCCAATTTAATTAAAAATCATTACAATCCAAATCAAAAACATATTGAGCAGCACATTCAAATCTACTGGACATTAATTAACACAGTGTAATCACATAACCGTACAGGCATATTTACATACATTATGAATAAGGTCTATACAGGAAACGCACAAATATCATTTATAGCATAAAGCAGGCAAAACGGATCGCAGTGAAATATATTGCAGCTGGCTTCATGTTGGACAATGTGCAAGAACAGATGTGACGTTTGCTGACAACCTTTGAATGAGCTGAATGAGGTGAAGTGAACAGGTGAACAGGTGAACAGGTGAACAGGTGACATCTGGAATGTGCTGAAGCGTTTCTTTAGGATTGTCGTGATACATGGTTCATGTATGGAACAGCTGAAGACAGGAAGCGGGAGAGAGAAGAAATGCAGCAGTGGGTCAGACCGAGCCTCAGACACGTCAACATGGAGAACAAGAAAGAATCAATCATTAAAATAAATAAATCATTTGGTCACAAAGTTCACTGACCAGCGTATTAAGATTTCAACAGAAGGGTAATGAAAAAACTCTCCAGTCATTCTATCATCAGCACTGGGACTATTTGTCAATTATTGCACATGGAGGGAGGGAGGGAGGGAGAGAGAGAGAGAGAGAGAGAGAGAGAGAGAGAGAGAGAGAGAGAGAGACAAAGAGAGAGAGAGACAGAGAAAGAGACAGACAGAGAGAGAGAGACAGAGAAAGAGAGAGAGAGACAGAGACACAGAGACAGACAGAGAGAGAGAGACACAGAGAAAGAGAGAGAGACAGACAGAGAGAGAGACAGAGAAAGAGACAGAGACACAGAGAGAGACAGAGAGAGAGAGAGAGAGAGAGACAGAGAGAGAGACAGAGAAAGAGACACAGAGAGAGAGAGAGAGACACACACAGAGAAAGAGAGAGAGACAGACAGAGAGAGAGACAGAGACACAGAGACAGACAGAGAGAGAGAGAGAGAGAGAGACAGAGACAGAGAAAGAGACACAGAGAGAGAGAGAGAGAGAGACAGAGAGACAGAGAAAGAGAGACAGACAGAGAGAGACAGACAGAAAGAGACAGACAGAGAGAGACAGACAGACAGACAGACAGACAGAGAGAGAGAGAATTTATAAGTATTTAGAGACGATGAAAGTCTACAATGGGACACCTGCACACCAGGCAACAGGCTGTTACATCATGTTAGTTCTTAACAATAAACAAAATCTACACAGAAAGACGTCCACATATCTCATGGTTTACATTAGAACAGACGGACATGAATTAGGCTGCACCGGTTCTGGTGTCTGCCGTGTTTACAGCGAGCGAGACGGAGCCAGCTGTTACACAACTCACTGAATGATCAGCGGACAGAGAGGTCGTGTCAACACAGCAACACAGCAACACAGCAACACAGCTCTCTTTAAATCTCTTTAAATCAATTCAGCCCAACAGCTGCTTTCTACGCTACTTATCCGACAACAAGCACAAGATCATTCTTGTGATTTTGCGTTTCGTTGGCAAATAAGCAAAAAAAACAGAGTCTCGGTTCCACACATGCTGTGCTGACGTCCGGGTCAACGGCCTGCGAGACGGCGCTCACGTCACTGACCCACAGAGTCCCATTTGTGTCCGAACGTCAAGGTTCTGAGAGCGGTTCAGCCGGGCCAAACTGGTCAAACATTAACCGTGGGAAGACGGGGCCACACGCTTGGCTTGTTATTCCTTTACGCGTTATTGCCTTGCTGAATCTTTAACTGAGAACTTTGTGGAAGATTTCAAACAGTCGGGAGAAATATAGCCAGAGAGGAGAAACGACGTGCGTAGTTACACATTCTGACTTAATGAACAAACGTAGTCTCTGTGTTCATTTAAATTAATCAAACGTTTTAAAAAGGCCGTAGCCCCAAATTGCTCCCGTAGCTGTTCCTACGCTGTACAGATAGCTGCTGAGTTGTAGGTCGCTTTGGATAATTGACTGTAATGTAATGTAGTTTAACAGGTGTGGTTGTGACCTGAACTGTCCTCAGTCCTCAGTCAGAGCGGGTTTGAACGTATGCATGTCAGGTATGTCCTCACCTCACCTCACACCCCCCCCCCTGGGCTTTAGGTGGAGCTCAGATACACCTTGTTCCATATATTTTAAAAAAAAAGAAAAGAAAAAGAAAAATGATTGACAGCAAAGAAGTACGGAGTACTTCTGGAGATCGAAGGCTGATCTGAATGGGTTTCTGTCCCGCGTTTTATTTTGACGGGATCATCTTAAATCGGTGAAGAGTTTCGTCAGGTGAAGTGTGACGTCGTTGTAATACTCATTTCGGTCACTAGAGGCTAAAGTGCACCACCACCCCGTGTTCTAGATAGGACTAAACTAACTCCTGTTTTTCTTACAGGTGAGTTTTAGTTTCTCTGTTCACTCTAAAACACAAGATACATATATTGTGTGTCAACAAGTTATGCATCATTACTGTTATGTCTTTATTTCGGCCATAAATGTATATATATATATATATATATATATATATATATTTTTTTTTTTTTAAATTGGTGCTAATCTGCAGTTTCGGTCCTATTTGGGGTAGAGCCTCTTGTGGCCGAAATGAGTATTACAACAACAAATACTGAAAAAGAATTATCCTGCCTTAAAAAAAAAATAATAGAAAGATTATCCTGGCAGAAGTCATAAACACAGGAGGGAAAACTGTTCAGATCAGACTTAAAAAAAAAAATGAATCATAAGAATATTGTTTCTTGTCTCTCGGGTGCTTCCGTAGAGACCTAACCATGTAGTGTAAACTTACAGGCCTCCGTAGTTTTGCTTTTAGCATAACAGCAAATCAAAAAAAAAAAGCACTTATACAGTTTTTTAAAGTCCAGTCCAGTAAGTGATGTACGTCACCGTGTGCGTGTGTGATCCATCAGAGACGACTCTGCGGTCGATCGTTAACAGAACAGTGACACAGTCAAAGAAACAGAAAGGGCAGCCAACAGGTAAACAGTTAAAGTTAAAGGGAGTCTCGCTTAAAAAACGGTGCAATGTCTAACCTGTCTGACGTGTAAAGAGGACACGCGGGTTCAGTGTGTCCTCTGTGAGGGGGCATGAACTGCACACCGCTTTGTGCGGAAATCATCCATCGGCTCTCAGATGTCGTCCCGGAGAACGAGGGCAGGCGAGGACAGCTGAGCTTCTTAAACCATTGGCTTTATAGAGCAATAACAGGAGGAGCCGTGCAGCTGTGAGCCCACTGTCTGTGCACCAAACAGCTGTTCAGGGTGCAGCATTTTACACTCAGGTTGCAGGTTTCTCCTCTTAAAACTCCCCAAAGTTCTCCGCCGATCGCCGGGACGTGGACAGACGGGCGAAGAAAAAAAACACACAGCCGAACTCTTCTAACAACAAAAGCATGCTTGCAGTTTAAATCATTTCCGGTGAATCGGGCCAGCAGGGGGGAGTGAGGCGGTTCCGTTTCTCCTGGTCTATTCGGAATCAAAGCGCTGTATTATTTACTACAGACGGGCTGGTCATGAGGCCCGAAAGGCTTTTGTATTTAAAGCACGACGACTAGGATTTTCCTTAAAAACAATGTGTAGACTGGTGCAAAATGAACCCTTCTTAATCCTTACTTACGACCCACGACTAGTGTGTGCGGGTCTCTCTGGTTTCTTTTCATTTTGACGTGTTTGGGACATTTTCTGAGCTTCAAACTCTTGAAAAACGTAGCGAGGAAGCTACGAAAATGGAGGAGTCTGTAAATATAGCAAGGGGGGGGGGGGGTTAAAACGGCAAGCGGACGAAACTAGAGTGAATCCGAGCGCCGTCGCCCTCATATAGAGCCGGGGAGGAGGAGCCAACTTTAAGTGTTTACACGCCGGAACCGACAAATCCTACTCAACGTGCCTGTAAGTGTCAGAGAACAGCAGAACAAAAGACAATTTCTGTGACGTATCCGTCTAAAAGTCAAAAAAAGGTGGTGCAGGCGCTCTACCGATGGAGACTTAAAGCGGCCGCGTCTCGTCCTCCTTTAGGACGCTCCACATTAAGCCAACTGTCCCAGCAGCCCTTGCAGGGTCTGCGGCGAGATCCACAACATCTCTACGAGGTTATACTGGCAGTAGCCCATCCAGAACCCGAACATCACGTCGGTCACGTTGTGCCTGCCCAGCATCACTCGGCTCAGCCCCACCAGGGCGGCCCACAGCAGGACCAGGACCCTGAGCGGGGCGGCCAGCACCAGGTGAGCCAGCAGGAAGCGGCCACACATGGCGGCGCGGGTCGCGTGGCCCGAAGGGAAGGAGTAGCGGTCCACGGAGAAGGTGGCGAACATGTCCATGCGGTTGTGCGCCGGCCGACGGCGACGCACCACCGCCTTCACGATGCCGACCAGGAGCAGGTCCAACAGGAGGCCTGGAGGGGACCAAAGGGAGGGGAGGTGGTCCCGTTAACAACATGCGACACACTGATCGACAACCAGTCAATTCACGAGGACAGTCAAGAATCATACGCTCAAAAACAGAAGAATTATCTTGTATTTAAAAAGACTTCGGCAGAGTCTTGAATAGGGTGGGGTACCGAAAACCGGTGCCAATGTGGTTCCTACACAACCGGTGCCTACCGGACCGAAACGCAACGCAGATTTCGGCGCTTCCTTTCGGTGCCGAGGCAAATACGCTCATATTTCTGCAAAAGAATTGCTGAAGTTTATTTATATTTATTTAAGTATACTGTAAACTGTTGTTAACAGTTAATATATTGTTCATAGTTTGAAGTTAAAAAGTTTGAAGCTGTAGTTTGAAGCCAAGTGTTTTTGTATTTATTTATATTTATAGTATGCTTCAAACAGTTAATATATTGTTCAATTTGAAGAAAACAAATTGCCGTGGCAATAAAAAAAAAAAAGCCTTTCTTTAATGTCGTCAATCGTCGTTTTGTGTGTGTTTTGTTTTTTTAAAGTATCGGTTCAGGCACCGTTTTAGGCACCGGTATCGTTTTACAAGTATCGTTTTAGCACCGGTATCGTTTTTAAAGTATCGTTTTAGCACCAGTATCGTTTTAAAAGTATCGTTTTAGCACCGGTATCGTTTTAAAAGTATCGTTTTAGCACCGGTATCGGCAAAAAAAAAAAAACGACGCCCATCCCTAGTCTTGAATGAAGAGAGACGTGTTTTATTAGCGGTTGCTTTATGTCCTCCAGGTCTGCAGTGCTGAAATATTCATGCGACAGCCGGGTGGGCATCGAGCCAAACCGGCTGCCGTGAGTCCAATGAAAGGATTTCATCAAAATGAGAACGCAACGGCGCATCGCACACATTACCGACGACGACTCAACTCTTAAAGAACCGCCGCCGTTACAAGCTGGCGCTTTGCGAAGTGGACGTTTATCTACTCAGACTCTTAATTATGACGAGGCGGGGGCGGTTCCGAAACCGCTCGACCGGTTTCACGTGCGCGATCGCGAGCCGTGCACGAGATGACGGAGAGGCGGACCTGCCTCTGCACGCCACGTAATTACTGACCCTGACACTTCAATTATCCCACAATAATAAAAGAAACATGAATTCACCCACGCAGAGGAAGAACACAAATCAAAAAGGTTCATCGCTGTGGGCTGGTGCTACTGGAAAAAAACAACCTCTGACAATAAGCAGGGAGACACACACAATCCTCCTCCTGCAACAAGGGAATCAAATCTTCATGTACAAAGTGGATGCACTTGTGCACAGTGTTTGTTTTTTTTTGCACACTTTGCATTTTTTTTTTTTTAAATCTCGGAAGATATTTCCCTCCAGCGGTCTAAGAGGTCAAAACTCCAGCAACACTTGTAGATTTATAGAACATCATTCTTTAAGACTCCCGGGAGTTTTGGCCTGTTCAGACTTCTACACCTTGACTGTAGGTGGCGCTGTGACACACTCTACCCCGCAGACACGCTGCTTTTTTTTGGAGCAAGCTACAGCTGCAGAGCTGCAAACAAGAGGTGGATTAAAGGCAGAATGAACAACAGTTGTGATCTGCATGTGAGAACCTGCTAAAAAATGTTTTAATATAAATAGTGATGGGAGGTGGGATCTGATAGAAGAGGTGTGCATGGGAGGGAGGGGGAGAGGAGGAGGAGAAGGAGGAGCTGGGGGGAGACACAAATACTGCACCTTAGCCAGGCTCAGTGGTGCCTAGAAAGCATGTCTGCATAACAGATGATCGCAAAGTGTTTTTACCCATGAAAAGGTTGAGCATGACCTCTTGTCCTGCAGCGCTGTCGCTCTTGTACAGGCAGTAGGCGGTGCCAGCCAGCCAGGGGATGCCATGTCCGGATATCTCGATCAGCTTCATCAGCGGTCGCACACTGCCCCAGGACGAGTCCTCGCAGGCGCACACCCCGAGCCGCTTGGACATCCACAAGTCGATGGCGAGAAGCGAGCTGAGCGCCACGCGCACGAAGGAGGGGTTGAGCCGTAAGCCGTCCTCTTCTGGCGGCGGCGGACCCTGACCGCTCGCCGAGCCCGTGGAGGAGCTGGAGCCCCGGCGCCGAGTCGGGCTCTCGGAGACTCGGAGGCGGGCGGTGGTCGGGTCGGAGCCCTGCCGCTGGAGGAGGAGCGGAGGCGGCACCGAGGACCGGTTCAGCGGCTTCGTTAGCGACATGAACTCGTAGCGGCCGTTTGAGCTGCTGCCGAGCACCGGGCTTCCACTGCCGCGACCGGGGTTTTTAGCTTTAGGAGACGGCATTTTATGAGTACATACACCGGTGTATGTAGTGCGGTGTGATGTCGCTGACCCGCAGTGGTAAATTCCCTGTTGTCTGCAGTGCCGTGCGGGTTGTCGCTCCTTTAATTCATCTGTTGGACGTTTCACAATTCTTATCACGTCCGGAAACACTAAACAGAATCGCCATCTTTGTTGTTCTAATCGCAAAGCTACCTGGGTAATTGTGTTTTTCTATGTGACCGCTTTCTTCTGACTCTTATGTTGTTAAACAGTTCCCTTTTATACATTCATTATAACAGTAATATACTGTTCATAATTATTTTTTTTCCCTGCTGTTAAAGTGTAATTTGTTTTGTTTTAATAAAGTTATTTAAAAAAAAAAACCCAAAAAAACACTCGCATCTCATTGGTCGATGATTTTAACGTAAGACAAATAAACCCCGCCCATATCCTGGTCCATTTATCAGGCGCTGATCACGATTCACGCAGCCAGACTGACCCTCTTTTTCTTGCGTCTGAGCTGCGGAGAAGAACCGAACATGCCTGGACTTCTGCTGGGGGACGTGTTCCCGAACTTCGAGGCCGACACCACCATCGGCAGGATCAAGTTCCACGAGTTCCTGGGCAGCTCGTGAGTGCGCGCATTTGGAAAGCTCCCACGCACATGCGTCCCCCTATTATGTTTTTACTCTTTGAGTTTTGAACTAATTAACGTGTTTCGTTAACAGTGCGACATTTGATTGAGCAGGTTGTGTGCGCATGCGCCTGTCTTCAGACTGAGAAGCTTGAACGCTGATCTGAGTATTAAGGATTTAATTCTTAAGTTCACAAAGTGATGATTTTGTTTTTGTGTGGAGATGTGACACATCAGTCCAGATCACTTGACCGTGTGACTGCCGTGATGCGACACATGCTGTGTTGCACACGCATCACTTTGTAGGGCTATACAAATTTTGCACACCATAAATGTGATGTAATAAACACTCTTTATCTTGTGCTTTTTGAATGGATCACAGCTGTTCTAGCTGCAGATACAAACATATCTGCATTTCTCTGTGGACCAGCTCATTAGTGAGGTGTTGGCCCCGTCAGGACAAGGCCTGTGTTGTGTGTGTGTGTGTGTGTGTGTTTTTTATGTGGACTTGGAACTGTGATCTAGAGAGTTTGCTCAACATTTAACAAACTCTTTGCAAGAATAATCTTCTGGGTTGAGCACACGGTGGAACGTGACCTACTTTCCAAACTGCTGGATCTATTCACTCCCAGTTAACTGCCAAATAATAATAATAATAATAATAATAATAATAATAATAATAATAATAATAGCAGCTTCAATTGTTGGGTGGGGTTGTTTTAAGGCAGTTTCAATTTGCAATACTGAGCACAAAACCAAACTTTGTACGGTGTTTTGTTACCTTTCTTCTTTTTTTAGAAGAAAACCATTCCTCTTTAGAAACTGTGTCAGTATCCACTTTCTCCCTGCTGTGACAGATCTAATCAGCTGATCACAATGCATGTGAGGAACAAAGCTTTCCAGTGCCCCCCCCCCCCCCCCCCCCTCTCCCCCATGTGATGGCATGTTCCAACACATTTAAAAAAAAAAAAAAAAAAAAGAAAGAAATCCACACGCATCATGTGAAGCAGGAGACTCGTGTGATTAATGGGGGAATTGTCCTTTAAAAAAAAAAAAGGATCAGCCATGATCCTTCACCCCCTCCTCATTGGACATTGTTTAGTGAGCGCACAGCTGGATTTTGAAGCTGGACTCTGCCAGATTCACAGACACCTGTTGTTTCAATCTGTGGCTGGAATTTCCTCTCCTGAGACTTTATGTTCTCTCTGTTCCTTCTTCTTTTATGGCCGTTTCTTCTGTTTCTGTGTCTTCCTTATGGGAGACGTGAAGACGTGCGTGCACAACTACAACAGACACACAAATACAGAGCAAAGGTGTATGTTATGCAATGTGTGTTTGTAGCTCTGTTTCACCTTTTTTTTTTTTTTTTTTTTTTTAGTTTACTTCATTCGGTGTGGTTACTTGTGCATGGCTTGATGCACATCGAGGTTTCTGAGCCAGAAAACGACGTTTAGAGCAAAGGCCTCATAGTGTGTGTGTGTGTGTGTGTGTGTGTCTCTGTCTCTGTAGATGGGGCATCCTGTTCTCCCACCCAAAGGACTTCACTCCCGTCTGCACCACTGAGCTCGCTTGTGCCTCCAGAATAAGCGGCGAGTTCAAGAAACGAGACGTGAAGATGATCGCCTTGTCCATAGACAGCGTGGAGGATCACCGCAACTGGAGCAAGGTCACACACACACACACACACACACACACACACACACACACACACACACACACACCTTTTTTTAATTGTAATATACATTGCATAATTTTCAATAAATATTATTGAGTTACATTAATAATGTATAATTGTTTAGATTTAAATAATTATACAATGTATTTTAATCACATTGTATATAACTTGGTGTCATTATTATTTTTTTTAATTTAGATTTAATTGAATACATTTAATTTATTTCAACTTAACTTTAAATTAGTTATAATTTCATTTCTGACATTTAGCTCCGCCTCCTCAGACAGGCCCGTGATTGGTCGACGAGGGAACCGTGTGGTTTTTATACAACAGTCACACGAGCCTGCTTCCCCGCTTAAAAAAAAAAAAAAAAAAAAAAAAAAAAAAAAAATGCAGAAAACTTTTTGAAAGTATCATTTCCTCCTTTTGCCTTCCTCAGGTGATAATCATTAACATCTGTCACACAGCAGTGTCGGCTCTACACTCCCGGTGTCTGAGCTCTTGCTGGAGTTAAAGATCAAAGGTCGCTCATCAAACCTGAGAAGGAGACGCCCGTCGGGACGGAGAGAATGATTCACTTAGGATGATGATGATGATGTACGTCCGTTGTAATGCGTCTCTCCCTTCTATAGGACGTGATGGCGTTCAACGACGCGGCTGAAAGCGCTCTGCCGTTCCCCATCATCGCCGACGACAAGAGAGAGCTGTCCGTCCAGCTCGGCATGCTGGACCCCGATGAGAGGGACAAGGATGGGGTGCCCCTCACCGCTCGCTGTGTAGGAAACCCGTCCTCAGTGCTTTTTTTTTTGTTTGTTTTTTGCGTGCCGCTTTATCGCCGTATTTAAAGGGAAAAAGAAAGCAGCGTCTTCCGGGTGCCACGTTGACCCTGTGACCTCTCAACCCCGCTTCAGGTCTTTGTGATCGGCCCGGACAAGAAGATGAAGCTGTCCATCCTCTACCCCGCCACCACCGGGAGGAACTTTGACGAGCTGCTCCGAGTCGTCGACTCTCTGCAGCTCACCGCGCAGAAGAAGGTCGCCACGCCGGTCGACTGGAAGGTAAACGGTTAAACCGCGCCTTTCTTCTCCGGCTTCATATGTTAACCACAGATATGAGAGGGGAACCGTTCCTCCTCTAACTCTCGGCCAGAAAGCAAATGATCACGCTTCCCAAAATGTATTCTATGTCTTTTAAGTTCCTTTTTTTTTTTTAAGAACGATCTAAAGGTACAGCAACACATTTTATTTCTCTGTAGGATTCTTATTTATAATAACGGTCTGCGTAATCGTCATCACGGTGACGCTGTGATTTTTATTTATTTATTTATTTATTTTTTTAAAAACGTCCTCCATGTTGTCTCTTTCAGCCTGGTCAGAAAGTCATGGTCATCCCGTCGCTCTCCAACGCCGAAGCCGCCGCTCTCTTCCCCAACGGTGTGACCACCAAAGAGTTGCCTTCTGGGAAGAAATACTTGCGCTACACTCAGCCCTGAAGAGACACTACAGCCTTCTCTAGTTTCACGGCTCTTTTTTTTTTTGTTGGGGGGGGGGGAATGGTAATTCTCATAAAGAACTGATCCAAAAGCGTTGGATGCACTTATCCGGTTTGGTGACTAGTGGGATGCAATGAGCCAGGAGTGTAGAGTAGAGTGTCACTGCCTCGTTTCCTTCAATAAACACTTTTCACACGCTGTCCTCTGAATCCTTTCACTCTTACTGTACCACTAGGTGTCCTCCTACGACCGGACATATCAGCTCGCCGCTTTCGCCGCAGTACCGCCTTCCATCAGTAGGCGGCGGCATGCGCACGCCGTCTTCCCCCCCCCTGAAAGCAATTAGGGTGAAAGCACCAATCCGTCCTAAACAGTTGCAGACGTGGGGAGTGGTACCACATGTAGTGGAAGGACTAGTTTATTTACATTTCCATTCATTATGTTGAAAAGAGGGACTCGACCACATCGAGTTCATCTACGTCCAGCGATGTTGCTCAAAGTGCCCAGTGAGGTTTGCAAAACGTTCTGCCTTTTTTTTTTTTTTTTTTTTTTTATCATTTTGCCAACTCAGCATTCCAGGCTCATGCCCTATAGCTGTCTAAATGTCTTAATGCACAATGGATTAGTCTTTTAAATTGATTGTTCTGCGCTTCATGTCGAAGGCTTTTTAAATGCAGATGAAATGTAGCAGCTGCTCCGTGGTGGAAAGTAACTATTAAGTACATTGACTCAAGTAAAAGTCAAGGGAAATATTGTACTTATTACACTTTGACTGTAGTCACTGGTCACCTTACAGATTATGATGCTGCGTTTACATTTCCCCGCTAAAATTCTCATATGGGTTCATTTTAAAGAAAGAGATAAAGTCCATTTATTATTTCACAAAAAGCATAAATTAGAGATAAGTCAGAAATATAAGCACAAGTTCTTCTCTTCATTAATCACCTCACGACCCCTCAGATGAATCTTGTGACTCTTTTGAGGGGCCCCGACCCTTAGGTTGAGAATCACTGGACTAAACTATCCATCTGTATGTAAAAAAAAAAAATAGCAATATTTGAATAAAATATTAAGAATGTCTTCTCTAGTGTACGCTCATCTAAAAAAATAATAATTGTTTTTATATCTACACACCTCTTCATAGAGCCGGCTGCCGTGTTTCTACAGTAGCCCAGAAAGGACAAACCAAACACTCTCTGGATTCATGTTTTCACGTCGGCCACAGTAGACCCGCCACACGCTTTGCACCATGGGAGAAGTTTCAGTCGGTTGCAGTCTGCAACCTCGCCCCTAGGTGCCGCCAAATCGTACACATTGAAACAAGTGAAAGACCTGCGTAACATTAACTGCGCAAACACGGACTATTACAGAGATCTCATAATGTCAAGCATGCATTTCTGAGAATCCTTATCTTTAATTTCAACAACCAACACCGTACAAAGCATCTCGCACCTCTAAAGCCCCACGTCACATCTCCGCTCCACAAAGACGGAAGACTGAACCGATTCTTCAGAAGAGGTAAAGGCGTCTCTCTCCGGGTCGGATGGTAGGACACTGAAGCCAGCGCCGAGGTGTAGGTTTCCCTTCTTTGAGTTACTCAACCGTCACGACGGCGTGGCTGAGGATCGTATTAATTACCTCAAGTAGTTCTGAAGGTGAACACTGATCTCTGTCACACACACACACACACACACACACACACACACGCAAACGCCTTGCAAGGAATGCTGAGGTCAAAGAGAAAAGATGGGATTCCCTTTGAGTGAGTGAGGGAGGCTGAGAGTGTGCAGAGCCAGATAGAATATCTCCAGGCCCTCCTTCTTTTCACTCCTGTCTCCCACACAATGTGAACTGGAATGCTATTCTTTTCCCTCTTTTAATCAGACGCTCACTTCGCCCCATAAAGGTTAAAAGTGCCATATTGTTTCTTTTTTTTCTTTCTCTCTCTCTGTCTCTTGCAGAGAGCTTGGACCTACATTCAAAGGGCCTCCATTCTTGACTTGTCTCATGTGTGATGAAAGTAAAAGTATTCACCAGGTAACCCTTGCCCTCCTCTCCTCTCTCCTTCTCTGGTGGCTGTTTTGTCCCCAGGAGTCGTCCAAAATAACAACCCACAGGGACGCTCTGTACCGATCAAATGCATTTCTCAAATTCCAGACTACAATAGACCGTGCCAGAGCATGAGAAGCGCTTTGGGTGTCAGACGCTGGCTTCACTTCCCGGGATCAAACCCCCCCCCCTCCTCACCCCCCCCTGTTCATCTGCCACCCCTCGCTTCTTGGCTATCGAGCCAACTCACCCCACCTCGCCTCTGTGCAACACTAGTACATGTAATACAACACCAGCCTGGTCCAGGTCTCACAGGGCAAAACACAACACACCAGCTGCTGGTCTTTTTCTACTATTCACACACACACACACACACACACACACACAGACACACACACACACTGCTGATCAAAGACACAAGGAGTGGCCTCCCAGCAAACTTGTCTTATCTCAGAGGAGAAGATGTTGTTTTCCCCCTCAGAAGCTCCCGTCGTCCTGAGCAGTGAGGAGAGAATCCGTACCAGCAAAACAAACCTTGGTCGAGAAGATCGACACCAACTCTCACGACTGTGGGCCAATTGCGAAGAGCTACAGCCACCAGCTTGTTAGCTTAGCTTAGCATAAAGACTGGAGACCTGGGGAAACCCACCATAGACTGTGTATGAGAGGTGGATGGTAAACAGTGAGAATGCTTAACGGTTGTCCCGTGGAAGCAGCTAGCAGCGCGGCTTCAAACGTGTTGCAGACATTTGACTCGTGAACACAGACACACACACACACACACACACACACACACACACACACACACACACACACACTCAGGTTGCATGTTTCTGTGTTATGCGTGTTTATTCATAAGCATGCTCGCTATGGAAGAGGTCATTATTCCCATGCCGTGTGCCAGGCATTGAAGCTGCCCCGTGACCTTCGGGTTAACAAGCCAGAGACCAGAGGAGCTGCAAAACACACACACACACACACACACACACACACACACACACACACACACACACACACACACACACACACACACACGCCGAGCTACGGCTTGATGCTTTCCAGACGCGCCCGCTCTTTCTCTCCCTCCTACATCGCCTGGCACTCTCGCCCTCCCCACATCACACACACACACACACACTCACACACACACACACTCACACTCACACTCGCACCTCCCCCGTCTCACTCAAACCCGCTTATCAGAAGTTTTTGCTTCTTCAGCGCTCCTTTCCCATGCACTTCTTCTCTTTGTTTCTTCCCTCGCTTCATGTTGCCGTTTAATCCTCATTCAATCTGAAACTCCCACAATAACCCCCCCCCCCCCCCCCCCCGTGGGCGTTTTTTTCCCCCCGTGCATCCACAAGAGGCGAAGCGAGACAGATGAACAGACTGAAGGTCAGACGGACGAACAGAAACGCGCGTGCTGACCTCAGGATTTGGCTGAACTTTAAGGAGCATTAACCGCCTCGCATTCGACACCCTAACCCCCCTCTCCCTCCCCTCCCCTCCCCTCCCTCTCTGAGCTTTCCTCACTCCGCGCTAAAGCACGCGGGTCATCGAGCCTTTTCAGCAAGACCCGCCGACACCTGCGCGCACACACGGAGGGCGAAGACGCGATGATAAAAGTGATGAAAGCTTATGATCCGAGTGCCGAGATAAATGCCATTGTTTTGATGGCACCTCGTAAATACAACGTGCAGACAGGCTATTACCGCGGTGCAGGTTAGGGCCAGTTTAGCGCTCTACGAAGAGGCTGATGGATGAGAAGGTAAAAGTGCAATCACTCTCTGCGCTTATCTTTATCTCTCTCTATCAATATCGCTGTCTTTCTCTCGCTTTTTTGCCTCCCCCCCCCCTCCACCTCTATTAGAGACTCATTGATCAGCAGCCGCTGGCACATCACCTGAGTAATGGCTAAGGGTGTCTGGGCTTTAAAACAACCCCGGTAGAGCGCCAAGAGCTTTATCATGGCGACAAGGCAAATGGCTGCTCACATAGTAAAGTGTGCCTCTCTCTCCGTGTGTGTGTGTGTGTGTGTGTGTGTGTGTGTGTGTGTGATCATAACGCATTGGGACTTTGCCATTAAGAAGAGACATCAAACACAACCCAATAAGGATCCCAGACCACCAGACCTGCCACAGAGCGAAGCACTATACTGCACCACTTTAAGTCATTAATAATGTTTTCAGCATGTGTGTGTGTGTGTGTGTGTGTGTGTGTGTGTGTGTGTGTGCGTGCACTTGAGATTCCTAAAGCCACACACTCAGAATGCTCAAGGTATATTTAAACTTTAACCCTTTAACTTACTTACTTTCTAGCGAAGAATTAAATGAGATACCGCTTGACTGTCTAGCCACACTGGCTAAGGAGCTAGCGGATGATTAGCTGCTGCTACAGCTAGCAGACATTAGCTTAGCATAAAGATGTTAGCTTAGCATAAGTCTTTATGCTAAAGCTGTTGGCCTTGCATTTACCATTCACGCGAGGTGTATCAATCTTTTCATCTAATTCTCTGAATTTGAAACGATCAAAGAGTATCTCCCCAATGTCTAATAACTATTGGTTGGGAAACGACCTGATTTCAACGCTGACAGTATGAAATTTATATTCTGTTTCAGGTTGTTCCAGCTATTTATTTTGAAGAGACACGACGTTCACACTGAGTGAAGCGCTCGTGCTCTTCAATTAAACTGAAATGTTCTCGTTGTCAAAACTCTGCTCTGTGTTTCACATCTGTTACTTTATGTCTGAGGCGACACAAGGAGTAGTACAAAATGTTTCCGTAACCGTTACAAAGAAAACGACGGACGGGAAAAGCAACAAAAGGCTGCTGAGGCACCTAAAGTGTAACAGATGAGAGAACCCAACTGACTTTACAGAAACAAACACAAGAACCTTCGCCAACTAGAAAATAGAACATCTGTGGACAAAACTTTTAGATCTCCACTAAAATTTGAAAAGAATGTTGGATCACAGTTTGGCTCCGTATCGTTAGTTCGGTTAATGACACAGCAAGTAGGAAAAGAGATTTAAAGAATAGCTGCATGCTTAAACCTTTTAATGGCATCATCATTTAAATCATGGTTCAAAATACCATCCACTGTTTTTAAATCTGCCGTAATCTTGCAAGACCAATTCTGAGATGGAGCCGACCATTTGTGACTAATAACGTCGAGAAATAAAAGAATCTAATCGGACCTCTCCTCTCTCCTCGTCTCCTCTTCCCTCAGCGTCTATTGGTTACCAGGTTTGCAGCATTAAGCTTGTTCTCTCCTTTCTGTCTACTGGAACTTAAGTTAACTTAAGTTAGACTTCTATACAGTCTGACTTCATTTTGCAAGCAGAGGAGTCGCCCCCTGATGGCCATTAGAGAGAATGCAAGTTTAATAAGGACACTTCAGCGTCACTCTTCAGAACCGGAGGTTGCTGACCATTGGAAGTCATTCCTGTCTAATTTGTGGCCTGAGGGTGACCGTGGCTAAGTGGAGAGCAGGGCCGCCTTTCAATCAGAGGGTCGGTGGTTCGATCCCCATGTGACACTTAACCCCAAAATGTCTCCCATCGCTGCATCTACGCTGTGTAGATAGATACTGAATTGTAAATCGCTTTGGATAAAAACATCTGCTAAATAACCGTAATGTAGTATGGTGTGTCTGATAAACAGTAAACCCATTAAATTCAGTACCAGATGTCATCATACGTAAGTGGGCGTGACTTTATCTGTTTCCCTCTTATTTCTCTCAGACCTGGGGACGCAGTTACACTTTAAAATTATTCATTCAAAGTAATATTTCCAAAAGTTCCAAATGAAGCACGTTAATTCTGCCAGTAACAACAAACATGTTGACCGTGGTGCTCGTGCTGTTTTCCCCTTCACTGAAACCTGACTTGAACTGTACAGGAAAGGAAGTGGACGGGCCAGAACCTTTGAACAAAATAAAGCAGAAAGGAAAAAAGATAGAGATCCGACAATTTCCAAACTCCTGTTGCTGTTTCTCTGTGTTCTTTTCCACTGTTTTATTTTTCTTTAAGAGAGGGCAGAGGCTGCATCTATAACTCACCGCTGGGGGGAAAAGAGAGCGAGGGCCGTGTGTGTGTGTGTGTGTGTGTGTGTGTGTGTGTGTGTGTGTTGAGTGTGTGATGTGGTGGGAAGGGCAGAGAATGGGTGGAGGTGAGGAAACAAGAAGAAATGTGAAGAGCGGGAGAGTGAGGAAGGTTGAAAAAATTAATAAAAAAAATAAAAATTAAAAAAAAAAGGAGCGGTGACATGCCGTTGCCATGACAACTGTTTAGGGTTTGGATGATTTTCCTAAACCATAATGGGCTAGTTTGGAGCATAATGAAACCAGTCTGGCTTTCCTGGCTCTCACACTCCAGGTCATGTGAACACACACACACACACACACACACACACACACACACACACACACACACACACACACACACAGAGAGCTGAGAGAGTGACACATGTTTTGCTTTAGTACTTGTTTATGTTCATCCAACAGTGGGAGAGCAGAGCCTCGGTTAACTATCAATTAAAGCGGTGATCATAAAACCAGCACTTGTAAATAAACAGTGCCAAGCTCACATAGAGCAGGCTGTTCTCATTCACCGCTCGCACTTACTACTACCAAAAGTAATGCTGTATTCATTTATATATATTTATATATCTACGTAATCATGAAGCCAGGACCTGCAGGGCTGCTGCTAACCTGACCTATTCGCTGTCCTTAAACGACGAGTTTAACAGGCAGACTTTAGCTGGTGAACCTCCAATCCTTGTGTCCTTGGGCTCCTCGTTTCCTTCCTTGCATGTCTTTTTTTTAAGTCCTCGCTGGGAACAGTTAGGACACGGGAGTGAAGATAGCAAGGAGACATAATGAACAGCAATCCAGACGTCTGCGTAGGGAGGGAGGGAGGGAGGATCGGGGTCAAACTGAACATGGGACTTTCACCCAGGAGGCCGCTGTTCGTGTCCTGTGTGAAACCAAAAAAGTCAACATCGATGAAACGTTCTTATGGTGCAGAAACGTCAGCATTCAGAGATCCTGTGCTTTGCAGAAATACACAATGCCAATAAGACTCCAAATCTCTGCTACGCACCGTTCAATATCCTGCAAAGCAGATCTATATATATATATATATTTCATTCTCGTGTTATAGCGTGGCTTGCGGGCTTCACCCCACCAGGAACCGGTGACTTTTCTGGGTAACTGCTTTCAATAAGCCCGCTTACAAAACGTTGCGTGTTAATGGGGCTTTAAGCCAGCATATGCTTCACATGGAGAGTAATAGGTCTCTATGTGTGCGTTAAAGAAGTTTGGAGGTTTGCGTCAAAGTGTGTGTATGTGAGTTAATGTCTCCTCTGGTTGAGTATAATGAGCTCCCCCGGGCCTCCCTCACCTTCCACCCCTCCCTCCTTTCTCCTCCTTTTCCCTAAACGTGGCCCTATTAACCCCTTGCTTCCCCCTGTATATTTATTTAAGTAGGGAACGAGGGGGGGGGGGGGGGGCGGCCTTTTTTTTGAGTCGACCGCCTGTACACATGTTTATTTATACATATGTATGGAGAGGAGGAAATGGGGAGCGACTTTGATTTTCGGGTATCGGGCGCCGACAAAACTGCCACATTTTGTCTTCTGGGGACAAACGAGACAAAGAGACAGCAGCTTAGACGTCGGGTCAGTGGCTTCACACCTTGTTCTGACCCGGTGGCCATGACGCGGAGGTCAACTCTATCGCTGAGCACGAAGCCGCTGAGGGTGGCGACGCTTCACCTCCAGTCTGACCTGAAACTTTATAGGGGATCGGGGGGGGGGGGGGGGGGGGGCGGGGGTCAGGAGCTGCCCTTTAGTCTGTGTGGGGGTGTGGGTGCGTCCCACCTCAGGGTGCGGCTGAAAACAAACTGTGTCACGTGACCAAACTGCTGCTAGGAAATGTATTTCACATCAAAGATGAGATACGACAGAATAGTTTAAATCCCAAAAGGAAATGATTGTGTCAAAAATGACAGTAATACATACAAGACTCCTGTCTGACGTGTGAACCACAGAATTGATATGACCGCTGACATTTATTTATAATGAATTATAGATCTGAGAGAGATTTTAAGCCACGAATCGCTTTTCATGAGAGTTCGACATTTTGGAAACACGGTTTCTCGCTGTGAGCTCGATGAGAAGATCAATACCACTGTCACAGCTGTACAGGAAATGTGAAGCTGGAGCTAGCAGGCAATTAGCTTAGCTTAGCATAAAGACTGGAAACAAAAGGAAACAGCTAGCCTGGCTCATGTCCAACTAAAAGCTAACCCAACACAAAACCATCTGAGAAGACGTCTTTAGAGACTTTAAAGCACTTTCAAAAAATACTTTATAACATTTTCTCTAACGATAGAAACCTTCAGTGTCGTTGTTTGTTCTCCTTTCAATGAAGAAATACTCCCCAGCTCTGATATAAACTATGCTATTGCATCATCTGCCCCAACCTCTTCAGGAGCCGCCATTGTTGTTTTGAACCAACACCGTCTATTTCTTGGCTGGGACCAGGAACTTCCTGGTATCGATATTCTCCTCTACCTCGGAAATCAGATTAGCATATTTCCCAGGATATTGAGATGTTGCTTTAACACAGAAGAAAGGCACCTGACCAGAAGATTGCTTCGCGGTTGAAACGTGCAGGGCGAGAGTCGCCGCCCTTGTGGTATCTGACCTTATCTGTGGCTAAAGATTAACAAAACTGAAAGTCAAATATTTGCTGTTTGTTCTCGTATCGTGGACAAAGCTACCCGACTCAAAGGCGGCGTGGCGCAGGAATGGTGACAAAAAAACGCGATATTTATAGCTCTCTCTCTCAAAAAGGTCCTCAGCCGCATTGAATCTTGTTGCGGTGGACTATTTTGTATGAGGGTGTTTTCGGGACAGTAGTGATGCGGTCACACGCAGGGATAAAGTGATTAGACCCGAAGATCAGTCCAGGACATTCTTTGGCTCTCTGCGTTTACTACTGATTCAAATAGAGTTCCACAAATCCTGCTAAATGTCACAGATATCCCACAGGCTGATTTAAAGAGAATGCAGCTGTGACTCCTGCTGTAATCCAGGTGCTGTACAGAGAGAAGTAGGCTGCATCAGGTACGGTTATTGGCCCTCTGACAGCTTTTTTGTGGGGGTTTCTTTTTAGAAGGGGGGGGCAGGCTTCAGAATAGGAGTGTGACCTCACCAGGGATTTCCCCGTTGCCCGACTCTCCTCTCTGTCTGTTCTGTTGTTACCTGCACCCACTACTTTATCCCCGCTCCCTGCTGCTGGTTAGCGGGTGCCATTTAGGCCTCTTATAGCGGGATCAGTGCCATGCTTCCACCTGATCCCAGTCCAGACGTCTCGCGGTGAAAACATCACAGCCATGTTGTCAGGGGATTTGAGACCCAAAAAAAACAACAAAAAAAAAAAAAAAAAACTTGTGCAAACTGGGCAGGAAAAAAATCTGTCTGACTGTCTTTGTGCCAATCTGTCTTTCGCTGCCAACGGTTTACCGAGCGAAAGGGCAAGCTATTTTGGAAGTGACAATCTGATCGCTCTGATACCAAAGAGAGGAAGCGGGAAACCAAAAGAGAAAGAGCCAGAGAGGGGGGAGAGAAAGACAGGCTGACGTCCACCTACGGACATGCAGTAGTGGAGGAAGCGTTCAGATCCTTTTCTTGAGTAAAATTGCTAATACCGCACTGAGAAAAAAAACTTCACTACAAGTAAAAGAAGTCCTGCGTTCAAAAGGTGGGGTTCGCGGACCCGTTTTCAGTGGGTCGCGGACCTTTGCCTGAAAAAATAAATAAATAAATCCTGTGCTTTTATTTTGAAGGGGATTTTTAATGCAGCGGAGTTAGTCACAGTCCTTAACAGTATTTGGCGTTAATGCCTTGTAATGCTAATAGATACCCATTTCACAGTATAGAAGAACACACACACAGTTTGTTTTCATGCTAAGTGAGCGAAACGCAAGTACGACACCGACTAATGAGGTGTGGATTTAATTAAATACATTTGAGAAGTTAAAAATGTGGGTGGCGGCTTGTCATTAAGGGGTGATGGTGGGTCCCACAGCCAGACCAGTTGAGAACCACTGTCTTAGTGAACTGTTTAGCTGTAAAATTAAAGACAAACATTGACAAAGTTTGAGGACACAGAGGCAGTAACAGAATGCTTAATATTACTGCTGCATTAATGTTGCAGTGCCGATGTTTCTACAGCAATGCAACATATTCTATGAGATTATTACATGTTTGTAGGGTTGCCGTCCGGTGGAACCTTCTCTCACTCCCACCTTGTGTAATACAGACGCTCGGTCGGTGATTCTCGGCGCGCGATACCGTCGGTCAGGGCAACTGACGTAGTAGAAAGCAAAACAGTCCTCATGGGGTAATTGGGATGGGCTGTTGATGAATCAAACAAACACGGGACTTTGATCCAGGAGACTTCTGTTCATGTCCTGTGTGAAACCAAAAATAAATGACATTTTGTTCTGAGTCGCTAGTCAGTCAAGTCAACGTCAAAACCACGGTCTTTTCTTTCAGTGTTTTTTGCTGACAAAACCTTACTTCCTGTGAAGACGGGAGTTTATTTTGAAAGGTCACTATGCATGTTACGACTTGAATTTGACTTGTCGTCCCTGCCACGTCCAAAATTGACGCTAGAGGGGTACCTAGACCTCTCTAAGGTACCCCAAAAGTATACAAGTTGGCGTACCTAGACGCCAAAAGTATACGAGTATACGAGTTGGGGTACCTAGACGCCAAAAGTATACGAGTATATGAGTTGGGGTACCTAGACGCCAAAAGTATACGAGTATACGAGTTGGGGTACCTAGATGCCAAAAGTATACGAGTATACAAGTTGGCGTACCTAGACGCCAAAAGTATACGAGTATACGAGTTGGGGTACCTAGATGCCAAAAGTATACGAGTATACGAGTTGGGGTACCTAGATGCCAAAAGTATACGAGTATACGAGTTGGGGTACCTAGACCCCTGTAGGTACCCCAAAAATATGCAAGTATACAAGTTGGGAGTGAGAATGTTTTCAGCTTTGTGACGAAGCATTTTCCAGCTGATCCAAGAGGCTTTTCAAATTAAAGTTTATTTAACTTAAGAAGTAGGAGGGTTTTTCTCAACACGTAGAAGAAACACTTCATCCTTACAACATTTGGAGATAAATGGTTTTCACTGGACATGAAGGGGATTCAAAACACTAATCTATTAAGAAACTGAGGCGGTCAGATAAACGCAGTGGAGTTGAAAAAAGTAGAGTAATTCTCTGAGATGCCTCTGAGTGGTGGCATGGAAGCATACAGCTGCGTAAAAAAATGGAAACACTCCTACAGAGCAAGCGTGCTTAGTTCCGTCTCACCCCCCCCCCCCCCCGTTAAAGTGTATGTGCAGACGGGCAGCGGAGGTGAGACGGGGCGACGCCAGTAGGAAACAGAACGCGGTGAAAGACGGAGGTGAAAGGCAGACAGAAAAAGTCCCAGGTCTTTTCAAGTGTTGCCGCCCAGCGCTGGTGAAGCCTCAGAGCCGCTGCCAGCGGGCGGCTCTCAGTGCCACTCCAGCACAGTGAGCCTTTGTAAACTCTGGTTCTCAGAGGAGCTCAGGGGCCGCTCCAGCTGGCCCGTATCCCCGGGCCAGGTTTTCTCATGCCCGGGTGCACTGACAATCAGACACGGTGGGGTGTAGTTCATACGAGGTAATTGTCAGCTTTTCTTTTTCTTAAATCTACTCGATACCGTTTTATACAGAACACGCTGGGCAAACGCTACAGATCGCGGATCCAGCATTTTAACAGCAAACAGAGCCCTCTTTAAAATAGAGTTCTTAGTTTTATTGCATTCACTGCGGTTACTACTCTGCTGGGAGCTCTAAATACAGCAGAGACAATACTTATACTGTACTACATTGAACACATTGAACATGTACCAATACTACCATACTGTGTTGAAAGGCTCATGCTTTGGCAGCTCCAACATTTACATTTTTAACATGTGACGATCTAATCACAAGTACCTTTATTACCGTGATTGTGTTACTTGTTTTATACGCTTTTTTGACATTCTAATATCTGCTATTCTACTTACACTTAAAGGGCCAGTGTAGGATTTCAGGGGATCTGCAGAAATGGAATACAATGCTCTATGACTATGTTTTCTTTAGTGTATAATCACCTGAAACTAAGAATCTTCGTGTTTTTGTTCGCTTGGTATAAGACCTTCATATCCACATAGGGAGCGGATCCTCTTCTCTGAGTCCGCCATGTTTGTACAGTAGCCCTGAATGGACAAACCAAACACTGGCTCTAGAGAGGGCCTTTTTTTTTTTGCGTTACCTGAAGGCCACCAGCCTTCTGACTTCTGCTCCTAAAGCAGTGTTTCTTTGGTACGGATGGCGTCTGAGTGAGGCTAACGGCGCTACAAAAAAAGGGTTTGGCACTCTGCGGGTCTCACGTCACCCAGTTTTGCAAAGGGAGGAGTTGGCGCAAGGGGTTGTCGAGTCGGTTGCAACCTGCAACCGCACAGCTAGATGCCACCAAATCCTACACGTAAATCCCCCACGTTCACCCTACCTGTCCCAGCACCGAACAGCAGACGAAGGTAGCCACTAGCTGGTGAACATATATACGATACGTAATGTAGAGAAGCATTCGGCCGCTAAAGAGCCAAACACTTCCCTCTGGAGGTGGTAGAGACCAAAACCAGAGCTAAAAGTAGAGTAAATATTGGGCTTACGTTCATCAGGTTGACACAAACACGAACCGACGTTGCTCCGTTACTGTTGGATACTAGAACATGTTGAGATGCATTTTTCACATTTACTGTCTGTTATGTGAATATATATACCTGTGTTCACCGGAAACACTAAGTTGTAGCGCCTGTCTCTTTAAGAGCCACTCTCGAAAAAAAGCCCAGCCTCTTACGATTGGCGTGAAAAATACGGTGCAGCTTTGCAAAGGTAGTTCCGGAACTGTGGGTGGAGACAGTTGGAGACACAGCCAAATCTAAATGGCTTGTTAAAATCACATGTTTTTTTTGATCCACAAAGAGACTCACTGGGTCGTCTTATTTCACAGTTTGAGGCTTTGGCAGACAATGTGTGCGCACAAGCACCGAAAGAAGTGAGTTTTTCACGAGTTCACAATATGTCAATGTTGTGTCTACAGCTTGGTTTTCCCGCTGCCCCCCAAAATGGCCAATAATTCCTTTAAAGCAGACTGAAACAGTCTCCTTTAGGAATAAATGATGATGAGCCCAGCTGTAAACACCTGGTTTAAAAACTGAGGTAATGTGTGAAAAAAAAAAGAAAGAAGAAGCTGCTGACAGCTTGGGAGAGTTAGTAGGTGTTAGTATGTGTTAGCTCCAAATGATTCCCCATTCATTTCACATTCATCAAACCAGTCAGTGGCTACTTGGAAAAAGCATCTGTTTCTCCGCTCATTAATTCAGATTTTCTTTTCATTGGTGGCCACCCCGTCCGTCCCGGCCGGAGTTGTCCTGACGTCTGAGATGACCCCCCCCCCCCGTCCCCCCCGTCAAAGGCAAACATCCATCGCTCCGAACTATGGAGTCTCTGTCTGTTCTGTCAGAGGTAAGAGGTTAACAAACAAATCTCGGCTTAAAAGCTGGGCGGCAACAAGGAGCTTCGACAACAAGCTTGCGGCTCTCCCTTTCACTCGTTCTGCACAGATGCACAGATAAGAGCAGACAATACACTTCTTTGAACGCGGAGGAGAGGAGTTTGACGCGCACACACACACACACACACACACACACACACACACACACATTATCATGCCTGTCGAGAGGTTTGTGACAGGCACATCTCCGCGAGTGTGTTATCATCTCTCTTTATGAGTGGCTGACAGGAAGTACAAGGCTGCACTCTAAATTACACGTCTCTGTGTCCACAATCCTGTCTGCGGGAACAAAACAGTCGCTTCTCAGCCGTCCTTCTGCAAAACAAAGCTTTTTGCATTTTACGGTCAAAGGAACAAGTTATTGCAGGTACACACACACACACACACACACACACACACACACACACACACACACACACACACACACACACACATGTGAGGCTTGTCCTCGGTGATGAAATGTTTGTGATTGAGGAGTGTGTATAAAACAAGCATGCAGCTGAAAGGGCACTTTGCCATTTGGCAGGCGGCCATTTTCCATTTAACGTCCCCTCCTTTCTCCTCCATTTCACCCTGCGTGCATCAACCTGGAGTTATTTCCACCTTGCTTCGCTCTTTTCTTTGGAATGCGCACTTTTAGATTTCACGACACCCCCCAATCCATCACACAGGTGTGCGTTTTCCCCCTAGAGGCGTTCACATGCAGGGTGCGACGAGTAAACAATAGGAGAATGCGGACTACTCGCCTGCGATTGTTACATGTCGAGTGTTTTTATTGTGAAAGGTAAGAATGTAAGGAGTAAGATTTGGTCTGCGCTGCCTTCCTGTCTGCAAAAAACTACGAAAAATAATGCGCCGTAATGCGCCGTAATCCCACGGAAGTTTAAAGTCCGCGAAAGCCCACACCGGGCGGGCAGGAGTGGAGGTGTATGGGTCAAACTTCCTGTTCGTTCCCCGCATGAAACAAGAAGTCAACGTTGAGGTTTTTGTCACGTAACATGCAAACTTCGGTAATAGCTCTTCCGTAGTTATTTTAACCCAAACTGCAGTCTTTTCCTAACCCCAGCCAAGTAGTTTTGCTGCCTAAACCTAATCAGGCGGAAACCTCCGGTTCTGAAGTCAAGTGTGTTAAAGCTGCATTCTCTCTAGTGTCCACCAGGGGGCGACTCCTCTGGTTGTATAGAAGTCTAGTCTAAAATGACTCTACTTCTCTCTTGATTTATTCCCTCAGTAAACATTGTAAACATGAGTTTATGGTCTCAATCTCTAGTTTCAAGTCTTCTTCAACACAGCATGATATTCATTTAGTACATTATGCTCCATTTAGAGTCAAACAGACCATAAAGCAGGGGATGCTTTAGGGGCGGGGCTACACGGTGATTAACTTTCGTTCGCTGGTTTGCAAAAAAGCCAACATGGCGACGGGCAAAACGCTGAACTCCAGGCTTCAAAACCACAAACCAATGGGTGACGTCACGATGACTACTACTTATATACAGTCTATGAACCTGACTAAGTTTCCTGTAAAAACGGAAGTTTATTTTGAAAAGACGGTATGCATGTAACACGTGGAAAATTGACGTGTGTTGTTGTCTTTCCTTGTGTGAGGATATGTCGAATAAATTGGACTTTATTGGTCCGGACTACGGAGCCTCTGATTGGGATGTAAATACGGCCGCGACTCAACCGTTTCCGCACAATGTGATCGGTTGATGCTGCAAAAGCCCTGGAAAAAAAAATCAGAGAAGTTCAGAGAAATATGTCGACATGCAAATGAATTGGCACACGGTGCGTAAAGGCTTTAAGAAGAGCTCCTCTGTTATTGTGATCACATCATTTGTGTCATTGGAGGAGAGGAGAGGGAGGACGAGGACAGATGTGGAGGAGGAACCAGCAGCGGGGGGAGATTACCAGGGCAGCTGCAGGCGGAGCAGGCGGAGCAGGCTGCTCTTACAATAGTTTGGCAGGAGTTCACGTCTCAGCTTTTGCACCGCTCTTCTTTTTTCAGCTCCTTTCAGTTGTGCTTCCCCCCCCCCCCCCCCCCCCCCCCCCCCCCCTTCCTATCCTATATCTGCATGAGCACTCTCCAATCAAGTCCTTTTAAACACCTTTTTTTTTTTCTCCCCACAGTTGAATTTGTGCTCGTCTTTCTCCATCTCCCTCCTACATACGTCCCCGTTTCACCGTTCGCCAAAAAACCCACGACACACACACGCTCGAGTCAGTTTCTGAAGGTCAGCAAGTGTGGGAGGGGAGGGGGGGGGGGGGGGGTGGAACTGTTTAAGCTGGCCATGATCCACGAGTCCTCCACAACAACAACGTCACGATGAGAGAGAGAGAGAAGGAGTTGGAGCGAGCCGAGTCTATTATCGTGATGTAAACATGAACACAGATGTGGTCACCTGACGCAGAGACGAACCGTTACTCCTCTCGATCACCTCCGCGGTCGACGCGTGCGTCAGCGCGAGTTTCGCTTTGAGCGTTTCAGGTCAGACGATTGCGAGTAACGTCAATAAACGTCCACTCACGTGTACCGGTGAGAACTATAGTAGGAGGCGAGAGACTGACTTCTGGTTGAAGCCTGGAAGGAGGCGAGTCTTGAGGAGATAAAAGCATGAATGACTTTTAAAGGGTCAGCGCGTGGGAAACTTCTTTTGAGTTGTGGTTTGAAGCATAGATCTGAGTCAAATAGTAGTATTACTAATTTCTGGCAGTGTGCTTCATGATGTCAGATAAGGAACCAAGGCCGCTTTCAAAGGGACTAGTAGATGAACAATGTAGGTTTGTTTTAATTGTCGCATTTCCACCTTAGCAAAGTGTGGAAATGCGATTTGACGGTTTTCTATGTTTTTTAAAAGTTGCTGTGAGGAACTGGTTATGAAACAGTAATACTGATGCCTCTATGTGACCTACATCAGTAAACTACACCATCAGCTACACGATTGGCTATATCTATATAACGCTTGTCATCGGTGCCGCCGGGTTGGATTGAGGGTCTCCTCCTCCTCCTCCTCCTCTTCCTCCTCCTCCTCCTCCTCCTCCAGGAGCAGAGCTTCTCCTCTCTGGGAGCCAACGCCGACGCCACGCTGCTGGAGATCCAGGACGTATTGCCGGGCCCCGCTGGAGGGAAGGGAGGCAACGGGAGAACCAGAACCAGGACTGAGCTGAGCAGACTGTCAGAACACCTGCTGCAGTACACGGACACACTACCGCTTCTGACCACAGGGGCCGCCAGAATCAACAAATGAAAGCTCCTTTTATGGAAAGACACAAACACACTAGAGAAGAAAAAGATTCTCACTCTTTTCATCTTTTTCATAAAGGCAGAGAAAGTTCTGATGAACTCTATGTTCGGTTCGACTTTGAGCTGAACACACAGATAGAACCACACACACACACACACACACACACACACACACACACACACACACACACACACACACACACACACACACACACGTTGCTAACTAGCTGACAGCAAACATCTGTACAGTTTGTACGTTGGCGAATAAACAGTGGTAAACATTTGCATGAGAATTAAAGACCCACTGACGTCAAGTAAACTCGTTTTTTTTCGGCACATTATTTTTGTATTGTTCAGTCAGATTTTTTTTCTTTTCTAAACACTAAACTTGGCTTTTTTTTTCAATTACTTTTCTTGTTACAATATTCACGTCAGATGTTTTTTTGTTTTTGTTTTTACAAAACCTCCGCCTGTCCGGTCTTTGTCTCGCCACATGTGTGCCGAGCATCTGTCTGTCTCACATCGGGAAAGCCTCTATCTAGCCCCACACACACACACACACACACACACACACACACACGCACACACACACACACACACACACACACACACACGCACACACGCACTCACCAATTCCCCTCAGTGGAAACCTGATCCGCTTCATATTTCCAGTTCAAACGCTGAAACGCGAGTTGCTGGAGAGGCTTGGCAACTCAAAACATCAACGGCAGCAAAAAAGAACCTAATGAACTTTGTGGGGAAAGGATGAAAAGAAATGATCTGCATGGCAGATATAATGTATGCGCTCGAGTACCAACGAGGACAGGTTCCCAGAGTGTGGTTTTACTTTATAAGGGACTGTGCTTCTCCGACAGTTTAAGGGAGGGGGAAAAAAAAAGAAGCGCGCAACGATCTCCGAGGACTAAAATCCGTGTGAGTACGAATAGTCAACCGTGTGCTTATCTACAGAACGCAGTAATCATTGTTGTTGGTATCAACCGTAATGGTTTGTTACGCGTTATTGATTATAATGATAAGTATAGGGGTAGAAAATTGTGCAAAAAAAGGCCTGGAGGGATTGATGAGGGATAGAGCAGAGGACAAAGAAATGTAACAAAGAGAAGCCAAAAAGGGGAAGGATGGTGGTGGTGGTGGTGGTGGTGGTGGAGGTGGTGGGGGCGTGTGATCCGATATCCCCAACTAATCTCTTTTCAAGGCGCATTGGTTCCCGGTGCTTTTTAATCTTCCAAAATGTAGAATAAAGTCCAGCACATTATTCACGTTTTCTTCCTTCTCCATCGGCTGAATGGCCGTCCACTGGCAGGTACGGGCAGCCACTCTCTCATTGGAGCGGCGCGAGCCTGCCAAGCTATAAAAAGCGGCAATAAAAATCACCTCCAGAACCGGCTCAGATGCCGGCCATATGGGCCGCGAGTTTAACAAGGACAAACTGCACCTCCTCACAGCTGCCCCCCCCCCCCCCCCGCTCTCTCCCGGGTTCAATCCTTCTCCTCTGTAGCTTCCCCCCCCCCCCCGCGTGTCGGAGCTCTCTGGTAAGTCCATATATCCGCTCATCTCGTTAGGCTTTCTTCTGCGTCCTTTTTATTTAGTTCACTTCTGGCATCGTTCTACTACTTCACTCCCTTACTCACATTTGTGGAACACAAAACAACCAGACTTTTAACTTAACGTTGTTTTTGTTTTAGTAAATTTAGTATTTTTTTGAAGGCCAACCAGGAAGTTAGCATCGCACCGGTTCCCCCGCCAAAAAGAAAACAGGATTTTTTTACTTTGGATTTTAGATCCAACAGAAACAAACCTTTATGATACTTCTTCAGCGAGATATTCGTCACAAATGAACGCCACTTTTATTATTTTTGAAGCGTAGATACAATCGTCACGTGACTTCACCACCACTAAGCTAACGGAGGACTGGTGTTCTGGTGATCTCATTCAGCCACTTGTTAGCAACCGAAAATTTTGAAAAATTCAAAATTCTTCAGAAGGGTATTTACTGACATATTTTATATTGTAGAACAAAAAGCAAAACGTGTTAAGATTTGTGTTAACCACAGACTTTATCTCAGGCATCGAAAAACAAAAAACACATTCAATAAAAACACTGACTTTGAAACGAGCGAACAGGAAGTGCAAAAAAATGCTGAACTCTATTGACCCTTTGCTAAGTCCCGCCCTCAAATGCAGACTAGCCAATCACAGCCATCAGCCCCCCAGTCTGTCTTCTTTCTCTCTGAAATCACCTTTTAATTCTTCCAGAAATAAGATAATTTATTTAGTGAGAGCAGTTAATGGTATAGCTCTGACAGTTTGACAGAGTAGCAGCCGGAGGGGGGGGGGGCTTAGCGAAAGGGTTTCATGTGTTTCATCGACTGATTTCTCTCTCTCTCTCTCTCTCTTCTCTCTCTCTCTCTCTCTCTCTCTCTCTCTCTCTCTCTCTCTCTCTCTCTCTGTTGTCTTTGTGTTTGATTCGGTAGAATCATTTCTAATTAGTTTGGGCTCTTTTTCTTTTCTTCTGTCCTTGAAGACGCCTTATTTGCTTCCAGACCATTTCAAATAAGAGGCCAGGGAGGTAGAGCGGTTGTCCACTAATCGAAAGGTCTGCGGTTGAATCCCGGGCCTGACTAAGATGTTTAAAATACTGATCCCTAAATTGCCTTGAATGTAAATGTTTACCGCTCCTGAGGAACAGGTGGCACCTTGTATGGTAGCCTCTGCCACCAGTGTTTGAATGTGTGTGTGTGTGTGTGTGTGTGTGTGTGTGTGTTGTAAAGCACTTTGATTGGCCGCCAAGACTTAAAAAAAAAGCTCTCATCAAATGCAGTCCATTCAGCAAATAAGTGTGGTTCTCTAAAAGACGAACAATACACATGTAACACTGAACAGCACAACGACGACCGCTTCCTTTCCTTCAACTTATCAAGTCATTTGTCAACAACGAGGACTTCAGTCCACAAGTGCACTCGTGCCAGAAATGCTTCATCCCCTGGGCCCCTTCTTCTTCTTCTTCTTCTTCTTCTTCTTCTTCTTCTTCTTCTTCTTCTTCTTCTTCTTCTTCTTCTTCTTCTTCTTCTCAGCCAGGCTTCAGCTCTGCCGCCCTGTCATTAGCTCTGAGCTTCAATTAACGGACACACCTGTCACCGCGCTGCGCACCGCCACAGCGGGTCACACCGGGGACGCTGGGGAATTCCCCTCACGAAACCGCTCCGCTCATTATAGATCACGGAGCTGTTGATCTGTTCCTCGGCGCAGGTGTGTTTGCGGTTGAGGTACGGGACTCGCCTCACCCCGGCGTGCTTGCGTACATGAGACCTGGATGGGCGGTTGGGATGCTAATGCTAATTGGGATCGGGAAGCGAAAAGGGGGGGGAGGGGGGGGGTTGTGGGGGTTTGTTGGTTGTCTGCTTGTGCTACCAAGCAGACTTAAGAGCACCAGAGTGACAGCCCTATTAGGGACTAATGGAGGCTGGGACAGCTGAGACCCTAACACACACACACACACACACACACACACACACACACACAATAAAAGACCACCACGCCCATGAACAACCAAGTGACTCCCACCCACCCCTGAGCTTCTCCGCCTGCCTTTACCTTCGTCCCTCCCGTCCTCCATCCCTGTAGTTAAAGATCTTTATGGGTGAGGGAGTGGCACAGGGGACGGGGCGATGGGATGGGCTCCCGTGCTATCAGCCCCCCCCCCCCCCCCCCCCACCCCCACCCCCCCACCGGAGGTAACAAAAGGTCAAGGACTCTCATTTTTCATCTCAGCCAATTACCCTCCCATCTCCAACCCCGGCTTTCCTCCGTCTCTCCATCTGGCCCTCTTACCCTGCTGCGCTCAACCCAGTCCTCTAATCGCATCCATTCTGCCTCACATGAATGCACACACACACACACACACACACACACACACACACACACACACACACACACACACACACACACATACACACACACACACACACACATGTCTCTTCTCACACACATACATGTCTCTTCTCACACACACATGCACACACTGTCCTTCAAAATGAAAAGCTCAAATAGGATGACAAACCACAATCGTTCCATAAATTAAGTGATAAAAAAGAAAAATTCCACTCCAATTATCATTCCTCTTCCTCCAGAGATCCCTCCGAAGCCTCGTCCCTCTTGTGCTCTGGGCTATAACAGATTAGCGGACTCGGGGACGGGTCTGCTGCCGTATTCGGTCCCGCAAGGACGTCCGAGACTATGGGGCGGTTGTGCGTTTGGGTGACACGGGGGGGGGGGGGGTACAGTTCCTGGGCTCAAGTCCCCAGGGGGGGGGGGGGGGGGGGGCCTGACCTTCGAGCGCTCTGTGGTATGCAAAACATGCAGCAGGAAACAAGCTGAACATCTATCTGTCCACATAAAAAGAGGGACTGTTTGCCTGCAGGCCAGGATATGAAGGGACACTGCAGATAAAGAGCCGGGCTGCTGTTGTAGCTGTCAAATGTGTGTGTGTGTGTGTGTGTGTGTGTGTGTGTGTGTGTGTGTGTGTGTGTGTGTGTGTGCTGGGAGGCAGTGGGGGCGGCACTGGTCGTGGGTGATGCTGGCGATTACTTCTAAGAGGGACTACAATTAACCCTTTAGCTTCTCCGTGACCCTCTCATTCTCATACTTAACCCCTCCCAGAGGTCAGAGGTCAACAGGCTGTAAGTAGCCTGTGGGTCCCTAACTATGAATCTGAGACAGTGAGAAGGAAACAGAAGCCTACAGAAGAGTCTGAACATATAGCTGCATCTGTACAGACCGGCTAACGCTCTCAGAGTATTTTAATATACCTGTTTTGTGCGGTCAGGTGGACGAATTAGCGAAGGTGAAGATGATAAATTAGGCAACAGTAATACAAAAATAAACTTCATCTTGAAATTCGATACAGAAATGGGCCTTTTCCCCATTTTCCCAGTTTTGTGCATCCTTGATTCCTCTCCTCGCCCTCATCTCCTTGAGCCTTAATCCCGCCCATGGGAAAAGCGAGCGGCGAGTAAGAGGAGAGAGAGAGAGAGAGAGAGAGAGAGAGAGAGAGAGAGAGAGAGAGAGAGAGAGGAGTCGAGGCAACGGCCGGTGAACAAAACGAGACGTCTACCGTCCAAAATTCAATCAATAACTGGAAGAAAATATTTGGATCTATTTTTTCGGAGCTCTACTTAAAGGGACAGTGGGAATATCAGGGCTCTAGTGGTGAAGGGTTTTCATGGAGATGGACTCTTGAGTAACGTGGATTAAGCGTCAGATTATGTTTTGGCAGCGTTTTAATAATGGCTGTAAGTCACAGCGCTAGAATCCTTTTTTTTTCTTCCTACAGCTCTCATTTCCTTCTAAATTGAGGCGAGGTGTTTATTACTGCAGGTCATGTTTATGTAGAGATTTATAAGAGAGAGAGAGAGAGAGAGAGAGAGAGAGAGAGAGAGAGAGAGAGAGAGAGAGAGCATGAAGATAATAAGAAAGACCGTTTCCTCCTCTTCTCCACAATAACTTTCCTGCATAACTGTTCTCTCCAAACAACACAGATTGCCAGCCGGGATCTGGTATTTCGCTGTGTGACTCATTAACTGTGTGTTCGTACTGTGTTTATGACCCCCCCCCCCCCCCCCCGCCGCCGCCTCCTCCCTGTCTCCTGCAACTGTGCGATGAGAGTCTGTGTGCCCCCAGGAGGGACTCACCGTTTGGGTATGCCCTCCATGGAGACCCCCTGGCTCCTGGTGCAGAACGCTGGAGCCAGGCGGCCTGTAGTGGTTCCCCAGAGAGGCCGAAGGGAGGAGGAGGAGGGGGGGGGGGGGTGTGTGAGGTCTAGAGTTTAGCGGGTGAGGGTGGAGGGGGTGATTTGTCAAGCAGATATGCAGCAGTTGACTGCAGATTTTGATCCAGTGTGGACACATCTGCTCGAGACATTTCGCTCAATTTGCCACACAACATTGTTTATTTTACATGCAGTCGACACACACACACACACACACACACACACACACACACACACACACACACACAATAGGAACCAGAGCAAAGAACGCCGGCCTCTCTGCGGTGGACACGTTCTTAAATATGGATCACGCGTGCATTGTCTGAGGGTTCAGCTCGAAGTGAACAATAGACAAAGGAGGCTGCAGAAAGAGAAGTTGCTGCAGTGTTTGAAAGGCCCTGTCAGCACTTATTCTGAAATGAAAAGAAAGGCAGAAAGACAACAAAAACACAGCTGGTAGTGTGAGATGAGAGGAAAAGAATTGTGAAAACACACTCTCGCTCTACTTTGAATAACCCGGTTCCCTCTTCAGAGGGGAACTTCGGTCGCCCTGCTGCGTTCTCTTCACTTCAGTTGGTTTACATTGACTTTAATCAATGTGGCCGCACCTACATGCTGAATAATTTAATGGGTGGATACACTGGCTTTTGGAGGGTGAAGCTGTACAACCCACGACAACTTCCAGTAAGCAGATGCAACCGGCGGTGATGATTCACTAGAAACAGCACCTGGTTTAACTCCGTCACGGGTGTTTTTTTTTTTTAAAGTTGAGAGTCGATACTCAATACCTGTGAGGTATCGACCGGAATATCCCAACGCCAGGTCGCACCGAAACTTCTCCAAGTGAAACAACACCTGCAATCGATCCTTTCTTGTGCCCAGATTATCGTTATCATGAATCCCACTGCTCTTCTTGGCCCCCGGCCCCGTGCTGCATTCAAGTGCTGGGATTGGCCAGGCGTCCACGCTTACCCAAGGTACCGCTAACCGGTGACCGGAGGTCAATGCCGGCTGTACGCAGGGCGGGTCTTGTGATGCGGAGCGGTGGGATTGGTGAATATGCCTGATCGTCTGACTGCATTGGGGCGGCGGAGTCGGGTCGACTTGCAGCTAACGGTGCTAACAGCGCTAGTTTGTGGCGGGGGGGGAGTCCCGACGCCGTGGGTCAGGGGGCGGAGTTACGATCAGCTATGTGACGCGCAGCTTACATTCACATGACGGGCGTTGAAAGTAGCGCTCTATTGGCATCCTATCACGTATTCATACTGTTATTGTAACTTTTTGAACAATAACCAGCTGCTGTCATGCATATTACCAATATTTTCAGGAGAAATTATCTTTTTTTCTTTTACTCCACTAAACTCTTTCCAACGCAGGATAAGAATATCTCTCGAAAAAAAACTTTTTTTTAAAATTATTTTTTATTTCTCCTGCCAACTGAAAGTGTAGACTTCACTTTGGGCACGTTTGGTTTCCTGGATTGTTATTCCACCGTTTTTTGATCCCCCGCTGGTGCTGAAGGGCCGCTGACAGAGGCAAACACCGCTGCCCACAGAGCTGACGTTCACACTCGTGTCTCAGAGGAAGACGGTGAAACACGCTCTCTGGTAGAGACGACTCTGTTGGTTTACAGGACGGCCGAATGAGCATGGAAAGCCTGGCCTCAGTTAGAGCCATGGCAACAATACTACCATGTTTAAATAAGCCCGGGTGTCAGGGAAAGTCTTAACATATCACACGTTTCATTCAGAGTTCCTGTTGTAGAAAGGTTCTTTTATGTATTATTAATAAAGGCAATAAAAAAAAAAAAAGATCAAGGAGGAAGACGGGAACTGTTGCTCTTTTCGGTGCAAAACGTGACGAGTGTGATTACAGGGAGAGGATTCCCAGATTGGAGGGATCATCGAGTCCACAGCAGATTATTGTTTGAATTACATGAACATAAGAACGGTCTTTATCTCGGCAGGTCTGTCATTTTGCCTGACGTGCAATTCTGATGGTGGGTCATTATGTTGTACACGACCGCATGCATGCATGCGCACGTTTGCACGTGCGCATGCATGCACCCGATGTCTGTCTCTACAGTCGGATCGCGTTACATTTCCTCTCTTCAAATTACATTCGGGATTGGTTTGTGGAAATATAATCTATGATGGCAATCGTGCCGATTTTTTATTTTTTTTCACCATTTTTATCAAAATACGATACGAGTGAAAATGCTGACCGATCCCACGAGAGCGGCTGACTTACACCTGAGAGCCGGCTTAACTAAACTAAAAACTGAAAGGGAAAGCCTTCACTATTGGACAGTGTCAGATGTAAACGAAATGTTGACCAAATAATTGCAGAAGGTTAAAGTTCTCGGCAAAAATGTATTTTACTTGACTTTAAATACATGCAGAGGGATCTCAGATCCAGCAGGCAGAACTGGATTGATAAACCAGATTCATATTTGCTCACTAAAGTGTCCCCCCCCCCCACACCTTCTCTCTCTCCAGCTGTCTCTCTTTCATCCCTCTCTCGGAGCTCCGTGGCCCGGGTCCAGTTTCACGGGCTTAAATCGAATCAGGAAAATCAACTTCGTCTTCATCCTCATCTTTAATGAGAGAGGTGGAGGGATTTCCAAGGTGCTGCTCTGTCCTGTTTTCTTTAGAAAGGTCTCGCCTGTTCTGGGAAGGAAGCCTGGACAAGTGGATTAGCTAAAACCCAAAGGAAGGAAGAAACAGATACGCCGGACCACATCGCAGTACGCACACACAAACCTCACGTAGTGTAGAAACAAACTGGACGCGCCGGGACGGAGAGGTGTTATAAGAGCTCTTAGGAGGTTACTCCCTCCCTAGCCCAGAATCAAACGGCACCAGAGAGGAGAGGGAAGGAGGGGAAATCGAAAACACATTTTCACCCTTCGCCCTGACATGTGGAACCTGTACCGGGACTGTTTTCTTTTCATCTGGCTGTGATGGGGCTCAGGGGCTTCTACGGTGTCCCCTCTGCCCTCTCCTCCCAGGAGGGCCGCGCTGACCTAATTAGCAACCAGGACACCCGCTCGCCGAGAACAACAGCACCTTCGCGGCCTCATGCTAAGGCCTCATACCCTTCGCGAGCTAAAGTAAGCGGTGCTGCATCCTCTTGCGCTCGCCTGGATGTCTGACTGAACTTACGGTCATGTCGGAGGAAGCTGTGCGTTCCGGTGAGGTTCTCTCCTCACATAGGAGCAGAATCGCCCTATGTGTGTAAAAAAAAAAAAAAGACCCTTCGCTAAGCCCCGCCCCCCCTCGCTGCTTCTCCGTCAAGCTGTCAGAGCTACGATACCATGGAGCCCACACTGTCACTAACTGCACCCCCGGAATAAATAAATAATCGTATTTTTGGAAAAAAGTGATTTCAGAGAGAAGCAGACAGAAGGGTCTACAGTATGCATTCTGAAGGATAGATCCAGGATGTCAGACTGGTTCAGCAGCAAAAACAGCTTAAAACGATAAAGATAGAAGCTAAAGCTACAGATCTCAGTGAAAAAGGTGAACCATCACATCACCTGACGGAGACGGAAGACAATGAAATTAAGGAACACTGTTCTTGTAAAGCCGGGTCGATCTTTATTCACTGTTAGAATCATTAAAAAGCTACACCAGCAGCAGCAGCAGCATGTGTTTACATTCAGTACACCTTCAATAGTTAGCATAGCATAGAGGTGCTAACGCTAGTTAATGACGTGCATCAGAGTCTTTGGAGCAGAGCCGGATAGTTCTCGGACCCCGCTTGGAGTCGATGCTACGCTATGATTGGCTGTTGTCTGCGTTCATGGGGCGGGACTTAGCGAGGGGGGGGGGGGGGGGGGTCAATCAATCTTACCAAAAGAGCTAACTGGATTGACACAGCTAGCTTTGTTTATTGGTGGGAAGCTCGTCATATCGCTACACCAGTTCATTTTGCTGGATGAGAAATGGCAACCTTTGAACTGGAAAATTGCCCCCTTTGAAAGCCTATTTTAACGTCCTCATTCGTCCGTCTGTCCCTTGAAAGATCATGTTTGATGGATTGATCTTTAAAATGCATCTGCTTGTAAGTGCAGCTAGAAAAGAGGGACGCGTGGGCGTAACAAAGACAGCGTACCTGCAACCTCAGCTCTATCGTCAACTGCCGTCGGTCGCTCACACACACTTTGAAATGAGGGCTTTCCCCCCCCCCCCCCTGCAGTTTCAGAATCCCCCCCCACAGCTGAGAATGTGTCGAGCAGCGGTCCGCCCACCCACTGCGTGGGGTCCATGTAAAGCGCTCTGCCGTGCAGCCGTGACAGTCTGCTGGGTCGCGACGGGATCCCCTCTCCTTCGCTGCTCACACCTTTGAGATTGAACTTTACGCTCCACACAATGACATTCAAATAAAAGCTGCGGTCTCATGAAAAGTTACAGGGTGTTTCGGTAAATGAGCCCTCAGCTGTCGAAGAATAGTGGACCTCGGTTAACGAGTTGTTTCTATCTGCTGTAAATGAAGAAACATTCCCACCAGATCAAAAGACGCTTTAACTTTTAACTTTCGCTGAGAACACAGCAACACTGCTCGAGAGGGGGCAACAAACACAAGCTGCTGCATGGGTCACACGGTACTTAGCAATATCAGTGTGTCAGCTTTTCTGTGCAACACTTTGGCCTCGACTGGAATAGCTCAACAACTTTTGGATATTCCAGCCTCAAAAAGCATGAAGCCTGCAAACTTTGGTTTTTACAAACTTCAACTTTCCACATGGAGCTATCCTGAGGTCACATTCTGCATTTGTCCAAAGCATTTGTTAATGACCATACCTGCAAAGATCATGACATTCCCATCAAGCCTCACTTTGTGTGCACGTTAGCATGCTGGCGTTAGCATGCTGGCGTTAGCATTTAGCTCAAAGTACAGCCTCACAGAGCTGCTAGCACGGCTGTAGTCTTTCTCGTCAAAGAAACCCTCAAAGAACACATGCTAATGGTAAAATATTATCCAAACTGTCATGTTTTTAAACATGTACTACAGTTCTGGGTTCAACTTTGACCTGCTTGTCATAGTTTCACTTTTACCTCCATATAAAGAATTTTGGCTAAACTGTTGGTTTTGCTAAATAGCTGACAAACTATTCTGTCGTTCTTCTTTGTTTCATTTCTGCATAAATGAGAGAATGCACACACACACACACATTTTGAATAATGTTGTGTTTCCCTTTGTGGTTTATGTGTGAGGCATCATGGGGGTCTACTTCATATTTGTTCTTATCGGGGACGCCATAAAGATCAGCTAACCGCAGCATGTCTCTGCACTGACTCACGAGCACCGACAGGCTCACCACAGTGTAGGCAGAAGAAACCACAGGAGAGGTGGGAGAGGACAGCGATGCAAGGTGGCGGGGGGGGGGGGGCGGGGGGGGTGAGGTAAACTAACTGTGAACTAGTTGGGAATCCCTCTCAGATGGTCGCACGAGGTGAGCTTCAGCAGATGTAGCGGCATCAGCGGGGATTCGGAGCTCCGCAGCTGCCTGCTGCAGAGGTGGACAGAAAGTGCAACCGCAAAGGTCAAAGGTTTCTACACATGTTGACACTCTCTCAGTAGTAAACTACAGCAAAAATCCCAGTGAGAAAGAGCTAGAGGGTTACAGGAAATGTAGAAAAAGACATTGTTATTGGGAAAAACATTTCCTGTAATCTCAGGTAAACCAGTAAGTGTGAGTGTGTTGTTACATGCCTGATATGTAAAGATGCAACGGGGGATTTAAAGATGCAACGGGGATGCAACGGGGGAAACTAAGTGAGCAACTAAACTTGGTTCAAGTAAATCTTCTCGGTGATCAATTTCACATTAAAGAAGATAAATAATAAGTAAACAAAACCACTCAATGGGGATGGCAGTTTGAAAAGGACGAGTCATACTGAAAATACCAAATTTGCCACATAAGCTTCCAGTCAACAACCAGCCAGTTGACTGTTTGTTTTGTCTTCTGGGAAAACAACGCTGGCTCCCTTTACTGAATGCGTGGGCACGAACCTACGACAAATCCGCTCGGGTAGATTTGGAAATGACACCGCTTATTGTTTTTGTAGTCACTCAGAACGAAAAAAAACACGCACATCCGGGAAAAAAAAAACCTTCAAGCGGATGCAGCAATTATAGAACATTCCTATGATCTTGATATTGCAGAGCATCTATATGTACACATTATGTATAAGTCCGACCGTATATGTCATTGTTTTATATATTGCATGATATTTTTTTAACGTGTTTTTGCATGTCTCCCGGTGTTAGTGGTGTCGCATGCGTCTGTCTTTCGGCACCGTGGGGGGGACCTCTGGACCTCTAAAATGAGGCGTTGAAGGCCGTGGGGGGGGGGGGGGGGGGGGGGGTGAACCTCGTATTCCGAGGTGAGAGCGGCGCTAATGTGTTTGGTTAGAGAGACTGGGTCGTTACCTGAAACCTACCATCTGAAAACGGAGCTCCCTGCTGACATGTGAAACCTGAAGGGCCTATTCAATTTACTCACAACTCACACGAACACAGACGGACGGACGGACGGACGGACGGACGGAGAGGACAAGAAAGAAAGACAGAAGAGAGTTTTTGCGTGAGTCAACCAGGGCTGTTAACGTTTCCACTACAGAGGAGGGCGAATTCACACTCCTCCTCCTCCTCCTCCACTCAAACTCCTTCCTGATAAAGCTTGCTCAGACGTCTGGGTTTTCGGCGTTCCGATGGAAAAAAAAAAAAAAAAAAAAAAAACGCAGCTTAGTCCTGCACCACAGGCCCTCTTTTCTTTCGCGGCTTCCACCTGACGGGTTTTCCCTCTCCTCAGCGTCCAGACGGACCACGCCGAGAGCCAGACCGGAGCACAAACACGGGCGGGAGAGTAAAGGTTGGCAGGTGTATAGACAGACAGCAGGGAGGGAGGGAGGGAGGACAGGTTCAGTTTGGGCCGACTCAAATTGTCAAGGGGAGGGGGGGTGAGACAGGTAGGGAGAGAGAGGTGAAGAAACTGAAGCTGCTTGCTGTTGTGGGTTCGAGGGGAAAAGAGAGAGCAGGGGAACCCAGACACAAACAAAAACACTGGCGAGCACTTCAATGATTCCTCTCTCTCTCTCTCTCTCTCTCTCTCTGCCTCCCCCCCCCCCCCTCGCCTCCCCCCTCGCTAGCCTCGCATAAACAAATATAACATGGAAACATCTCGGAGAAGTCTGAAGTGAACGAGGGGAGGAAAAAAAAAAAAAAAAAGGGGGACAAATTGTCACGGTGAGTTTTGTCGTTTCCATTCCATAAAAGAGACCAATTGGATTCGACCGCCAGGCGGCCGCTGCCTCTCCTCCGACATCCAAATCACATCAGCCATAAAAACTCAAGTGGCCGCAGAGAAATGTCACCCTGTCAGACGTCTATCCGCCCCTTTCATAAGTAATAAAAACCTGAAATAGAAAAGAGAAAACAGGCTCATAAACGGCTCACACACACACACACACACACACACACACACACACACACACACACACACACACACACACACACACACACACTCTTGAACCTCTGAGGGTCATCTTTTGAAGACCAGAGGGAGGAGAGTATGAAGGAGAGAGAGAGAGTGTGACTGATGGACCACAGGCACAGACGACTGACAATAAGCATGTTCTTGTACCACACACACACACACACACACACACACACACACACACACACACACACACGAGAAAGGTGGGCCTTTCTTTTGGGCATGCATCTCTGCTTCTTCCCAACTGTTGGCTAGTTGGTTTGTGCAGAGCTGGTGGTAAACAGGAAAGCGGCCGTGTTCCTACAGAGACGTTGTACACATGTCCAAAGAACGCTCTAATAATACCAGCGTGTGTCCCGCATGTCTCAGTCGGAAAATGTCTCCACTGGAATAAGGCCTAATTCTGCATATCCAAACGGAACATGATGTTTACATGAGCCATATTAAATTCTAAATATTTTGGAAGGAATAATAGTGGAATATGAGCGCGCATGAGAACGTAGTCGCTGAGGAGCGTTCATTTTTCCTGGAGAGATACCGTCACCGCAACCGTGACCAGCCCGGTCCGAACTCTTACCTAACATTAACACAACCGTAAACCTGCATTTTGTCCCCAGAATCAAAGGCGAGTCCTCACAATGTGACTGTGTGCAGACACAAACCGTTAAAAAAATGACACTAACACACACACACACACACACACACACACACACACACATTGTGTCTCCTTCGAAGACACAATGTCACAGATAACTGCGGCTCCTTGGTCTGGCTGGTAATGACATCATGCCTGGGTCTGCTCCCAGAGATCCCTGCTGCTGGCACACGGCCAGCCATCTGCAAAGAGCCCCACACACACACACACACACACACACACACACACACACACACACACACATGCATGCATACACGCCACAATGTTAAGAGCCAGTCTTTCTCTCTCTCTCTCTCTCTCTCTCTCTCTCTCTCTCTCTCTTACATTGTGTCTCTGAGAGATTAAAGTGAAAATGGTTCCAGTCACAGAAAACAACTGTCTGCTCAGAAGCTACACACTGAAACATTTCTGTTCACTCAGGTTCATTCACCTTCGGCCGTCGTAGAAGTTTTGCTTTTTCTCTCCTTAAAATTGATATATTTTTTTGTTTGATCAACACTTTCAGTTGTTTTCTCACTCGACACCCTCGTGCTTGATTTGCTTCCAAGCACGACTCTGTCTTGACTTGTCTCCAAGTGCAGAGTAGACTGTGGTGCACAGATGACTGTTTGATTTGTCCACAACAACAACAAAAAAAAAAAAGTGTGTGAAATTATATTAATATATTAATTAAGTGTTAAACGGCTAAGTATGAAGGTAGATTTGTGTCTTTATTACGCAAACAAAAAAATATGTTTTGAAAGCAAATTTCTCGCACTGCAATCAAAAATCAAGTTTGTAAGTGAAAATATATAAACTGAGAATAAATTATTTGTTAGTTTTGCTTATGAAACTATCATTTTTGGTTGCAAAACAAAAACCTTTGCTTTCAAAACCAAAAGCTACGGTTTCAAAACCAAAACCAAAACGTAAAGCTACAAGTTGAGTTTGGACGTAGTGGGCGGGGCATACGCTGCTGAATGAGCCAGGAGTTTCTATTGGTGGGTTGGACTTACGTCACATGCACGCAGAAAGTGAAGCTTCATGTCAACAACACCTCATGTCGTTCTTTAAAAAAAAGAGACTCTACGACACTAACAACATGAAAACAAAGTGAAGCGCTAACAGAGCAATATAAAGTCAACTTACCTCCATGCCGCTCATCACAGTAACCTCTACAGTGGAAGTAGATGCCGGGATCCAAGTCGAACCCACCAATAGAAACTCCTGGCTCATTCAGCAGCGTATGCCCCGCCCACTACGTCCAAACTCAACTCATAGCTTTACGTTTTGGTTTTGGTTTTGAAACCGTAGCTTTTGGTTTTGAAAGCAAAGATTTTTGTTTTGCAACCAAAAATTATAGTTTCATAAGCAAAACTAACAAATAATTTATTCTCAGTTAATATATTTTCACTTACAAACTTGATTTTTGATTGCAGTGCGAGAAATTTGCTTTCAAAACATATTTTTTTTGTTTGCGTAATAAAGACACAAATCTACCTTCATACTAACCTGGTCTCCTAAAAATGATCCGTTCCCATCCAACGAAACTGCATCGTCAATTATGTTTTAGAGGGAAACCTATTTTCTTCCGGATCATAAATGCGTTATTTCAGGATTTCATGCACCACACACACCCACGATGTTTCGTGACCCGGATAGTCGGAGTACGCTCGGTCTGGCTAACTTAGCTAAGATGCTAAGATGCTAACGGTGGAGCCTCAGAGTTCACTGAGGTGCTTAGACCTTCAATGACAAGCGTGAGGACGTTCTGCTGTTTCTCACTCAGCTAAAAAAAACAACACATTTTTACACACTTTCACTTTTACTTGAGTCAAATTTCTTCAAAGTAACAGTACTTTTACTTTTTGTTTAGGCGAGCGGCATCTCATAAGGCGTTGGCTTTTGTAACCAGAGACAGATCTACCAGAAAGTGCTTTCAGAGTTGACCTTTTTCATGCCAAAAGTGCTTGAAGACTCGCAAACACTCTCTGCTGCCAAGCCAGTCAAAGGGGTTAAAACCTGAGCGGCCTCTGCCAATTCCAACTGCTGCCTTAAAGGCCTAAAGTACTTAGTAAAGTGATCCGTAATGCTGTAATCATGCAACAAAACCAATGTTAGGTTGAAGACATGCGAGGACGTGAGAGTGGCTTTAAAAACAGGAGAGAAGTTAGGTTTCAGAAGTCTCTTCCACCCAATAATTTAGTGTCCATGTGTTCTTCATCTCCGAGAAAAGGGGCAGTGAACCACGCGGCTACGTGGTTCACACACACACACACACACACACACACACACACACACACACACACACACACACAGTGGAAGCGTATCAGACGCTCTGCATGGGGCCTGATTCACACAATACAGCGCAGACAGACATAACAAACATCTCGCGCACACGTCTGCACACGTTTCCTAGTCCTAGCCTGAAACCGTCGCTGCTGAGCGCGCACCTCTGTGTAAGTCTATGTGTGTGTGTGTGTGTGTGTGTGTGTGTGTGTGTGTGTGTGTGTGAGTGTGTTACCGCCGGTGTGAGCGGAGGACCAATACCGCCGGGGTCGACCCGTGCCAGCTGCTTAGAGCTGATGGAGTGAGCCACACACATGCTGATCCGTGACCTTAAAGACAACAGAGGAGAGGAGACGAGGGAGTGAGGAAAGGAAGAAGGAAGAGGAAAAAGGAGCAGCACACACGGGCTGATGTTGAGCAGCTGCAGACACTGATACACATCAAACTACTCTGACGGTTTGAGAACGAGCTGGAGTCTCCTCACCTTGTCCTGTTGGGTCAAAAAAAACAAACTACTTACCACACAAAATCAGGTTGTTGTTGTTAGTCACGGCCAATAATTGATTTATTCTGTATTAAAACAACTTTAACAAATAATACTGTAAAACTAATACCAAACATGGCATCATCAGCTGCTCCTGTGGATGTCTTCTTTCCGTTTGGTTTGAGTAACCACGATCTTCTTTCATGTACTGAACCTGTATGTATTCAAGTTTTGTAAAAAATTGCCGTCGTTTTTTCTGCATTTTTGCAAGTGTGACGGATACGAAACAAATTCGCGAAACGTCGCTTCGGTTCGGAAGCGCCCGACATTCAACGTAACCCCCGTGTCTTGCATGAACGTACAATGGTCAACGTTGTTTTCTGGCGACTGGGTTGAGACGGGCTTCTCCTCCTCTGTGCACACGGAGGGTAATTGGGCTTGAATCTCTTCACTGTTCTGCACAAAGCGTATAGAGACGTGTAAGTATACACAGACTATTTTTACATCAAGAGGACTGCGGTCTTCCAGCTCCTAAAGCCCGTAAAGGCCTCACACAGAGAAAGACACCATCTCTCCCTACACACACACACACACACACACACACACACACACACACACACAGTTTCACCACCCACTGCTTGGTGTTTGTTTAATATGGCATTTCAGTATGAGAACAGTATATCCTGCTCTCGTCTTTATAAGGGCACAGCTAATGCAAGACAAGCCCCCCCAATTTAAATTACACTCACACACACACACACACACACACACACACACACACACACACACACACACACACACACACACTTGTTAGTCCCGTGCCAACGGCTGCTGCCTCTTGGCACCGCCCCGGGTTAACGTTGCCCCAACTGAGAAATAGCATCTGCTTCATCTCTCTTTTCTTTTACCCAACCGCTCTCCTCCTCTGAACTCACTAACACCCTTCCATCTCTCGTCCAAAAAATGCACACATGCTGACACACACACACACACACACACACACACACACGTTATTGGGGCTGGCACCAGTGCTGGAATCTTGTCTGTCTGTCTGTCTGTGATGGTGAGAAGCGCTGAAAGAACAGATTTAGACTTTTGTGTTCTTAAGTAGGCCAACGCTTCAAAAAACAAATCCCTGCTTACCGTTGGCCTGGAGTTGTCACTGTGAAGCTAATAAATACTGGAAAACCAAGTTTGGGGAAGGACTAGTCCTGTTTATCATCTGCCTGGAGCCCTTTACAGCCGCTGAAGCCGGCCAGTTCGTCTACACGGAACACCGCGGCTCGTTTTTCAGATAATGCTGAGTTGCTAAATTCAACTCATAAACAAACTGTGTCAAACACTGATATACGACTGATATTCTTAACACACATTAAGATGTGACCGGTGGCAGCAGATGTGGACTATATTTGGTCGGCAGTAATTTGAAAGCGAAGGAGACAGAAGTTTGTCTTACTTTCACAAACACACCGCTGATCAAATTTGGTCAGATTATTTTTACCTTTTCTAAGTGTGGCAATGTCTGCTGGTCTGTTGGTCAACTATCTATCAATGATCTATTGCTATGAACTGTTGTACAGAAATCTATGGTCCCCAGAGGCTGAACCCTACAGTTGTGTTAACTAAGCACGAAGCAAATTTTCACCTCTGTTACCCACTAGAGTTTGACTGCGGGATCAGTTGTGTCTGGTTGTGTTAATCCCACTAGCAATCCACACGTCGGCTGGTTTACCACAGTGGCATGAACCCAAAATAAAGAGATTTTGCTGTGATTTAATTTCAATAAAGGATAAAAAAGGATTCTTAAATAACTATTTGTAAAAAGTCTGAGTTCATGCTTTGTCAGCTCTGTCCGCAAGACAAACAACTTTTAAAATCATTTCCCAAATGGAGTTGGAATCGATCAGTGCTAAACTGGGATGACACTCTAGCTGCTCCGTCAACACTCAAAAATAACGGCATCTCGGGATAAATACGGCAGCGACGCTTGCCATTAATTACCGAGAATGCGGCGGCTCGCCAAAGTCTATTTTGTCCCTCCACAGTTTCATGATGATCCCGAAAATGTTTTCACACTTCTCAACGAGTGGGCTGGCTGGCCCTATCGGGTAGCATTTCCCACCGCAGAGGTGCACAGCCGGAGTATAATATTACATAAAATGGATATACATAAATGGATTGCACTTCAGTGGAGTAGCCTAAATGTAGTTAGTCACATTCTTCCACCACTGCTAGAGGAATAGCACAAAACGTCTTAGACGTAGACTCTTATTTGTTCTCGGAAAGTGTACCAGATTGATGCATTTCATTTTAAATTGTACAAACCTTACCTCCAGGGGACCGTGACCCCAGACCCCACTAGAGGGTCCAAGGTCCACACACTATAGAATCCCAAAAAAAAATCCTGTGGAGAACACTGGACAGTCTATGGTTCATACGCATACAGCTCTGGGAGCACACAGACGGCAACGGCATTTCTTCTTACGCTTCTGATTCAACACAGTCGTGACATCAGTGACGTCAGGGGCAGAGGGGACGTCTAAAGCTAAATAAAGTAACAGCAGGTTTGCGGAAGAGAGAGTGAATGAAGGAGAAGATTTGAACACCGAGAGGAGAAACGCAGAAAGCGAATGTCCAGTGAAGCGTTAGAAACAGAGAAGAATGTCTCTGATTTTGCATATTGAAGTGAAAAACAATGAGGAACAGGAAAACAGTGTTTTTGTTGTTCCTTTTACAGAGCCTACAGACTTCATGAGAAGATAAAGATAGACAGAAGGGGGTAACCCTGTGTGATGGAGGGAAACGGTGAAGAGAGGGGAGATAACGCAGAAGGCCACAGTCATGCTTGGAAGACCTCTGGTTTGCAACACTGAAAAATGATGCAGATTTCTGTTGAAGCTCGTGGGGGGAAATCACATACAGATTTCTGAGTAGAACACACAACCGGCTGAGATTGACTGTTGTAACAATCGCATGAAAAGGCCTCATTGTGCCTGGGAAAGCATCCGACAACTGTACAAAATGCCAAAAAACTGAAAGGGGCATCCCGACAGCTTAGCGATTATCATGCCGCGCATGGTTTCCTCTGACAAATCACGAAAAACAATCCGGGGCTTACAGCTGACTGGTCTAATGCTAAGGCGCGCTATGCTACGCTAACGTCGCACAAACGCCGGCAAGGCGATTACCGTTCTCTCGAGGGCTTTGCGGGAGGACAAACGGCCGCACAATGGGGACACTTCACAAGCCTAAGCAGAGCTAAGCCGCGTGGCATTTCTTGGATATTTCAAGTCAAATTTATTGCAAATTCTTATTGGCAAGTGTTTGTTAAATCTATTTTTTACCAGCACTGATCTTTGTTTACGTCACACTGTATAACCCCCCCCCCCCCTTGCTGCAGGGGGCTTTCTTGTGGCTAAACCTCATGTATTCTTTAGAATCTCCCATTTATACAGAGCGTGTTGGAAGAACTGCTGTAGATCTTCCAATTTCTCCGTCACCTCAGCCACATCAATCCAGACATATTTATTTTACAAGGTAGTGTGTGTTTTTATGTAACCCAGCACAGTGTAATTCCCTCGAACGCAGCCTCTTTCATTTCTAAACGATGTGAACTATACGGCCACAATATTAGCATAAAAAAAGCTTTGGAGAAACTCAATATTTAAGTTCTGTGCTGCACTGTATGAAACGAGATGAAACTTTAAAAAGTTCCTCAAATGAAAATTGAAGATCGGGAGGCCGCACAAGTTTAGTGCAACGTAAATACTGTTCTGCAGTTCTGGAACGTACAAAGTGGATCCCTTTGCTCAGCAATTACAATACTTCAGTCGTGTTCATCTGTGTTCTGTTAAGCCTTTCAGTGCAGATTGCGGGTCAAACGAAAATACTGGAGATTTTGGTGGAGCGCCGCCAGACGTCACGATAAGGATCATGTTGGCCGCGCTCTTGATTAACTCCTTAAAACCCCCATTTGTTTATAATAATCCATCCATGTGATGTATTCAGGCCGCTAAACCGTGCGATTCTGTGTCTTTGGGGCTAAATGGGGTAATTTGTTTTGTTTTAATAAAGCGGGTGTTTTTCTTGGATCAGATTGTCAAGGAGCAAATTGCTTTCTAATCACGTCACATGTGGAAAGTCCAGATGATGGCGTACGGGGGGGGGGGGGGGGGGGGGGCGGTCACTGCTGACCCGACTCCTCCGACGCTCGCACGAGTCCACACGCGAGGATTAACGCAGCTCTGTTTTCTTTGCAAAGCAAAACATGTCACTTCATTTGCCCCAGTTTAGCCTCTAATCACAGTGACGGACAGGAGAGAGGGGGGGGGGGGGGGGGGGGGGGGGGGTAGCAGCATGAAGTTTGACAAGTGGACTCTCTACACCCTGGTATGTTTTTTTGGTTAGGAATCACGAATCAACTCTTTTACATTCAACACACCTACACCTACACACACACACACACACACACACACACACACACATGGAAGCAGACCAGCCCAGTCCAATTTGTTGCTGCATTAAAAAAAGTTGACACTGAAATTGTAACTCCTGTAAATCTTTAAGATTTTGCACTGAGTTTCTGGTGTACGATTTATTATTGTAACAAAAAACAGTTAAGTAAATTTATATCTATGTATTTATTACATTTTTGTTTAACAATGTTAGGAAAGCAACATCATGTCAAGTCTGATGTTGCCTTTTACATAAAAGTCACTTCCTCACAGTGAGGCTTACAGCTGACTGGTTAAAGACGGGTTTCGTATCGGGGCTGAAAAAGTCGTATCAGTCCATCGTCAGTGGGAAAGTCCACTATGGGCAGTAGAGAGGGGTCAAACAAACACAGGACTTTCACCCAGGAGAGTGGTGTGTGTTCACGGCCTTGTGAAACCAAACGTAAACTTTGACGCTTGTCACATAACATAAAGCTTGTTATATAAGAAAGTCCACTAAAGGCACTATTTTCCAACCTTAACATAAAAACAAACCATTTCCCAACAGTAACCATTTCACCTATTTCCCCGAGTGTGATAGGAACCGGATATGAAACAGACAAACGCAGGACTTTCACCCAGGAGATCACTGTTTGTGTCCCATGTGAAAACCCAAAGTAAACACACTTAACATTAAACATTATTTCACTGTTTTTTCGAACCCTAACCAAGTAGTTTCCCAACGTTAACGTTTTTACAAGGCTGGTATTTAAACGCATTCATGAAACACGTGTTTGGTTCAGAAACGTTGACGTTAAACGGATCCCTGCTTTGCACGATACATACAATGCCAACTTCTTTTTTCCTGCCTTTGGCTGAGCAGAGATTATTCATCAGCTATATATATATATATATATATATATATATATACGAGGAGTTCGGAGAACCGCGCAGTCGAGCAAAAGGTCGCCAAAATAAAGAGAACAGAGAACGACGTCATAAAAATGGAACACATTGTGCCCATTCTGTTGAACAATGCTCCGCGAATGTGCGTTCAGAAAGCAGCTCAAAAACAGTAAAAAAAAGCGAGTCTTCAGGAAAGAGGTCGGGCAGCAGAAGGGGGCCTGTGTGGCCCATTCAAACCAGCAGCGTGTGGCGGTGGGCCTAGAACAGCCTGCAGCACATTTCCATAACAGGAAAGGTCAGTGTTGTGGCTCCAGGGGCTTCAGAGACGCTAACACAATCCATACCAGGAGCTCTCTGCTCCGCTGCTCCATACCTGTTGGCCGGACTCCATTCGGCGCTATAGTCTAATATTACACGCTGTATTGTATATCATCAATCTGAGCCTGACAAATATATGCTATATTATATATATATATATATATATATATATATATATATATATATATATATATAGCTCTAATTATTCTTCAGGGAAAGTCAGACTTTTCCTTTTAAAGATAACTCAGTAAGTCATGTTAGACTGAACCTGAAGATTTTGTATCGTCTCCTCACAAAAGTGTTTATGTTTATTCAAATGTTTTTTTGTTAAAAATTTGTTGCAAGAGCAGAGAGAAATGCAGAGCTTTAATACGGCTAAATACTGTACTTGAGTACAATTTGAGATTGTTTATACTACGAGTATTTAAAAAAAACTTAAATATCACGATTCATTATTTGTCTTTACTTGTTGCTTTACTAAATTCTTACACACGGAATATAATGATCATCGCGTTAAATAAGATATTATTTATAGATTACCCAACAAAAACTAGAAAAATGTAGCTTTATTAAAATGCTGCTTAATCAATAAAATACAATAATACATTATAATAATAATAAAATGTATTCTGTACTGTACATACATCTTTGATTGCAGGGATTTTACTTGTAAAGGAGTGTTTTTTTTGTATATTTGTTTTATATTTCTGATGCTACTTTTATTAATAAAAGTCAGACTTTTGTCACGACTGGGATATGAGACACTGCTCACAATAGGAGGGTCGCGATGTACAATATTAACAATAACCGTGACATTTAAAAAAATTAAATATTTGTATCATGTAGATAATTCACATGTGATAATATTGTGTGAATCACGCAGCACTTAAATCATATAAAGTATGGATTCAGACTCTCTCTCCACCTCCCTACACTCATATTTTTTACAGTATGTGTGTGTGTATGTGTGTGTGTGTGTGTGTGTGTGTGTGTGTGTGTGTGTGTGTGTGTGTGTGTAGCTGTGGTGGGCTGTGCGCTCTGACGTACAGTGTTTGATGTTGTGTTCCATACAAAACAACAGCAGAGGAAGTTGAAACAGCTTCTGGTCTTTCTCTTGGACCAGGCCCCGGGGCCTCAGGGGGCCCGTAGGAATAAAACCCTCCTTAGCGCAGCCTCGTATACCTCAACACCTGCGGCACACAAAAGCCCTCTGTGAGAGAAACAGTCCCTCAAAAGTCAGAAACGCTTGTGTACGACAAGGAAAACGACGGAGCGTCGGGTGACTGCGTGTCTCTGGTAATAAGACAAAACACAGATGTGATTTGCTATCCAAAATTTAAATCCTTTCTTTGCTTTTTTTGGTCAGAAGTTTTCTTAAATACCCTAAAACTGCTGTACAAATGAACCTTGTGTCTTTAATTAGCAATCGTTGGAGCTTTATGACATATAAAATCCGTACCCCTCCCTGACGTCGTGGTCCCCTCACACCCCCTTCTTCACCCGACCCGCAGTATTTTCCCATGAGGTCCAGCGCTCTCAGGACTGAGATTGAAATAATATTGACACTGGAGTGGCTGAAAAGACACAACATAGCTATTAGATATAATTATCTGACATAATTATCTCCAGTAATAACAACAGATAATACCCCCTCTGTCTGAGCGCATATTTGTTGTTGCGTCTGAAGGGATCCTCCCTGGAAAGATGGGCAGTGCCACGTCTGCTACGCCCAGCCAGGCCTCACCTTGTGTGGGTGCGGGAGAGTCAGAATGCAGCCCGTCAGGACCAGGTGAGGCCGAGGTTTCGGAGGTTGGCCGCCGTGTGGGCGAGTTCCCCTTTAGAAGCACGAGCATCTGTGGAGAAACTGTGGAGCGTTTCCACCTTGACAAAGCACAAAGGGAAAAAAAACACAAGAAACCCAAAACTGAAACAGCAGTTTGTAAAAAAAAAAAAAAAAAAAAGTACGCATAACCCCGCTGCACGGCAAAGATTTTAATAACATTTAGTTGAAGTCATTAATTTAAGAAGTCGTTATGACAGCGCTGGAGTCCACAGAGTGATTTCTCAGTCTGGTCCGGCAGACTCAAGTCCATTTACCTAATTAAAAAAACAAACCAGCGGCCTGTGAGGCTCTTTTGTTTGCTGCTGTGTGATGGAGGACATAAAACACGAGCGGCAGTGGAAACGCAAACAGACGGCAGGGTGACGCAGAAAAGCTGGAGGGAAAAGAGGACAAAGGAGAAACACACACAAGTACACAAGAGCGTCACAGAGAAGATGGTCTGTTTCTATATAGTTCATTTTTAATGCTCGTCATCGGTGCCTCCGACACCACGCTGCAGGCCGTAATGCTGGGCCCGCTGGAGGGAAGGGAGGCAGAACCAGAACCAGGACTGAGAGGAGCAGACTGTCAGACTGTAAAATGAGAGGTTTTCTAAAGGAACGCTGGTGCTCAGAAACACTACCGCTTTTGTCCACAGGGACCGCCAAAAACCAACACAAATT
>NW_027176323.1:122455-234955 GCF_023349555.1 Cebidichthys violaceus
AGACACGGTGAAAACAACCCACACACACACACACACACACACACACACACACACACAGGAAAAAAACAAAAAAACATTATGGTTTTAACATGCTGGTCCACATGGGCAGCATCAACCCATTATCATAGTATCAGCCACACTAAACATCACCTGCATCAATTATTAAAGATCAATAATTGATGATGATGGCTAACACCAAGCCCACTTTAATTCACTTTAATACGTCGACGTCCATTATTATATAAATGGATCTGAGGGACGAGCAGAACAATCGTTAGGCTTGTCTTGAGAGAATCCGCTCTGCTCAAAACTTAATACAATTTTCTGCCATTTTTATACGGCACATTCAATATTATGGATATAAAACACACACACACACACACACACACACACACACACACGTAAAAAGCTCCACTTGTCCTTGAGTCCGTGGAAGGATTAATGAAGAGTCTCCAAAGGAGGAGAGAGAGAGAGAGACTGAGAGCGAGAGATTAGAAAGAAAAGGAAGAAGTAATAATCAGCTTTGCAGTGCATGTTGGTCACACCGGTGAAATGAACAGGGTCAGAAGTCTAATAGGATTTGTAACTGTCTTTTACCACAAACTGCATTTAAGGCAATAAGATGAATAATTCAGCGCTCTAATCTAGGTTTTCTGCTGATCCGTACGAGTTAGTACTTAAGCTGCGGCCCAAACGACACTTCAGCGCCGTGGGAGAGGCATCGGGTTACACGGGAGAGGCGGAGCTCACTTCAATTATGTTAGAGGGGAAGACGGAGGGATAGGGAAGGAAGGGCGAAGGAGACGGAGGAGCAGGTGTAAAACAGACACTGCAGTTTAATGAAACATCTCTTTCTGACGAGCTGCTCGTCTTTGCAGCGATCGTCGGCCTCATTTCGTCACAGCGGCAGCTCAGAGGTCTGCATCCGCTGAGTGACGCTTCAGTATTGATGCTCTGAAACTAAAGTGGGCGCCACTGAAACCGACTCTGGTTGTTTTTTTTTTTTTTTGTTGGTGTATTTCAGCGAGCTTCAAAGAAGTCGACGTATCAACCTCACCTTCCATTTACAGGGAACCAGGAGAGTCGTTTTTAAAAAAAATAAAAAAGTTTTTTACATGAGAGCAACAACAGCTGCAGAGCTTCCTTTTAAAAACACAGAAGTCTCTGAAACTATAGCGGCCTAAAAACAACACCGACCCACAAAAACCCGGAGCGCAACCCATCCGGAAACAAAGCAAACACCAGAATCCCGCCGGGGGGGGGGGGGGGGACGCATAAGCCAAGGACGTCCTCCAGGGAACACAAACCAAACGCGTGCGCATGGAAAGTATTTCACGTCTTTTCAATGCCGACCGCGTTCTTCATCTCTACTGCTCCAAAGCCCCACGGAGAAAGGGCCATAAAGTCCATCAACGGACTGTGCATGGTGTGGCTGCGATGTGCTTGTTTAGTCACACTCCCAGAATGCACTGGGGGGCCCCCCTCGGATGCTGCTCGAAAACCAGCCTGAGCCTCAGGAACTGCTGGGTGGTGAGCAAGACTCGGGGGTCGGGGCTGGAGCGCAAAAGTATCCCGTGAAGCACGATGAGAAAAGTTCAAACCCGTTAATAACGTCTTACTCATCAATCTGAACTGTCGTATTTTATTCATCGAGGTATTTAATTACAGTTCCCTCTGATTTCAGCTGTTTAGAAAACACATTTTTTGAGCGAGACTTTGTGGAAACAACAGTTAGATTAAACATTTTAACGTTTTCTTTTGATTTAGATTTTCCCCAATTTTTGGTTTATCTTCGCTGTCATTCGGCAAACGCCGTTCAATGTATTTACTCAGTAATTATCTCTCTATGTAGTAGTTTTTGTTGGTAGTGGCGGAGTCCGCCGCAATCAACGGCACTATAGACCCTTTAAACATTGAATTAAAACTTTTTTTTCAGCACCAAAATGTCCAGTTTGTCGTATGTTCGGCTGTCAGAATCAACGGCGGATTTCAAAGATCAAGATTTCAAATCAGCAAGGAATTCCAACCTGCTCTTCTGAGAAAGACAACTGATCAAATCCCCCCCCCCCCCCTCCCTCCCACCCTCCCCGACCTTCTGAAGCACACTGAATAGTAAATGACGTTCTGGCTGTTTTGCTGTGTGAGATTTGTGTGCGACTGAGTGGGCGTGAGACGGCTGGCCCAAAAGCCCAGCAGCAGCAGAAGAAGAAGAAGAAGAAAGAGAATTACCCCGGTTCACCACACTGACTCCCTGCTCCTTCATGTCCTTTGAACACACAGCTTTGCTTCAGCGGAATCATCTCTCTCATCGCTTTAAATCTGAACGCCATCTTGTTTCTTCTGTAACATCTGACCGACGTAAATAGTGGGATAAAGTCTATCATTTTTTTTAACGTGTAAAAGATGTGATGATGTCACATGGACCACTCAGCTGCTTTATAATCTGTCAGCACAAGGACATGAGGCGTTGTTTCACACACACACACACACACACACACACACACACACACACACACGTAACTTCTGGGAATCGTTCTCAGGCAGCAGGGTGCATTTCCAGTCAGTCAGGTGACCTGCTCTGCTCAGGGATCTCCCGGTGGTCATGTGACGCGCTGCCCGCTCGCTCACCCTCTCGCTCCTCGCCTCTACATCTCTCCTCCGCTTCTCACGGTGCCCCCTTCTTTCCTCCTCGCTGCCTCGGCTCCTCACGCCTAACGGGGCAAAAATCCCCCTTCTGTCCCCCCCTCTTCATACCTCCTCCTCCTCCTCCTCCTCCTCCTCCACAGGGACTTAATCCACTGTTCCTGCTGGCTATTTGAATTATTCAGTGAGCCGTCGCCGGGACAGAAAGAGGGCAAATAGCAGATCGACAGCGAGATGAGGGAGGGAGTGTGAGGGTGATGGAGTGATGGCAGCAGATGTCTGACTGGGAGCTTCCCAGGAAACCCCACACTCCTCTTCCTCACCCTCCTCTTCCTCCGCTGTGGCAGCCCTAATCGCACACACACACACACACACCCCCTCCTCCCCGGGTATATAACTCGCTGTCACGGCAGGTCGACTGGAAATAGATGGCATTCCCGGCGGCGAGCTTGACCCGATACAGAAACCGGCAGAGGATCGTGTGTCCCCGAGCGGCCATCGTGACGGAGCAAATCCGCCCGCTGAAAACGCCGCTCGCTTCACCTGCGTTGTTGTTGTGGTCTGGGAGAGACAAAGGAGTCGGTCCTGTTTCTTTCACGACAAGACTTAGACGAGAAGATCGACACTAATGTTATGTCTATATGGTAAATACATAAAAGCTGGTTGAGGGTTAGCTTAGCTTAGCATAAAGACAGGGGGAAACAGCTAGCCTGGCTCTGTATAAAAGTAATTCAATCTGCCAATCAGCACGTCCAAAGTTCACATAAACACTTAAAGGACTTCCACAGTAGGCGTTTTACAGTCTCCACTGTTTACAGTCTTTATGCTAAGCTAAGCTAATGTTGCTGCCTACAGATATGTAGAAGACTGGTATTGACCTTCGGCACAAGAAACAACTTTTTTTCCCCTCCCAAAATGTCAAACCGCTGCTTTTAAATTTGACGGTTTTCTTAAATCTTCTGAACGTCTAGATAGCGGTATCTCCTAAAAAAAACACTATATTTGAATTGCTGCCGACACAGTGCTCCTTTGTGAAAAAAGCTCTTTCATGCTCGAGTAAACGTGCGCTGATCGAAACCACTGAATCATCCTCAGAGGAGGACACTTCGGCTCGTTGCGGAGGCATGAAATGACTTATCACCGTGTTCTGGCAGGAGATATTGAGCAGATACACATATATATATATATATATATATATAGAGATTATATTTAGTAGATATTAGAGTCCAAGGGAGTCTGTAGAGATCATCCGATCACTGGAAGAATACAATACAACAGGAGAAGGACAGACTGTGAAACACACATCTGGACACAGCAGAGTTCCTGTAATCTTCACGTTGAATCCTAAAATCGTAAAATGTACTCAGGAACTTCCTGCAGGTGTTTTCCCTAAACGACCTCCGCCACCTCCCCGTGAAGACGCTCAGGACTTCATCACTTTTGACAGTTAGAAATGTAGCACTCCAACCTCTACAGCCGTGCGAGGCCATGCATTTCCCCCTGTGAGTGTCACTTCATGTGGTATTGTGTGTGTGAGTGTGTGTATGTGTGTTTGAGGGAAAACCCGAACAGCGAGCGCCATGCAAATGTTGAGGGGAAAGGGTGGAAGAAAGCCCCCCCCCCCCCCCCCCCCCCCCTAAAAAAAAAAAAAATGCACATCGCCAGGCACTGCTGTGGGAGGTGAGGAACTCCTGACCTTTCCTCTCATCTGCAACGTTCTGTCACACCTGAGCATCACAGAGAGAGTGTTACCGTACGGGCTTAACGTAAATATCTGTGTGTGTGTGTGTGTGTGTGTGTGTGTGTGTGTGTGTGTGTGTGTGTGTGTGTGAGAGAGTGAAAGAGAAATTAAAAGTGAGGGAGCACAGAAAAAAAAAAAAAAAAGAGATGGTAATGAAGATCAGAAGCATCACATGCTCCCTTTCCTTTTTTAAATGGCTGCATGTGTTGAAGCCATTACAGCGCTGCAGTGTGATACGAGGTGATGGTGTCAGCCGACAGCGTGGTGACACCCCAGACGGGGGGGGGGGGTTATTTCTGTGCCGCCTGTAAGCCTGTGTGTAAAATGCATGTGTACATTCGAGCCAGAGTGTGTCTGTGTGTGTGTGTGTGTGTGTGTGTGTGTGTGTGTGTGTGTGAGAGCGAAACCATGCAGAGTCAGTGAGTCTGTCGTAGGGCTGTGGGGGATTCCTGTTTAGTCCTTCGGTGAATGTCTGGGGGCTCATAGCAGGGAGGAGGCGGGGCCGCAGAGGGCAGGAGGAAGGGGAAGGGGAGGGGCTATCAGCTGCCCTCGATGATGTGTCCAATTTTTGTTGTTTATAGTTCATGTCTCCTCGCTCCACTTGTCCTCCACTCCACTCCCTCGGCCTCTCTTGCAAATGAAAACACATAAACCATGCCTCGAGCTCCACCAACCCCTGTGCCCACTTCACCGTCCGTCTGTTCTCATATTGTTTCACCGCTTATTTCATTCTTGGATACTGTAAAAAGAAAAATGAAAGCAAAACCATATCAATGTTGCCTAAGCAATTTCTTAAATAATGTGTCTTTTTCAAAATACAGTGTTTACACTACATCCTTCTCCTGACTTGCTTCTTACATGTTTCCTGTTTAATTCAACATTAAACAATTCTAACCGTGTCTGTACCTACATATATATATATATATAGATATATCTATATATATAATATATTGGAGGAAAACTAAATACAGAGGTTGTGTATGATCAAATCAAACCATATATGTACGATATGGAACTTCTTCCAGGTCGCTGTGAATACAACAGCACACGGTCCTAAGATTGAGTTTTTCCTTGTTCCAGTTTTCGGTTATTACTTCCAGTTTCAGATACTTCACTTCTTGCCCTCGTGCGTTTCCTCCTGTGCGGTCGTCTGCCACCCGTCCTGATTGCTGTCAGCCGTCTCTGGTGAGCTCTGCTGTCACCTGTCCCTCGTTATCACCCTCCCCGCCGCCGCTTCGTCTTCTCCGTTTCAGCGACCGGCCTTTTTTGGGTCCTTGTTGTTCTTCAGTACTTTGATTTAGATCTTAGCAGGGTTTTTTTGGAGGCCTTTCCCTGTTTCTGGACTGACTTCCTGTGTCATATTAATGATCCAAATATCGCATCTTTAAGTTTATTAAAAGTGCACGCGGTGCCTTGTTTGCACCAGTAGCACGGTTTATGTTACCGGCTACACATTGTATGATCTCACGGCGCATTTTTGATGACTGCTAATGCAATGGTAAGATGTTGTGTAAGGTGGTCTGACACGGCAGGTTCTAAGCCCAAATCTAGGACCCTCGTACGAGTCGCACGTCTGTCAATCTTCACACTTATTTCCAGTCAGTGTGTGACCGGATTTCTTCTGATGCTCACTCTCAGCTCAAGGTTTATTTTTGCCACTTTAAAAGAGAGGTGCAAAGACTCCCTTCTGCTGTCTAACTGACACCCGTCTTGACTTCTGCTATTCTCCAGCCACATCCTTTACCCTGTACTTTGTTCCTGTATACGCGAACATCTGCTTTTTCTTTATCTTTTATCTCGTGCGCGGACGCTTTGACGCTCTGACCCTAACCCCGCGTCGATCTCTGCCTTCCTCCGTCTGGATGCCCGTGGACCGCATACACAATGTTCTGCGTCTGCGGTCCTCGTGACCTCGAGGGACCCGCGGAGAGGTCGGAGGTGAGGCGGCTACCTCTGCTCTTCACAAGCCGACACTCCAGAAACATGACAGCCGAGGTCGGGGCGTGTGTGCTTGTGCGTGTGTGTGTGTGTGTGTGTGTGTTAGTGCCCGTCCGTGTGTGCAATTTGACACCCTGAATAAATAAACCGCAGTATATTCTGTGGTGAAACTGTTTATTTAAATTGAGGGCTGGCCGGTCTGTGAAGATGTGTGTGTGTGTGTGTGTGTGTGTGCGTGCGTGTGTGTGTGTATGAAATGAGTGTGTGAACAAAAAAAAGAGCAGACAAACACACTGCTAAATAAGTGACAATTTGACAGGAGGCTGGGTGTCTTTTTCTTTTCTTTCTTTTTTTTTTTTCTGCAGAGATCGCAACTTCTTTACATTCCCATGCATGCAATGTGTCGCGTGTTTCTGTCAATCTGTCAGTTTGACACATATACACACACACACACACACACACACACACACACACACACACACACACACACACACACACACAAAGAAGCCCTGCTGTCAATCAGCGCTCAGTAAGAAGCAGGAAACAGACAGGCTATTCTGTCCCTTGGCACAAGTCCCTAAACTGTGGCCTGGCTGCTGCAGCGAGAGCACTGTGTGTCACACGCTACAGATACAGGCGACCCTCTGTCACACACAAATAACCTCTCTCTCTCTCTCTCTCTCTCTCTCTCTCACATCTGCATGTATAGGCACGACGTCCATTCATACACATTGCGCAGAAAACCCACGTCTGAGCCGAACAAAGGCAGGCCTGCTCGGAGAATCCCCCCCCCCCCCCCCCCCCCTTTCACCAGATCTGTTCACCTCCGTGTCTGAGTGCGCCCAAAACATCACACCCTAATGCGATTGTCGAAGGTGTCATTTCGACGCCGCTGCACCAGCTTCCACTCGTCTGCGAAGGACTTTTGAAAGACAAAAAAACCCCCTGCAGCTCCGAAAATATAGCGAACGTTTCACACCGTCATCAAATGTCTAAGCTCGCTTTTGTGGCAAGGAGAAGAGTTTCACAACTTCAATACCGTCCTCCATATTCAGGTCAGGAGAAGAGAAACGGGAAATTAGAGGAACAAAATTATGATTTTGGTCATATTTTTAAAGATAAAACCAGCGGGGGCCGCAGAAAATGAGGTAGTTAAGCAAAAATCAACACAATGGTTCAGTTCCTCCTAAAGGTGTTGGATGAGGCTCAGATAAGAGCTCAGCTCAGGCCCGTCGAGTTCTTCCGCACCCATCCTCTGAGCCCGTCCGCTACCGGTCCGTCCACGGTAAGCCTTTGGGGTGAACGGGCTTTATTTCTGCAACTTGAGAGGCAAGACTGGAGCTGAGAGACGACGGTGCTCGACCTGATTGTGTCACAAGTTTACAAACTCATTTTCAGTACAATAAAAATCGAAATCGTCGTCAGATGACAGCCGGTGGGTTCCCAGAATGCATTTCGGCCGATGCGTTTCACTTCTTTGCGATTGGCGATTCCTACACCGACTACGAAACAAAAACCAGAACGCTTCCGGTGACTAAATCTTGTCCCGTTGCAGGCAGATTCTCACATTCTTGGCACAACGCTGGAAGCTCAATAGAATGCTGCAGGAACGTGTCCTAGAACCTAGGAATGAGTCAGCAATTTTGCACTTCTGAGTCAGCAATTTTGCACTTCTGGTTGCCTCGTCTAGAGGTCAGTGGGTTTTTGGTTAGATGCCCGAAATAAGCTTTGTTCTGCGATTCTGCTGCCGGTAGCTCCTCAGAAGACGCTGAACGGTCCGGACACAAACGTAAAACTCGAGGCCTGGATTATTCGCGTGGTCTTGTGAGAATAAAGGATGAGAGAATAATCACAATAGGACTACACTTTGAAGAATCAGGAAAACTCTGACGACAGGTCTTTAGGCTTATTACTTTTAAATCACAGTTAACAGACATTTTGATTTAGTGAAACGAAAAACTTCATTACTAAATCATCTCCATGATTAAACGGACCGCGCTGACAAGTGAAGCCTGAAGGAACGTCCCCCTCAACCGGTTCCCCGTCCACTGCCGAAGCACCCACACCGTTCCTCCCCCTGTTATCTAAGGGTCACCTTTTCATCCGCAATTCGCTCTCACACGGGAGAACCTGACCTTCGAAGTCGAGCCTCAACCGGCTCACACCGAAGCCGTAACGAGGCTTTTCCCTTCCAGAGGCGTCTCCGCGGAGTCACTCCCCAAAGAACGACCGCAGGAAATGGAATTTTCTCAAAGGATCAAAACAAGTCGAGAGTTGTAAATGGTTTGAGTTTCCGACAAAGACAATGTGCCAGATTCCAGCGCCTTGAGGGACACAACCGTAATCACAATGAGTCCTCTGTCTGCCTAGAAAACGTGCACACACACACACACACACACACACACACACACACCCATGTATATATATATATCGGTACAAACCCACACAGATTCACACACGGGCACACACACACACACACACACACACACACACACACACACACACACACACACACACACACACACACACACACACACGCAGTGTTTACTAGTAGTTAGGTGATCCTGGGAACCGGCGCAGTATTTCCGTGGTTTTCCAGTGGAATCTTTTTCATACCTGTGTGTCAGGGCTTAGTGAGGTGCATGCCTCTGCATATCCTGCACTCCTGGTCTGGACTGTGCATGTGTGTGAGCCTAAAGGCAGCCTCGCACTTAACAGTACTCTGCTTTTTGTTTTTCGGCGCAAGGTTCAGGAGGGTTGCTAAAGAAATTCTGTTTCTGCTTGTGTGTGTGTGTGTGTGTGTGTGTGTGTGTGTGTGTGTGAGGGTGTGTGAGGGTGTCTGGGGTCAGGCGGCCCATTAGCAAGACAACCTCTGCTCTAATTGCCTTCTTCCAGCAGCCAGTTTGACAGCTCTGCGATCTACAGTTGCTCACGGCGCTCACCCTGGTAGGTCTGTTTGTGTATGGGCCTAGGTGTGTGTGTGTGTGTGTGTGTGTGTGTGTGTGTGTGTGTGTGTGTGTGTTGGTTGGCACGGCAAGTTACAGATTAACTACCTTCTTCTGAAACATACCTGCGATTTAAAGTGTTCAACTGCGATACGACGAGCTGTGAAGAGATACTCATTCTTCCTCTGCGTTGCCTCCATAATTCACTCGAACCACACAGCATGTGGGCAAATGTGGAAAAACATGATGATGTCCAGCTGCTCCACCTAAAGCTGTCACCAAATCAAGCCGAACACGTTCCGGTTAAAGTACACGGGTCTTCATCAAGTGTGACGGTTTATGTGTTTAAAGAACAGAGCGCCACATATTTAGAGGGATATTTAAACAAGCGCCCGTAGAGAGTGAGTCGCACCTGACGCACATGATGAATGCTACACGCTTAGAAGTAAGGGTTCCAAAACGGTTCTCTCTGAAGGGCATTGTGAACCATGATTGTTGTGGGGTGGAGCTGCACCACACAAGCCCTGGCTAGGAACATCATGAGGAACCCCAGGTAGGGTTTAGATGAAACCATTGGAATGTGAAGGGGTTTTTGGTATAACCCCTAGTTTGGGTTCTAAATGTAATCATTGGGAAACAAAAAGGTTCTTGGTATAACCCTCAGTTTGGGTTCTAGATGAAACCATTGGGAAACAAAAAGGTTCTTGGTATAACCCTCAGTTTGGGTTCTAGATGTAATCATTGGGAAACAAAAAGGTTCTTGGTATAACCCCCAGTTTGGGTTCTAGATGAAACCATTGGAATGTGAAGGGGTTCTTGGTATAACCCCCAGTTTGGGTTCTAGATGAAACCATTGGAATGTGAAGGGGTTCTTGGTATAACCCCCAGTTTGGGTTCTAGATGAAACCCTTGTAAAATGGGTTCTTGGTTTAACCCCTGGGGTAAGTTCTGGATAAATTTCTTGGAATATGTTAGGGTTCTCTGTAGACCCCGCTGGGTGGTTTCTAGATGAAACCTTTGGCATCTAAAAGGGTTCTTGGTAGAAACCTCAGCGTAGGTACGAGATGAAGCCCTTGGAAGGGTTCTTGGCAAAGCCCCCCCGCGTGGGTTCTTGTAAGCACCCTTAAAAGATGGAAACATTCTAGATAGAACCTCAACAAAATGTTCTGAATGGAACAATTACACCATAGAATTGCTCTCTGTAGAACCTCTCATGGGGGGTTCTGGGTGAAATCATCCACAGTCGGTTTGAAATACAACCCTTTATGTTGGGTTCTAGGTAGAATCCTCTGAGAGGCTTTATATAAAAGGTTCTACGTGGAGCCAAAAGAGGCTCTCCAACGGGGACAAGCTGAAGAACCCTACATGGTTCTAGTTAGCACCTCAATCTCTAAGAGTTTAATGCTTTGATCACCAAATATAAAACATGTCTCCAACTTTAAGGGTGTAATCGCATTGGGACTAGTAAAACCGTTTTGACACTGCCTTTAAAGTTTGAAATGTGCTCACACTGTCTGCTCTCTCTCAGAGAAAGAGGGTGGGAAGGAGACAGACAGAGAAGTCGGTTCTACAGAGAATGCTTTCATGTTTCCCACAGGCAGGCCGGCAGAGCTCTTATCTCTGAGGCTTGGCCCGGCTATCTAGAGTAAACCACAGTGTCTGCACACAGGGAGCTAAAATTGATGGTGCAGTCCAACTTCTCCCTGTTAAACATTAGTCCCATGGAATCCCCCTTGGCTTCATGTGTGTGTGTGTGTGTGTGTGTGTGTGTGTGTGTGTGTGTGTGTGTGTGCACTGGTGAGTGCTTATACAGCCATCAGGAGATTTCCAAGAAGATAGCACCTGTTCCGGCGACCAGGGAACTAAACATTCCTGCAGTATCTGTGGAAGGTTTAGGATGCGAACGTCTCCGAGGAATCGTTCACGTTCTTGTTGTTAACAGCCGTGTAAAGTAACTCCGCCGAAGCCAAAGAGGCCGAAATACCAAAGAGACAGACGCACAAAGAGAGGGAGAGAGACAAAGACAAAAGAAGGAGTGAATTGGATGGACAAGCTGTCAGACGGCTGACAGACAGCACACAACCTTTTTCTCTCCCTTCTTCCTCTGTCTCTCTCACACGGACACACACACACACACACACACACACACACACACACACACACACACACACACACACACACACACACTCCCGCTCTCTCTGTCAGGAAGACAGCAGTCCTGGAAAACAGTTCAATCAGTAAGAGATTTCCTCTGTTGAACACACACACACACACACACACACACACACACACACACACACACACACACACACACACACACACACACACACACACACACACACACACACACACACACACACACCTGCATGTACCAGCAAGCCTGAACTCCTCAACTCTCTGCACACACACACACACACACACACACACACACACACACACACACACACACACACACACACACTACAATAAAACATAATTGGCAACAATTTGCATCTTTCCACTTGATTGTGGACAAACTGGAGCTGAACATGAGACTCGCACAGAAATGTGATAAAGATGCTGAAAGTCTACGAGGTCGAACCGTCCGCTTTCCCAGGCCTCTCTCAAAACATTGTTTCCCAGTCTTGACAGTTCATAGTGCGTGTCTGTGTGTGTGTGTGTGTGTGTGTGTGTGTGTCCGTGAAACAAACCGCCTGTTTCAGCTAGAGTCCACAGCTTTCCGCGTCTGTTTTATTTTGTCCGTAGCCTAGCAACAGAGCTGTTTCTGCTTACTTGTCTCTCCACCCTCTGGCCCAAAATGCTCCAGGCTGCTCTTCCACGTGTGTGTGAGTGTGTGTTAGTGTGTTAGTGTGTGTGTGTGTGTGTGTCACACATCTGCTTCACATTGCGGAGGATCTCGGCACTGACTGCTCTCTAAGCCCCTGATTTTGTTACAGCAAGCCAGAGAGACGCGGAGGCAGCGCGCGGCGGAGTGGGTGTGAGGGGGAAAGATGGGGGAGAGAGAAAGCAAGGAAAGGGAGATAGAATGGGGGGAGGGGGGGGAGGGGGGGGTGTAAGAACAAGATATCTGTGATTGAACATCTGTGGCACATGCAGAAAGAACGTGACCGCTTCATAAGATGGAGGGGGGGTTAAATATAATGGAGCAATAAAAGTTTTCCAGTGTTGCATAGGAGAGCGTTTGCCTCCTGCGGGGTTGGCTGGGCGGGGCGGGGCGGGGTTGGGCTGGAGCTGCTGCTCCGCTGGACCGGGCCACACGGTTCGGTATGCTAGGTGAGGCTGGGAGAGGACGGGCAGGGCCGGGGGTTTGGGATGGAGATGTGTTGCTTGCTGCCAAAAAAAGAGGACAACATCAGAGAGAGAGAGGAGGGGGGGGGAGGGGGGGGAGCGCTGGGCCCGAGGAGAGGGGTCGCCGGGTTCGTTTGGGCTGCTCCGACGTCTGAACATCACCTTTTCTAATCTTTCTCTCCGCACTCTTTCGCTCCACATCATCTCATTCCTGAGGGGGGGGGGCCTCGATAGCCGCCCTCCTCTCACACCTATGCCATGCTAATTACCGCCGCCTCGCTTTGCGATCGTTTATCGCACGCCGCGGAGGGAGAGTCGACGCTGAGAAGCGGAGTAGAGGTGAGAGAAGGAGGGAGCATCTATAGAGAGAGAGAGAGAGAGAGAGAGAGAGAGAGAGAGAGAGAGAGGGGGGGGGGGGGGGCTGCAGTCGGCTCCCTTCGTTACAGTGAAACAGTTGGCAAGGGGCACCGAACGATCAAAGCTCTGCGGCTGTGTGAGTGTGTGTGTGTGTATGTGTGTGTGTGTGTGTGTGTGTGTGTGAGTGTGTGTGTCAGTCTGGCATCCACAGGACATCATCTATAGGGTGCTTGAACCTTGGGAAGCCGAAGGCGCTGCCAAGAGATCATTGTGTGCTCATAAAAGTAAAATAAATATATATATATATATATATATATATATATCATACAAGAACAGCTGCGGTGTGTGTGTGTGTGTGTGTGTGTGCTCTTGCGCACGTGCACGCTCATATGCATTTCGTGCGCTCGTGCATGCGTTTGAGCTAAACCATGTTGGAGAGCCGTGTCTGCTTGAAAGTCTTTTCAATCAAACTAAAGTGGAGGAGGGAGCGCCAAGAGAGCACTTTAGCCTTCAGATGAAGAGTGATGAGAATAGAGCCGTAATTACCAGCGAATCCTCTCAGTCCGCAACCTTCAGCCGGAAAAAAAAAAAAAAACAACACACCGATCGTGCGTGTTCCTCGTTCATCCCGTCCACCGAACTCTGGAGTCAAACACCTAGGAACGCACAAGTGTCACGTATACACGGCTGACACACACACACACACACACACACACACACACACACACACACACACAGAACGCTGGTTGGTTTTCTTCAAACTTATTATAATTTAAAGCTTTTCATTTTTACTGAATCCTACTATCACACATATGACACATCGGATTGCGCGACCAATGGAGGGAAAAGGTGTGCAGTGACTCTAGCAGTCATGTTCTGCCAACCTTAACTTTAAACCTCTATTAGTTTCTAAGTTCTAGTTCTTATCTTTCCTACTTTTTTTTGAAAAATCACAATTCCATCACAAGTTCTATGCATTTTGCACATCTTTAGCAACCAAGCCTCAGCCAATCACGTTGTGTGGAATGGACAAATTCACTACGAACTACTTTTGATTTTGACAAAAGCAGCGCAGACCAGATCCCCTCCTTCCTTTCTTACCTTTCACAATAAAAGCCTTAAACACCGTGAAACTGTTTGCCAGAGGGAACTGATTTGATTCAGTGCATTTCCTCTAAAAGGAAACTCAATGAAACAGCTTACAGTGGTTTAGGCTATTCCACAGTTTACATCAGACAGACTGAAGCTGGTCCTCCGCTCGCGCAAATCTACTCAAAGCGTTTATTATCGCAAATCTGCATCTTTGCATCTTTGCATCTTTGCTTGTATGAATGGTTTTGAGAACAGTCTGCATGAGTACAATTCTTCTGGAAAAAATGCAACATTTCCTAGTTTTCTTTTTGAAAACTCTATTAGTTTGTAAGTTCTAGTTCTTATCTTTCCTACTTTTTTTGAAAAACTAACAACAAGCACATCTTTAGCAACCGAGCCTCAACCAATCACGTCGTGTGGAATGGACAAATTCAGAACTATAGTTTACAGCAACAGTAGCCCAAACCGAGACGATTTTTGACAAAAGCAGCGCAGACCAGATCCCCTCCTTCCTTTCTTACCTTTCACAATAAAAGCCTTAAACACCGTGAAACTGGTTGCCAGAGGGAAGTGATTTGATTCAGAGCATTTCCTCTAAAAGGAAACTCAATAAAACAGCTTACAGTGGTTTAGGCTATTCCACAGTTTACATCAGACAGAGTGTCAGACGGCGTCAATAGGATCCTGTAGCTGGTCCTCTACTCAAACCGTTTATTATCACAAATCTGCATCTTTGCATCTTTGCATCTTTGCTCGTGTGAATGGTTTCGAGAACAGTCAGCATGAGTACAATTCTTCTGGAAAAAAAAGCAACATGTCCTAGTTTTCTTTTTGATAAACTCTTCTTCTCTGCCGTCTCCTCTCGCTCTGCTCCTCCACGCCGCTCGTCCAGCCATGATGGTTTATGATGGTGGCCGCAGGCGGGTCATCAAAAACATCACTGGAGCGTCTGTCTGCATTCCCCTGACTTAACTTCTCCGGCACCTAAACTGCCTGAATGTGTTCTCAACGTCCAACTGTTACCGTCTGTCTGCTTCAATGCTCCGACTATAACTTACTTTATGGCAGATATAATCTGTTGATATTTTTACATATGGGGGCCAGCAATGTGGCTCTTATAAAGGCTCGTATGCACATGCACACGCGCACGCACACACACACACACACACACACACACACACACACACACACACACACACACACACACACATGGATCCTGTTAATTTCCAGGTGGGTCGTGTGTTCGCAAGGTCTAGTTCAAGAAGAAAATCTGGTCCTTGTCCCTTTTTGACCTACACACACACACACACACACACACACACACACACACACACACACACACACACACTGGTAGGCTAAAGGCCTGTGGCCAGTAATATCAGAGACAGTTGGTGTTTTCGCAGCACTTAGCGGCCCAGTATTCCCTTACCGCAACAACATCCAATCACCTGCCAGCTCCTGACCTCTGGCCTGCGCTACAGAGCCGGGGATAGAGAGGGATGGAGGGGGATCGAGTGCATACCAGTGCGGTGTAGGGTGGTCCGCAAGCCACCAAGTTGAAAGGCTCTGGTTTGCCTCCAGGCAGGGAGACCTCAACAAAGCCTGTAACCTCTCTGCCGCTGCACACGAGTGATTAGAGAGAGAGAGAGAGAGAGAGGGGGAGGGAGAGGGAGAGAGAGACAGAGAGGGAGAGAGAGAGAGAGAGAGAGACAGAGAGAGAGAGAGAGCGAGAGAGAGAGAGAGAGAGCTGTTAGCTGTTCATCGATACACTACATTAGGCCGGTACATGGATGACTATCTTTTCATTACTTATGTGGACAGATGAACCTCCCTGAGGGATTCCCCCCTCCCACTCCACCATTCGTGCATCTCATGCCTCCTCCTCCTCCTCCTCCTACTCCTCGTCCCCTGAGATTTCTGTCTCTCTCCTCCCGCTCTCAAACGTACTCGCTTCGGGCTAAATTATATCTGAAAGCAATTCTTGGCATTCTATCCAAAGTGTGGACTGAAACAAAATGGGACTCCACCAAACCAGGTTTTTCCAGGTACTCAAGCTGGTGAAGTGGCAGTTATGCAAATAACAATTAAAGGTGACCCAGCCTGCTCTTTCATAACGTGTCCATCTTTATCTTATCCATCCACCTCCTCCTCCTCCTCCTCCTCCTCCTCCAATCCTTTCCATCCTCCTTCCTCTCTAATCTCTAGATGTTAGACTTCTGTCTCTCTCCACTCCAGCCGTTTAAAGCAATAAGATGGAGGAAGGCCAATTTATGGGATGGGTTTTGTGCTGTAAGCAGTTACCATGAAATCAGCCTTTTTTTTATTTCATTACTGATATGCCCAAGGGCACACACACACACACACACACACACACACACACACACACACACACATGCGCATACACACACACACACACACTCCGGCCTTGTGTTTTATACGAGTGGTAAAGCAGCCGGTTGGCAGGCATGTAAATTCATTAGCTATTAAACAGCATTGGATAATAGTGATGTGTTGATGGGAAAATGTACCGTGTGTGTGTGTGTGTGTGTGTGTGTGTGTGTGTGTGTGTGTGTGTCTGATGGGAATCAAGCTCAGAGACCGGAGGGAAAACGATGATTGAATTCTGGACCATACTCATGACTCAGTACTTTATGGAGAGCGTTGCTCCTTCTCAGAACCACTAAGTGGAGTGAATAAGTGTGTCGTAGTGTGTGTGTGTGTGTGTGTGTGTGTGTGTGTGTGTGTGTGTGTGTGTGTGTGTGTGTGTGTGTGCGTGCTTCTTCTACTTTATGCACGCATGCGGGTTCGCAGTGTTTACTAGCACTGATGCTTTATCAACCATAAACACACGTTTTCACCATGTTGGGCTGCATTTCCTCCAGCAGGCCTTCAGGCTAAATCTTTTGATATTTCCTGTCATATACCAGGCAGACGTGAGGATGTTGCCAGCAGCGATGTATAAAATGTGGGAAGGAAAGTCTTCACTTCAAAATCAGACCAAACTCCTTCAACTCAGGCTCCAGCTGGGCCTCCAGCAGCTGACAGAACCCAGATCCGGCCTCGTTGGCGCCTTCAACTTGCAGTTGAAACCAGCAGCTCCTCCTCGCTGAGAGCCAACACCGAGTCCACGCTGCCGGAGAACCAGGGCCGCACTGCTGGGCCCACTGGAGGGGAGGGATGCACCGGGAGAACCAGAACCAGGACCGTGCAGGGGCAGACTGTCAGACCCCTGCTGCAGTAGAATAACAGGTTTTCTAAAGGGACTCTGGTGCTTTGAAACACTGTTGTGAATGAACAGAAAACTATGGAATTACATTTTTTTAGTGAGCCTTTAAGTCCTGGTTCTCATTGTCTTCAACCACTGTGTGTGTGTTTTTTTATTGGAAGTGAAAGGACGAGAGAACTAAAGTAGGCGTTCAATGGTGAGAGTTAATTTGAGTGTGTTCAGGGGGGGTGTAGAGGGAGGGAGTGGGGGGGGGGGTGGGAGGCTGGACCGTCACCCCAGAGCAGCAGCAGCTGTCTGATGGCCTCACTCGCCGGCTCCACGTCCCCGGACCGGCATGTCAGAGGGATAACGGTGGCTAACTGGATATAAGAGGAAGGATTAGGCATCTGGACATCACACAAAGCGGCCTGTCTGCCGCGATGTGAGATGAATGTCATCACCTGGATAAGTGATGCGGGGAGGGGGAGGGGGGGGGGGGGGGAGGAGGAGAAACCACAGGGAGTGAAAGAGTTACAGTAGTGGGATTGCCAAAAGTCAAAAAAGGAGGAAGGCATGAAGAGGAGGAAGACAGCGTCGGGTGATTTGTGTCCACGTTCCAAAAAAAGATCTGTGGAAGCGATAAAGTGTGATCTACAGTGGTCCATTCATTAGCCTGATATAACACCGGAACAGGTAGAACATGTTGTACGAGACAAAAGTGACTGAGGAGAGGAGAGCACAGGGGGAACCCCACCCCTCATTGGCAGCACAGTGCCATGTCGTCAGGCCGAGGGTCACACCTCCGTGCCAGAGTCTCGGCCCGCGGTCAAGTTCAGCGACCCTGAAGTTCAGCAGAGTCACTCACTGGACTATCAGGGTCTGCCTTTGTACTTCATACACACTTTATGTGTAACACACCAGCAGCTAGCTATCAGAAGAAGCTAGCTCAGTACAACGTGATATGCCAATCCATCGAGTAGACGTTGAGATATTTCATAAGTAAAGACTTTGACCTGCTGGTGGCGCGAGATGAAAAGTTAGTCAAAGTCGTTGGGATTCATCCTCAAGGTGTCACGCTTCATGTTTTTCCTTTGTTTCATCAGCATCATTCATGTTTAGCGTTTCCCGTTTTATTTTGTATTTTTCGCCCTCTGCTCGTGTTTCAGATCACTTCCTGCCTTTGTGTGTGTTTGGTTTTTTTTCCCGCCAGTTTGGATCGTCTGCCCTGCCCTGATTAGTTTCACCTGTCCCTTGTTAACCCTGCGCTCACCAGACCTCCTGCTCATCTGTTCCCACTTCCTCCAATCAGCCACTCATTATATTATTATCTCTATTTATTTATACCAGCCCGCTTCCTTTGTTCTCGGTCAGTACGTCATCGGTCATGCGGTGCTCTGTCACCTGTTTGCCTGTAACCTGCCTATTTGACCTCTTGCCACGTATAATCTTCAATACATCCCTCAAGTAATCCAGCTGCCTCCTCAACGCTCTGCATTCAGGTTCAATCCCTGTTCGAGTATTCCTCCCTGCACCGTGACACAAAAGGATCATGAACATCTGCACGATATTTCATGGCAATCCATTCGGCGGTTTCGGTCCCGACCAAAGTGGAGGATTCGACAGATGGACCGACATTAACGTCCACACAGAACACACTGCTGCTGTTCCCAAAATCTATGTATATGTACATGAAAGGTTGGGAGGGGGAGGGGGGCTAAGACACGTCCAGCTGCGTCTATCGCGGCTCATTTTTCGTAACCAGTGTAGCGTCACAATCACAATCACAGCGCAAGCTAGCACAAGCTAGCTGGCTAGTTAGCCAGCTAGCTTGCGTATTCCACCATACTTTCATGCTAAAGTTACAAAGCACCCCAATGAACTGATGCATGGGCTCGGTTTACATTACTTTAACATAACAGTTCATGATAGCAGCTACCCTTTTTTACTTTAACGTGTGCTAAGCGATAGCGCTAATCACTGATGCTACTTGCTAGCATGCTGACTTTTGTCGTGTCGTGATTATGGTTAGGTGAGATTGCTGTAAAAGGGACTTATGGTGACAAAATACAGTATAAACTCTTATTAAGATTTGTGAATTTGAGTTTTAATGTAAGGGATATGTGTATGCTGGCAATGTGGGCTAGCAATTATGTTCAGCAATACACAGGCTAATTGAAAGGGCAACTGTTCTCTCCACTGTCTGCAGAGCCGGGCGTTGTTTCTCGTAGGAGGAGGTGAGGAGGGTGCGTTGCCAATAGCAAAATTCAATTGCAATAGCAACCAGGAGTAGACCTATTTATATCCACTGAAATGTCAAGATTTGGACCTGAATCCATGAACAACTCTACGAAATACCCATATACTTTGGTTGTCACATGGAAAAAAAAAGCAGTCTGGGGGTTTTGTTACTCTTTAAAATAAAACCGTGTCAATATTTTGGGGGATTTGGCATGGAAACCAAAAAAAATATACTATACCATAAAAGCACAAACCAATGTTGGATATACAGTTTGTCAATGGGGTTTAAAACATGCATTGTTCAGAGATTCAACCGATGCTAATGTGTATAAAGTTTAAACGCACACGCACACATAAATAGTGTAAATGTTTGTGCGGAGGTGTGAAAGCACGCATGGGCATTTTTCTGCGTGTCTCTGTGCTGGTATGTACGCTTGCCTCTCTGCCTGTTCTATCAAACTGCCAAGTCAGAACAAGCCAGGTGAGATGCAGAAAGACATTTTTTTTTTTTTTTTAACGGTCCTGTTATTGATATCTCACTGCTGCGTTGCTCAATATTAATAGCCGATGTTTCCTTTCGTGGCCGCCTGTGAGAGAAGCGGCCCGGGGACAGAATTATTATGTCACAGCCGAACGTCAAACACAAATCAATAAAATAATAATCCCTTCGAAAAAATGCAGTCGTGTGTGCGTGACAGAGGTGTGAAACGACAGTCAGAAGAGAGAGAGAGAGAGAGAGAGAGCGAGAGCGAGAGAGGCTAGTTTTTCAGACTTTAGTGATTTCTGGAGAGAGAGTAAAAGCAGATCTGACTGCAGGCGACGGGACAGAGAGCTCTCTTTGTTGTTCAGGGAACACAGTCAGCAGAGAAGACGTACTGAAACCAGTACAGAAACTATGAAGTGCGTGCATACCAGAGACTGTCTGCATGTGTGTGTGTGTGTGTGTGTGTGTGTTGATGCATTGTGTGTTTGTCTTGTAAACAGAGACAAAAACAGCTGTCGCTCTCAGCAACAAGCATGTGTAGGTGTAGGTGGCATTGTCTTAAGTCTTTCATACTCTTAATCTCTCTATAATACGCTGGCGTCTTACTTCTCGGGGGCCCTGTTGCTGGTTTACGCCTCCGAGAAATGTTTACCGCACGAGAGTTTGTTAGAGACGATCGGAGAGCGATAAACAGAAAACATCTGGACCTCGGGCCGCGACATCTGCTGCCTTGAGGGAGGAGGATGGATCCAGCGAGGCCACGGGAGAGAGACGCTGAGGGGAAGGAAGGAGAAGGAGCGGAGGGAAACAAAGTGGGAGGAGGGAGGACAAGAGAGACGGGGGATAAGAAAAGTGGGAACAGAAAGAACTGGAGCTTAGAAAAAAAAAAAAAAAAAAAAATCAACTGATGCTAATCGCTCGACGGTGATAATACCGCTCTACTGAGAATGGCAGCAGAAATGTTCTCTCTCTCTCTCTCTCTCTCTCTCTCTCTCCATTCGTCTCTTCTTCTTCTTCGCTCCATCTTCTTTTATTTTGTCGTAAACAAACAGCAGAAGAGCTCGGGGGTGTCCGGCACCCACCGCAAGGGTGGGCCATGCAGAGGAGGGAAAACAAAGCCAATGAGGAGCAGATGTTCAAACACACACACACACACACACACACACACACACACACACACACACACACACACACACAGATACACACTGACTCAAACACACTTTTGATTTGGAGTGTAGTAGTTCTTCCTAGACTTGACGCAATGACCACACCCCTTCTACGCACACACACACACACACACACACACACACAGATACACACTGACTCAAACACACTTTTGATTTGGAGTGTAGTAGTTCTTCCTAGACTTGACGCAATGACCACACCCCTTCTACGCACACACACACACACACACACACACACACACACACACACACACACACACACACACACACACACACACACACACACACACACACTGACGTCAAAACAAGGAGTTAGGGAACACATTAGACACAGAAAAGCATCCTCCCAGCAAGACAGGAAACCCTGCAGAAACTATTCTTCCAGCAGCTTTCTACTCTTGTTTGTGGCCTTCATGAAAATCCCAGAATGTGTGTGTGTGTGTGTGTGTGTGTGTGTGTGTGTGTGTGTGTGTGTGTGTGTGTGTGTGTGTGTGCGTGCGTGCGTTTCAATCCGATCCATAATCATCAGAGGAAACAGCTGCTATGGACCCGTGTGGGTTTGAAAGGGGCCGGGTTTCGCAGATAACCTCTGACTTCTCAGACAGGAAGCTGGGATAGGAGCCTCAGGAAGTTGCTCTCAGCAACCGACGCACAGAGCAGAGCTTTGCAAGTACAGCAGCGGGGGAAAACAAAACACAGCTTTCAGGTGCGCGCGAGCACAATGACTCGAGTGTTTGCGCGCCGGCGTCCTTTCCCCCTCCGTTTTCTTACGACGCGCGAATGCACGCGAAAGAAAGTGCACCCCGGCAAGTTTGTGCGGCGAAAAAAACAAGCCGCAAAATAAGGTGCTGTGTTTTTATTATACATACACTAATGTAACACCTGAACAGCTTTCGCAGCACCTTGACAAACAAAGTCATCAATCAGTCAGTCAGCAGCCCATCAAACTATTTGCTCCGCATGTTCCTAAACTCTTGAGCGGTTCAAATACAAACACCTCGAGCCAGAGGAGGAGAAACTGGCTCTGCGCCTCCTTTTTTTTTTTTTTTTTTTTTTTTCTCTGCACAGAGAGGAAGCAGCCTGAGTAGTTTCATTGTAAGTCCTTCCTGCTTTGCTCTTGAAAAGGCAGAACCCCATGCACACACCGGAGGCCTGTCCTCCTCGCGTCGGGGATCTGTTTACATCGGTTCCCCCTGCAGCAGTTGTCCACTCCGGTACGGCCACAGCTGGGAAACTAGGCCCAACGTTGGCGCTGAAGCATGGCAGGCGGGCCGTGAAACGCCTCTGGTACGGTTTATTGTCCCGACAGGTTATTCTCCTGGGTATTCAACGCACGTTTTTATTATCCGCGTGCAATATCTCAACGCATAATTCACACAACTTGTCGCCGTTGCTGCAAAAAAATAAAGTGGCACTCATCAACAGAAAAGAGCAGGCCGCGTGAATACGTGACGGTTTTCGATCTGTGAACTTCACCGTGTTGGTTGAAAGCGAGAGGGAGAAAGAGAGAGAGAGAGTGTGAGAGAGAGAGACTGAGAGAGAGAGAGCGAGAGACTGAGAGAGAGAGGAGGAGGACGGCGGCGTCTCCAAGGGCCACGCTGGTTTCACTTCTCCGCTGTGTGAAAAAAACACCACACGCGCAAACATGTCTCCTCACGAAAAACCACTTCAGCGGCCGATGGGCGGACGCGCGTCAAAAGGCAACCAGAATCCCACTCCCCCCCCCCCACCCCCCCCGAAACGTCACGCGCCCACTGCTACCCGGCATGGCACCCAGACAGACAAAGACGGCAAAGGCGTGCGTCGTTTGTCGCGATGAGCTGAATGAAAGGAGTGTCTGACGAGCTCCTACGTCGCCTGACAAGTGACGTCTGTCTCTCCGTCTGTCCCACGCGCCTGAGAACACAATGGGCAGAGGTGAAGCTGAAATTTAAAGACAAATATATGCATGTGAAGCAATAATAAAAAGGGAGTCATTCAGTTCCAGCGTAATCACTGCCAGACCCTGGGGAATAAAGACACAGCTGTGTTATCGTAGGTGTCTCTGCTCGGCCCGTCAGGGACTCGCGCTCTGACACGCACACATGCACAATGGGTAATTAGTGCCAGTCCGCCCGCTCATTTGTCGCTATTACGCCAAAACGACTTCCCCCCCCCCCCCCGCTGCCAGTTTGAATGCACATCAGTCTGGAAACGCCATTTAGCTACGTGGGCCTGACAGACTCGACACAATTAAGCAATTAAAGTGCATTTATCAATCAGGCGCATTTCACTTGGCGCTGCTGGCTTTAATTCCATCGCAAATAGGAGCGCGAGAAAGTCCCGACAAACGTAAACACGCCGTTTATTTCGCGCAGCTGCCGGACCTTGACAGCTTCTGTTAATCTGAGAAAAGATGTGACATACGAGGCGAAGGCTTGTGAGAAGAAGTTTCAAAGCGAAATGAGGGAACAACAAAAAGGTTTAAGACAACCGTGCGCTGTGCTCAACAGGCGACGAGTCGGTTTGTTTTTTTTAAATGGAAGCCGGTGACATGAAGCTGCGAATCAAAGTTGAGCCACGTCTCACCTTTTTCTAAGCTCTCCGATGACGCTGTTTAGCATCAACCAAAAATATGTTTTCGTTTCACCCTGTTCCGTTCCGGAACAGCTAGTTCCCAGTGACATTTAAGGACACAACTACGTCAACAAACGATTGAGCAACAAAGTAACTAACCAGCGCATTGCATTTCCGTCCTCGTCAAACATTATGCGTCCACGTCTGCTTGCTAGCAGTCTTCTTCTTCTTCTTCTTCTTCTTCCTCCTCCTCCTCTTCTTCTTCTGCGTTTTCTTGGTGCATTCAAGTGCATCGTGGAACTTTATCGTCACAAAATGTCTCATGCGAGTCCTCGTGTACGTATGCAAGATAAAACAATACAGGGAACCACTATTAACAACCACAAATCGATCTAGCAGTGCTCAACATGGTGTCTTTAATTAGTAAGCTATAGAGCTGCTGGGGGACAGAGTTGTCTTGTCGGCTGTAGCTTCGTATTTTCCGCACAGATCATCAAACTCTTGAGCAAATAAAGCAAATAAGTATTTACCAAAACGTGAGTCTATCGCTTTAATGGTTTAACAGGTTCCAAATGGAAACATGAGGAGATAGACGGACCCTTAGGGCGCTTTCACAAGCCATACATAGTCCGTTTGACGAGTCCCAATCAGAGTGGAATTGAAGAAGTCAAAGTGGACCAAATCGACTTTATTTTGCATATTCTGTATGTTCTCTTCCGCCTAGATACCAAGCAACAAATGGCACTTCTGCAGAAGTCCAAGTGATGTCCCCTGCCACTCATGTTAACCTGTCCTTTACCTGTGTAGACCGGCGGTGTTTTGGTTCACTTCCTGCCATTGGGTTGGAATACGTTCTCGCCGCAATCATTTGGAAACGGTCTGAGACCACCTCTCTGAATCCGCCTTGGATCGGTTGTTTTGGCCCTCACCAGAGTACGATTACTGCGCTCATAGCTGCCCAAACCAACTCCCCAGAATTTGATAAAAAACTGACTACATGTTGGATGACTCAAACGCCAAGAAAGTGAGAATTTTTAACAAAGGATTCGCAGGCCAAACAGATCCAAATGCCCAAGCAAAGCTTGTGATAAGTCTGCACAACAACCTTTTGCGTGCAGAAACCAGGGAGACGACCCGGGGTTGCGCAGAACCTCTGAGGAATCCGTTACCCGGGATTTACATGGTTGTTGACCTGGATTCAAAGAGGGAGAAACAAAACAGAGAGAAACAGAGACCTCGGGACATTCATTATTAAACATGCCTGCTAAAAAGCATGAAGACAGCTGATAAAAAAAAAAAAAGGCAGAGGAAGCCGGAGAGGTGGTACTGAGGAACACAAAGAGACAATGAGAGGAGAAGCAGCGAGATAGTGGGTCAGACTGGCTGAATGTTGACCTCGGGTAACCCGTGGGGGCTGCAGGACGACTTTCTCCTGTCTGCCAACACACATGTCAAACAGTCTCAGAGTGGAAACAGAACCTTCATTATCTGCTACCTCAATGTGACCGAAGAGCTGCATTATTATTAATGTTTGTGCTGCTATTAGTTTTGGTTTTGGTTGTAGTGATATTGCAAAAGGCCTCACACAAACTGCATGTTGTTAATCCTCTTTTTGTCATTGTTTTTGGGTGCCTTTGTGGTCATTTTATCTGTGTAATGTGTCTCTTTGTAGCTGTTTTATGTCTCTTTGTAGTAATTTGGTGTCTTTTAGTTTGCCTACAGTCTCTTTGTGGTCATTTTGCATCTCTTTGTAGCTGTTTTGTGTGTCTTTGTGGTGGTTCTGTGTCTCTTTGTAGCTGTTTTATGTCTTTTTGTAGTAATTTTGTGTCTTTTTGTTTGTCTACTGTCTCTTTGTGGTCATTGTGCTTCTCTTTGTAGCTGTTTTGTGTGTCTTTGTCGGCATTTTATCTGTGTAATGTGACTCTTTGTAGCTGTTTTATGTCTCTTTGTAGTAATTTGGTGTCTTTTTGTTTGTCTACTGTCTCTTTGTGGTCATTTTGCATCTCTGTTTAGCTGTTTCGTGTGTCTTTGTGGTCATTTTGCATCTCTTTGTAGCTGTTTTATGTCTCTTTGTAGTAATTTGGTGTCTTTTTGTTTGTCTACTGTCTCTTTGTGGTCATTTTACATCTCTTTGTAGCTGTTTTGTGTGTCTTTGTGGTGGTTTTGTGTCTCTTTGTAGCTGTTTTATGTCTCTTTGTAGTAATTTGGTGTCTTTTTGTTTGTCTACTGTCTCTTTGAGTCATTTTGTGTCTCTTTGTAGCTGTTTTGTGGTGGTTTTGTGTCTCTTTGTAGCTGTTTTATGTCTCTTTGTAGTAATTTGGTGTCTTTTTGTTTGTCTACTGTCTCTTTGTGGTCATTTAGCGTCTCTTTGTAGCTGTTTTGTGTGTCTTTGTGGTGGTTTTGTGTCTCTTTGTAGCTGTTTTATGTCTCTTTGTAGTAATTTGGTGTCTTTTTGTTTGTCTACTGTCTCTTTGTGGTCATTTTGCATCTCTTTGTAGCTGTTTTGTGTGTCTTTGTGGTGGTTTTCTGTCTCGTTGCTGTAGGCCCAATCCTATTATTCTCCTAGTATTTCTTGACGTGTTGAGCTTGAATTAGTATCACTGAAGTTTTCTTATTCATAAAGACATGAACATTGATGTAATTCAATCTAAAGAATGCTTAGTGGTGGAGTACTAAAAGAACATATTTCTCTTTACATTGAACATTGTCCTTTAGTGTTGTGACTTCATGTAAAATGTTTCTCATTTCCCTGCTGAACAACAGACAACGTTGTTGCCAAAGTCAATAGTATCTCGCTGGTCCTGCAGAAATAGAGGATTGGCTTTAAAACATGTGTTCATATTTTAACTACAGCTGCTTGTAATCTCTTTGACGCAGGTGAGTGATAAAAGTGTTGCTTTAAGGATGCTTTATTTCAGGGAGTACCAGGCGTAAAACCGGAGGGTGGCCTGTCTCATCACCGTCTCACCCCTCATCCCGCACGGAGACGTGTCTCGAGAATCCCACCAAACCCGCTTGGGAGCTGAGGAAGTCCACATCGACTTCCCACAGAGGTCATTCATCAGGCCTATAGACCTATAATTCAAACACACAAATGTATCTGGGCCTTCTGGTCGGACCACCTGACCTTCGACGCCATTCGTATTGGTCTGCCTGACGGAGCCAAAACACACAGCCTGAGCAAGTCCCATGGGCCAGTCTGTGTTTTCTCAAACATGCACACGCACACACACACACATGCACACACACACACATGCACAGGGTTATACAAACACACACATGCGAGCACGCTAAATGCATGCGCACACGCACGCACATGCTCGGTATGTGATAAGAGCCACAGCCCCTTAACCTTGTGAGATAGAGGCACGACTTGAAGCGCAGACAGGATTCCAACCCGCTCACTAAATCACTCGTTTGTATGTGAAACACGGAGAGCATGCGCTCATATGTGTCAGTATCGGCTGAGACTTTTTTTTCTATTCCTCTCTGACAAACCAGTCTGACCGCACGCGCACACAGACACGCACACAGACACACACACACACACACACACACACACACACACACACACACACACACACAGACACAGACACACACACACACACACACACACACACACACACACACAGACACACAGACACATAAGTGTGCTGAAGTAAAGCGGTGAATTGGGAAAGATTTCTCACGGCCAGAGAGCCCCGAGCTACCCTGAGTAAATACAGATTAATGATTGGTTGAGAGGGCGGAAGTGCATTCCACAGAGTTAGCCACTGATTGCAGACACCTCAAACTCATATGATGTGCGCACACACACACACACACACACACACACACACACACACACATACTACATTCTGCAAGATCACAAGTTCTTCTTACAACTTTGTAAGAAATGAATCGCTCTCATCGCTGTGGATGGATTACTAAAAAGGGCCTATGGGTGCTGTGTCCAAGGGCTCAAGGTTGTATCCCCCCCTGGACAAAATGTCACATACCAGCCAGGAATAGACTCATATTGAACACGAAGAAACATAAAACAACTACAAAGGGAAACAGAAACACTATAAACAGACCAAAACAACTACAAAGAGATGCAAGACAGCTTCAAAGAGACCACAAAGAGTCTCACAAACAACGATGAAAAAAGGGGCAGAACAACCACAAAGAGAGACAAAACAACTACAGAGAGACTCGTAATGGCTACAAAGAAACACAAAGCGACTTCAAATAGACTCAAAACCACTACAAAAAGGCACATAATGACTAAAGAGACACAAAAAGACCACAAAGAGACACAAAGCAACTTCACAGAGACACAAAACAACTACAAAGAGACACAAAACAACTACAAGGAGACACAAAGCTACTTCAAGTAGACTCAAAACAACTACAAAAAGACACATAATGACTAAAGAGACACAAAAAAAATCACAAAGAGACACAAAACAACAACAAATAGACTCAAAACAACTACAAAAAAGAACAAATATGACCACAAAGAGACACAAAGCAACTTCACAGAGACTCAAAAAGATCACAAAGAGACACAAAACAACTACAAAGAGACGCAAATCGACTACAAAAAGGGGCAAATTAACCAGAGTCAAAAAATCACTTCAACAAAGAACAAAACAACTCTCACATGGACTATTGACTCGTGCTGATAAATGTACATAAAGGTCACCGGCACACATAAAACACGAAGGACACATTCAACTACAAGACTCTTTGCTCATCAGACAAAAACACGGACAGCAAACCAGACACCGTACACCAGCATTGATCTCATGCAACCCTGAACAGTTACAGGACGCTAAGAAGCTCCACTTACACCAACAGTCCCCGCTGTCTCTCCTCGTAAGTTCAGAATGTTCTGCTTGTCTGGACAGTGATCGATAGAGCAACAGCAGGAGCAAAGTCATTTAGTGATTACCGATGATGAAACAAACCCTGCTTGGTGTCGTGGAGATGTATGTGTGTGTGTGTGTGTGTGTGTGTGTATCATTACACGTGTCACATCACGGCGTAAAACCCTCAGGGTGAGATCCTACGAGCCGCGATGAGCTGGATGCCCAGCAGACCTCCTGGTTTCCATCAGCAGGCAGACGTGCAGCAGGACCTCACACTGCAACCTGCTGCCGACTTTGTGCACAGTGTGTGTGTGTGTGTGTGTGTGTGTGTGTGTGTGTGTGTGTGTGTGTGTGTGTGTGTGTGTGTGTGTGTGTGTGTGTGTGTGCGAGCCGGCACGTAAATCCTTAGGTAGGCACATTCCCAGGCACCGCTCGTATATCACTTGTCAGAAGTTTCAGATTTCACGCTCAAAGAATTGATCGCCTCTCAGCAGCCCGGCGATAACTCGGCCAAGTCATAACTTAATCTGACGATTAAGTGAGGATTCTCCGATCACCGGTCTGCTGCAAGCTTGAGTTTATTACAGTCCTATGTGTCCAAGTGTCCAGTTTTAAGACAAGTGTGGAAGGAAGTATTCATATCCTTCCACATCCAACCGTTGTTATACTCGGTACTTTGAGTCCATGCAGCAGCGGTGTTGTGTTTGACCGTATGATAGTGAGAGGGAGTACAAATTTGAACAAACTCTACCACGGTCACATGACTTCATCACCACCACCACTAAACTGAAGGAGGACTAGTGTTCTAGTGAGGACGTTTAGTCGTCTCATTTGATGGCAACGTTTTTAAGACACGTAAAAGCTTCTAAATTCACTTATTTTTACATCTTAGAACAAAACATTAAAAATCTATTACGGTTGCGTTAACCACAGACCGTATTTCAGGCGTCTAACCAAAAGTAGATTAAAAAAAAAAACCAGGGAGATTTGGAGACGAGGGAAGCGGAAGAGTAAAAAAAAAAAAAAAAAAAGCCCTCGGAAATCATTCCTGCAGCTCTCTGTTTCTGATCTCTATCCAGTTATAGTGTGTGTTCCTGCTGTGAGACAGAACCACTTGTCCCAACTACTGTTTTCAAGTTAATTTCACCAGGAGACAAAGAGTCCATTTATCTAGAGGGAGGAAGAGAAGGAGGGAGACAGTGAAGGGTGAGAGAGAGAGAGCGAGAGAGAGCGAGAGAGAGAGAGAGAGGGGACGGGCTGAGAGTTGGATGGAGAGTGAAGGAAAGAAGGAGGAGAGAACGACGACCGACAGAAGAACTTTCCAAAACAGCAGATCCTGGAATGTTGGTGGAAGGTGCCACATAGCTCCAAATATTTGTTGCTAGGTTGGCAAGGCAACAGGACGACCGGCATGTTTATTGGCTATAATCTCCGTCCAACGATACCGGAGAGCCCGGGGAGGAGAGGAAACACTGAGGGTTGTGATATGGGAGAGAAGAAGTATATCATTTTGACAAGAAAAGGGTTGAACAGGGGGAGGGGGAGGAACAAAAAAATCAGAGAATGAGATTCATTGTTTCATTGTTTACTCTGAAGTAGAGTCACGTGCCAATTCACACACACACACACACACACACACACACACACACACACACACACACACACACACTGACAGCTACAGGTAGCGACTGAGGTAACACAGAATCAGCTACTGTCACTCAACTATGTCCGTCAGCGGTTCAGCCTCGCCCCAACCTAGCGAACACACGTTTACAGAGAGAGAGAGAGAGAGAGAGAGAGAGAGAGAGAGAGAGAGAGAGAGAGAGAGAGAGAGAGAGAGAGAGAGAGAGGGAGAGAGAGAGAGAGAGAATTTGGTGTTATGGTTTCTGCCAACTACAGCAGATTCAATGCTTAATTCAACGGTTAACGAGCCGGGGGCTAAAACGTCACTTCCAGATGAAAAGTTGAAGTCATCAGTTAATACACAAATTGATCCACTTGCCTCATTTTGGTCGGTTATGACCAGCAGGGGACTAAACTGACATCACTTAGCCAAGTTTGTGACTCTACTTGTGATACTGTTACACTGTGTTTTAGCATGAACCGTCATCTCTTTGTCTCTTTATTACATTACATTACATTACATTACAGTCATTTAGCAGACGCTTTTATCCAAAGCAAAAGTTACGGAGGCTCGTTTTAAAACTCGCGTTTCAATTTCTTATTTTATCGAGATCACAATATGGCATCTATCGTTAAAACGTGTGTCAAGATATCATTTTAAATGTAATGTTATGGTGCCGCTACCGACTTATTAAGAAAACCTTTCTGTTTTGGTACAGATCACAAAAAAAAAAAAAATCACACTATAATCTTATTACCGGGTTTTTCAATGACAAATATCGCAATATCAGTCAAAATAATGGCAATTATATGCTTTCAAAGCCGTTGAGTCCTATTTAAAATAGACTATAAAGAGCGATTAAACACTTGATCTGGATATAGTTGGTGTCCTGTATTATTTGCCTTTGGTCCTACTGCTGTATAAATGTGGTATAAAATCCCTCTTCCAGCAGCCAGTCACCCATCAAAGTCTGATCCCCCCCCCCCCCCCCCCCCCCCCCCACCTCCCCCCTCCCCCAACGACCATAAACACCACTCAGTATTGATCTGTGATCAGGTTTCATAGTGTCTCAGAGGACGATCTCGCTCTGTGCGAGTGTGCACATGCATGTGTGCATGAGAGAGAGAGAGAGAGAGAGAGAGAGAGAGAGAGAGAGAGTGATGGAGAGAGCAAGAACGATTAGAAAAGAGTCTGTTTTTTTTTTAAGTTGCATGTCTCTTGTTTCATAGGACTGCAGCATGCGAGATCTGGTTCCCTTATACTTATCATATATCCAGTGAAGCCCGAATATAATTTAAGCAAAATATTCACTGGGCGGTGAGTCATTATTTATTTGTAGAAGCCCTCTCTCTCTCTCTCTCTCTCTCTCTCTCTCTCTCTCTCTCTCTCTCTCTCTCTCTCAGTGAAATGAAAAAGAACAAACTTCCATTCTCCTTCTTTCGTTTCTCTCAACAAACTGATCTTTTCCTACGAAAGCCAGCAACACGTGTCAATTTCTTTACATCCATATGGTCTTTTCAAAATAAACTCCAGTCTTCAGAAGAAACTCGTGTAGGTTTAGGCACTAAAACTACACAGTTAAGTTCAGAAAAAGATCACCGTTTGGGTTAAAATTCCTTAAAGCTGCATTCTCTCTAGTGTCCATCAGGGGGCGACTCCTCTGGTTGTATAGAAGTCTAGTCTAAAATGACTCTACTTCTCTCTTGATTTATTCCCTCAGTAAACATTGTAAACATGAGTTTATGGTCTCAATCTCTAGTTTACAGTCTTCTTCAATACAGCATGATGTTCATTTAGTACATTATGCTCCATTTAGAGTCAAACAGACCATAAAGCAGGGGATGCTTTAGGGGCGGGGCTACACGGTGATTGACAGGTCGCTTGCCGCTAGATGGCTTCCCTTCGTCACTCCTCCGCATTCCAAATGTGGTGACCTCCGTTCGTTGGTTGTGAACTAAAAAACATGGCGGCAGCCGTAATTCAAGCCGTAATTCAAGATGGCGACGGGTAAATCTCCCCTCCCGCTCACTATGAGTAGTCACGTTGTTATACTACGTCACTAGATCTCAGTGTTGCGTATTGAGTCATATACAGTCAGCACTGACCACATGGTGTAAAACGACACGCGGGGAAACAATAATGCCGTTTGTATTTTACGCTAAATGACTGGAAAAATTGTCGTGTCATTCATACAACAGTTGGTGCTTCCAGCCACGAACTGAAACTGCTGCTCGACTTAAAACAATCGCTCAGCGCCCCCCCCCCCCTCCCCCTCCTCTCCCCCCTCCTCCCTTGACATTTTTATTGCCTCTGAAAAGCCAGAGCAGAATAACCAGCGAGTCCAAACACACACCGACAACCTCCCCAATCACACACACAAACAACACGAATGCAGCCCAAGATGTACTAAAACACACACACACACACACACACACACACACACACACACACACACCTTGTGCGGTTGTTGAGGTCCACCCCCCCGTCCCCCGTCCCCCGTCCCCCGTCCCCCTCCCCAGCCAGCTTGCAGCGGTAAATGGAGTGGAACAGGTTAGCGCTGCCGCCATACAGTGTCCCACCTGTACAAACACAGTGCTTGATCATGGCCACACACACACACACACACACACACACACACACACACACACACACACACACATGCGCGGACACACACGAATGGCCCTCCATCTGGATCGCGGCACCGGTGGGTTTTAATAGCTATCGATCATTCTCCCTGGTGACACACTCACCTCCCTGTTACAGGCTGAACAGAGCCAGCTGAGGACTCATACAGGTCTCTGAGCGCGCACACACACACACACACACACACACACACACACACACACACAAGCTGCTATATGGTGTCAAAAAGGCCATTTACTTTGCCCGCATGTATATGTGTGTGTGTGTGTGTGTGTGTGTGTGTGTGTGTGTGTGTGTGTGTGTGTGTGTTAGTGCTTCTGTGAGTGTACACTACTGTGCGTCTTTGTGTCCTGCTGTGGCTCACTCTGCCTTTCTTTCTAGATGAGGTTATTTCATTTACATAATGAGGCCCAGACTCACTCTCACAGATTAAATTACTCTGAGACAACAAATAAAAAACGCATGCAGACAAGCACCCCCCCCCCCCCCCCCCCCCCCACACCCCCTCCCAAAAAAACATGACAAATCCCAGTCTGTTTAACCCTTAAACTCAAGAAGTTGTTCTCCTGCTTCTCTCTCGGTTTTGATAATAAAAATAAAAAAAAAACAGCAAAAGTCGTAAAGCGCTCGCACTGTGCCCACAGTTACCCAATGATGTCACTCGCCGGGTGAGTTACGGTGCGCTGAAAGGGTCAAAACGAGGGAGAGCCGATCGATATCCCATATGATTCTGACCAATAAATCCACGGTGTGATTAGTCTGGGTAGTTAGCGACGATTCATTGTCAAAGCTAATAAAGTCTTTTGTGGCTCAGGGTGCCGGAGAGGCTGCAGGGAATCACGGTTCGTTTTATGGGCAAATTAATTAAAACAGCGGCTGAAAAGAATTCAGTCGAAGACCGGCATCAAACACTCATTCCCTACTCTTGTTGAAGGGCGTAACAATGAGACATCACTCAGGGAGATTCAGTGTGTGTGTGTGTGTGTGTGTGTGTGTGTGTGTGTGGTAATCAAACACCATGATTCCTGCTTTTACACCACGTCGTAAATCCAGAAGGGAAAAAGGGACGTTTGTCATGTAGCTGTGTCTTCTCTCTTTCATAAAAGAAAATGGCTGCTGCAGTATCTTCTTAATGTGTCAGGATGAGCATTTGTGTGTGTGTGTGTGTGTGTGTGTGTGTGTGTGTGTGTGTGTGTGTGTGTGTGTGTGTGTGTGTGTGTGTGTGTGTGTGTGTGTGTGTGTGTGTGCGCGCGCGCGCGCGCGCGCGCGCAGGTAAGGATGATACAAATGGAGGCAATGAAAGATACGGTGTAGGATGAGGACGAAGTGGAAAAGAACAAAAGAAGAGCGGGAAGGAGGTGTGGAAGAACCCAAACTTTCATTTTCAATTTTGCTAAACCTCGTTTTTCGAGTAACTCTTTTCACTGCTATGCACGAGCCTGACTGGTTTGCGTTCAACCTACAGAGCCGGTAACAGGCGAGAGTCAGTGTCTCACAAACTGTGGTAAAAAAACAAAACAATTGAGATGCATATCTCGAATGCGCTGTGTGTCCAAAGAACTGAACAATGTCGGTCCGTCTCTCAGTCGGTCAGTCGGTTGGGTGGTTCACCACAGTCAACCTTTTAAGCCCGAGGGTCCCCCATTTGGACGCAAAAGTCCAAAAATTGTGCACCGTCTAGTGTACAAATTGACTGCCAAAGAACCCACGAAGAACGAATATAGTGATGTTATAGTTCTGGAGAAACCTCAGCGACCTGGGAACAACATGAACCAGGTCACTTCTACATGAGACAAACACATCTCCCATACGACAAGTTTCCAAATAACAAAATATCATAAATCATAAATCCATAACTCCATAACTGACCAGAGAAAACAGCGGCTACTGATCGTTAGCTACGTGCTAGCTCCGGAAGAGCAGCATCAGAAAGCATGTCCACTCGACACAGATTACGGCGATGTATTCCATTTCTCTCCCCGGTAAACCATCGCAGAGCTGTTCAGCAGCAAACACAGAAAAAGTCACACAGCTTTATGGAATATTGTACTCACTTTTGGTCGAGTCTCAGCGAAAAAATGAAATATTTCCGTACTTCCACGTCTCTGTGTTCCAGCTGGATCCGCTCTGTGAGAATCCTTTGTTTACGGAAGTCTCCGACATTTCTCGCCTTGTTGGGAGGGATGGAAGTCTCAGCAAATTGGATTTCAGATGTGACATCAGATGGGACGTTTATCATTCCCATTGGCTAATAGTGCTGTCAATCATCTATTTTTCAATTCCCTGCAATTCTATTGGCTTCTACGGTTCGAAGGAGGTCTCAATGGCGCAAATCGGAGAAAGGGGGGCTGAGCTGCAGCCCTGAACAGAGACACAGAGCTGGATCTGAAATGAACAAAGACACTAGAAAGGGCCTAGAAAGGATCCTGGCGTTCAAATAAAGCCCAAACTGCTCTGTTTGATGTATTGAACATCATTAGTGATGTATACAAGTTAAATATATAGTTTGGTACATGATAAAGTTAAAATAACACACATTGTGCAACATGTGTAAAAGTGTAAACATTGGAATCCTCGCCTGAAATCTCTGTACTAGATCCTCTCTATCTTATGAATGCTTCACTTGATCTAAGTAAAAATGTGTATAGAGAACCTCAACATATAGGTATATGATCTGGGAGAGCTTGAAGGCTTGGACCTACATGATTTCTAAAAGAAAATACCCTGAAATTGATTTTTTTTTCAGGCGAAAATTTGTGCTGTGTGCCATCTTAATATGCTCTTAACCAGTAACATATATACTGATATTTACACGTATCAACACATTTCACAAGTGTTAGGCTTATTTTAATCCAAAAAGTATTAAAATAGCCCTTACAGTTGCAACGCTACACTCATTTTAGTATGGGTATGCTTTTTTCGAGCGGAGGCCTAAAAATAGGCCTAGGGTTTAAACAACTGTTGGTCTTCCGGTCGGTGTGTCGGTCTCCTGGTCCCTCTGTCGGTCTTCCGGTCGGTGTATCGGTCTCCTAGTCCCTCTGTCGGTCTTCCGGTCGGTGTGTCGGTCTATCGGCCTCTTCGTTGGTTTGTCGATTGTCTGCTGGTCAGTCTGTCGGCCTCAGCATCTCGGCCGGTAGGTCTGTCTATCTGTCGCTCTGTTGGTCCCTTGGTCAGTTTGTCAGTCTGTTGGTCGGTCTGTCGCGCTGTTGGTTTCACAGCCTCTTGGTAGGTTGGCCTATCTGTCGGTCTCTTGGTCAGTCTGTCGGTCTTGCGGTCTGCCGGTCTTTCGGCCTCTGTTGGTCTCTTGGTCTCTTTGCCTCTCCGCCCGTTTGTCTGTCGGTCTGGACTAAAATATTTAAACAGATGTTACTTATGTTCATGGTCCCCAGAGAATGAATCCTGATGACTCGCCGTACACAGACATGTATACAGACAATCATGGTTCTCAGATGATCACTAAATATTGTCCCAACTACGCTCTACCTGCTTAGCGTCCTCACATGATAGCAAATACAAGTCCATGCACTTCCAGCCAAGGCAGACCCGGACGTGTACGCACATACACATCTGAGTGTGTGAGCTCGCACTTCGACTCACAATCTAGACCGCCGGGTGCTTTTTTTCCCTTCTCATAACAGCTGAAACAACAATTGTTCTGACAGGCTGAGACCATTGTGAGTGCGCACCGTCTCAAAAGCTTCAACAGTCCGTCTCCCCGTCTCTCACTCACCCTGCAAACCTCAAGGGGTGCTCAGTTTGACGTAAAGACCCAAAGATGTTTTGGGTTTTTTTTATGTTTCACTGGATTTACACTCGTCCTTTGTACTGTGCAGTGCTTTGGCCGGTGGTTTGACTTTTAATGATAGCAGCACAAACACAGAGTGCACTGTGAGATTTCACTGAAAAGAACCGCTGAAACAATACAAATGAGCCACAGCCTGTTTCCATCACAGGGGAAATCCTGCTGCCTGGACAGCCACTGATATCGGGTAAGATGAGAGGGACGAGAGAGAGGGAGAGAGAGAGAGAGATAGAGAGAGAGAGGGAAAGAGAGAGAGAGAAAGAGAGAGAGAGGCAAAGTGTGTGGGGTGGGTTTAAGTCCAGAGGGAAAAACAGCTCTGAGGTAGCGTCAGGATGGAGGGAGTGAGAGAGGTGAGAGTCAGGAGAGAGGGGGAGGTAATGATAAAACCAAAAAAAAAGTTTAACGAGAAGGAAACGGCCGAAGACTAGACAACTCAGAAGGCCCACTTGTAGACCACCTCAGGTCAGGATGCAGCTGAGCAGGAAAACAGTACTTGAAAAACATGTACGTTTGCGTGAGAGTCTTTGTTCGTTATTAATCTTGGACAAATGGTCCACAACAGGTGCAGAGGAAAGGAAAGTTGAGAAGGAAAAAGGAGTTGAATCACCACAACGTGTGTATAAAAATATAACACGATGTTTTAAATGCGTATTCAAATTGGAACTATTAAGTCAAGACCCTGAGTTGGCAGTTTCACTTTTTGTCTGTTTACCAAAATGCGTTGAGTCTATCCGTCTCTTGATGATTTCATTAAACAGATTTTACAGACGTTCATGGTCCGCAGAGGATGAGTCCCAATGACTTTGATGACACTCGTGCTTTTCCTCTGGCGCCACAAGCAACGTCAACGTTTATCCTGTGGAAATATCTCAAGCTGCTCGATGGATTGCCACAAAATTGTATGCATTCGATCATGGTCTTCAGATGATGTACCCAAATGACTTTGGTTGACATCTGTGGTTTTATGGGAACTGTCGCAACAGCTATTAGACGGACGGCCATCAAATTTGGTACACACATTCATGACCCCCTCAGGATGATTCGCGATAACTTTGGTGATCCTCCGACTTTTAATCTAGCGCCATCAACAGGTTAAAATTGCAACTTGTCCAATACTTTGGTTTATGGCCCGAAATACCTGCAAAACGATATACTGAATACTGTATGTGCTTGTTTGGGATACATTATTGCAAGACCTTTATTTTTCTCTGTGAACATCTGCTAAGCCCTGTTAGAAATAATGAATTTAGAAAATGGCATCAACCACATGTTAAACATAAGAAACAGGTGCAGCTTCTGTTCATTTTTGTGCGGCATGCGTCATATTATGATTACTGATTCTGGAGTTTCAACAGATGCAAAGTACTAAATTACAAAGAAAGTCATCCTGCTGCTACCTGTCCAACTATCCTGCTGTAGTAGTGTTATTTCCTCAGTACTGAAAACCAACCAGAAACCATTCAATAAGAACAGAAAGTCTCAAAAAAAGAGTCCCTGTTACGCCGGTGGCAGTGAATCAGCAGAAATCCCCTCCTCGTCCTCTGTCTCTATCCTACTACATGTGAGGACAATGCTGAATAAGTACTGCATGTGACCAGGGTTAGGGTCACATTACTTTGAAATGTAATCAGATACTGAATACAAATACAAATAAATAAATACATTTGCTTTTTTGTTGCTGCACTTGGAGGACTTTGCTCTTGTAGCGCAAGAGGAGCACTTACTTAAATTGTTAATTTTCTTTTTTTCAATGTAAATAAAAAGTTATGAAACTCCACTATCCATAAATCACCATTAAAAGCCTAAAACTAATATCAGTTAATTCACCATTGACAAATCTGGCAACCTGAGAGTAGCTACTATAACTTTGATATTCAGTATTTGTGGTCAAATCTAATTACCGTTACAAAAAAATGCTTGTATTTGAAGGACGCAATGAAAAATGGCAGTTTTCAAATGTAATCTCGCCTGATTATAGTTCCTAGGTTTCATAATCCTGATTACATGTAATCCGTTACCTTTCACGCGACCGCAAGTGACCGAATGTCCCGAACCGTAACCGGCAGCAGGATATATCCCAACCTGGTGTTGCATGGTGACTTAACCAGCAGGGTTCCTCCACGATAACCCTCCCATACATTCCTACACAGAAAAAACACTTTCTGGCGGACTACCATGCTGTGGTCTCCTCTTTATAACATTACGCACGGCGACCGGGGAAGAAAAGCAGACCCAATCCATATCCAAGCGCTCCAGCCATGTTGAAACATTTAAGGACTCTGTATTAAACACTATATTCGAAAAGTATATAAAACAGAATTCACAGAGGTCTGACTTTCGCCGTGCAATTTGACTCCGAAAAGAGCTTTTAATTCAAAACGAGATAATAACTTTAAATGACATCATGTGTTCTACCCTCAGCTTAATTCCTCTATTTGGGACAATGGGGTGAAGTCATACATGAGGATCCCTGCTGTCAGGTGGGTGGGGGGGGTACTAGACCACCTACTTATGAGTCTTTCATGTGCTGTAATTCAGAGGAAAAGCGGTCATAAATAGATGAATGAGCCAAAGTGGATGAATATTTTAGAATGTGCCAGTGGAACATCGAGTGTAAACAGCGCAACTAAACGACTGGTCCTTATTCTGCTTCCTTATTTTATCCTCAAAGTGGGTATAAAAGTAGGACAATGTGAATTGAACTGGCAGACAATGAAAGGATAAGAAAGACTGAAAGAACATTGGGAGTTACCAAATGAAAGAAAACAAAGAAAAAGTCCTTTAAAGGAGGTTTATTTGCCACGTGAGCCCCAAGGAGCCACCTTAACCTGCATTCAATCAAAAAATAAACTGCACCAGATCAGTTAAGTTGACCAGTTAGATGAGATTCCACGCCGCGTTATTGATCGCCACGGTCTTGACATATACAACAGTACATAAAGACAACATTAGCAGCCATAAAAAGTCAGACTGCGGCGGTGTTTTATGATCCGGTTCATCCTCCTTAGGTGCCTCTCCGAGCGCAGCCAGCGCCGGGGGACTGATTTACTCGTCGCACAGGGGGGACATATTTAGACGTCGTGAGCTGGAGGTAGTGGTCGGTAAAGCCGGCGGGGCAAAGAAAATGACCCAGACAGTGGGAGTGTGGAGGACTAGAGGGGGGGACGCGTAAGACTCGCCGGTTAACCTCAAGACCATAAAACCAGACGTGATTTCTGACCGAGGGCCAGGGGACAATGGACTGCACTCCACTAATTACACACCCTGACATGGATAATAGGGAATGTGCTCGCTCTTTATGGGGACGAACAGACGTCTGTGGATCCGTCTTTAACAATTTGTAGTTGTGGCAGAAATAAAAGGTCTTAAATGTAGCTTCTCAGACGTGTGGTCTTTGCAGTAAAAGCAAAAAAAGGTCATATTAAATCCGTCTGCTAATGACTGCAGGGAGGAAAGACGGGACTCACCCTTTACGCTTCAGCTAAATAACTCACATTCAATGCATTTCTTATAGAAGTAATTATGTCTCTGTTTATATTGACCTGCCCAGGTGTCAAATTCTAACTCCCACTAATCTAAACTAGTGTTGTGTGTGTGTGTGTGTGTGTGTGTGTGTGTGTGTGTGTGTGTGTGTGTGTGTGTCTGTGCTATATGTGGGGACAATTTATAGGGGACCGGACCACCAACCTGAGACCACCTCGATGTCCCAGACTGAGAAGCAAAAAAATGACACTTTCAGCACAAGAAGACTTTCCACCATGAGCACACACACACACACACACACACACACACACACACACACACACACACACACACACACACACACACGTGGAAAGAAATATATCATTTGTTTTTACAAAACATGTTTTCATTTCACTTTTTCCAAGTTTATACGAGTTCACAACTTTCTCCAGATGTGATCCAGAAAAATTAGACTTCTGATCAAGAATAGAACACGGCAGATTAGAAAGAATTACAATAAATAATGCAGATTAGAAAATAATACTTGAATAAGATACTGTATAGAATACTGTAGAATAGAATAGAGTGGAGTATAATATATTTGAATAGAATAGAGTATAATAAAATAAAATAGAATAGAATACTACAGAAAATATTATAACAACGTAGAATATGATTTAAATTTATGGAGGGACTTATAATGTATTCATATCATATCATATAATAGGGCTATTTATATTTAAGCGGAATAAAATAGAATAGAATCGCATAGAAGAGCAATTTCTCTTTCCTGTATCACAAAAATATCTTGAAATCAAAATAGCTGTTTGGATTTATGAAGCCAGATCATTTTCAAATATGTGGAAATAAAAGAGAAAGCGTCTATTTCATGTACTGTAATCATAACACAATCATTTAGGCTATTTGAGATCATTCAACTGTACTTCTAAGGGCTCCTACGAGGTTCAAATTAAGACTTCTACAAAAAGTACAAAAAGTTAATAGAGAAAGTGTTATGAATATAAGTCAGTGAACAGATGTACAGTAGAGCTTTATCACAACAAAATAATTCATGAGGAGAGATTTTTTTTTTAAATATATTACACATAAGTGTAAGTTTGTTGATTACAACAACAAATTGAACTTAACCCTAAATATTTTTTTATTTATTATATATTTACATATTCTCGTATTTTATAATTTTGTATGTATTTATTTTTATCTATTTTTATCACCCTCTGTGGTAACGTCCCTGTCATGTTTGAATATATTTTTTGTTTATTTTTTGTTTTGTTTATTTTTTTGTTTTGTTTATTTATTTATTTTTTAAGAAGAGAGAGAGACGTACAGCAGCAAACACTTGGCCGTCCCGCCACTGACAGCAAAGCGGGTAACCAGAGATTCAAAAACAATACGTCATCCCACAATGCACCGCGCTCACGCTCTCCTCGCAGCATTACCTCATCCCACAATCCACCGCGAGACTAAAAATCTTCTGGGTGGTCGTCAAGGCAACGCGCCTTATCGAAAGGGCCGGTCCCTCCCTCCTTCCCTCCTCCCCGACGACACGCCCCCCAGCCAATAGGAGAGCCCCATCGTGACATCATGGCTATTTTTAGAGAGGCAGCGGCAGCAGATAAGGTTTAGCCTCCACGCTGCCTGGGCTCAGAGTATACACACACGCGCACCCGGAGCACAGCGAGCACCGTGGACCAACAGTGTCGGTGGCTGACGAGAAACAGAGAAGAGCCGCTCACGGACACCGATACCAGTCTGGATACTTTGGAGACATCTTTGTGAACTGTTACACTCTGACAGAAGTGAGCGTAAGATAGAAGAAAAGTGCGCTCTCCAAAAGTTTGGAGCTTCTTTTTACGCACAGAGAGGACGTTTTTGGAAACGTTTTTCCAGAAGAACCGGGGGAGGAAAAGTTGTTTTGCTGAAGACTTTAGTTGCCACTTCGGTTCCTCTTCCATGTATACCAAGATGGAAACTACTTTCTATGACGACTCACTCAACGCGTTCTCCCAGCACGACAGCGCCGGCTTCGGATACAGCAACCCCAAAGTGCTGAAGCGCAACATGACGCTGAACCTCGCCGATCCGACGGGCGCGCTGAAGCCTCACCTCCGCGCCAAAGCCGGGGACATCCTCACCTCCCCCGACGTGGGCTTGTTGAAGCTGGCCTCGCCGGAGCTGGAGCGGCTCATCATCCAGTCCAGCAACGGGCTCATCACCACCACGCCGACCCCGACCCAGTTCATGTGCCCCAAGAATGTCACGGACGAGCAGGAGGGCTTCGCGGAGGGGTTCGTCCGAGCCCTGGCGGAGCTCCACCACCAGCATATGCCGGGAACCGCGAACGTGAGTGTCCCCCCGGCTCCTCAGACCGGCGTCAACGCGGGGCTGCCGCCGGTCGCCGGTGCCCCCGTTTACAACAACAACAACAGCGCAGCCATGCGCTCCGACTCGCCGGTTTACGAGGACTTGAACACTTTCCACCCGGCCATCAGCACGGTCTCGGCACCGGGTTACACCACCTCGGCCCCGGCTATGTCCTTCTCCGCCGCCCCGCCGCAGCTCCCCCCCATCTACGGGCAGCCCTCCCGGCTCTTGGCGCTCAAAGAGGAGCCCCAGACCGTGCCGGAGATGCCGGGGGAGACGCCTCCTCTCTCCCCGATCGACATGGAGAACCAGGAGCGCATCAAGGCCGAGAGAAAGCGGATGAGGAACCGCGTCGCCGCGTCCAAGTGCCGGAAGAGGAAGCTGGAGCGCATCTCCAGGCTGGAGGACAAAGTCAAGAACCTCAAGTCCCAGAACTCGGAGCTCGCGTCCACCGCCAACATGCTGCGCGAGCAGGTGGCCCAGCTGAAGCAGAAGGTGATGAACCACGTCAACAGCGGGTGCCAGCTCATGTTAACGCAGCAGCTCCAGACCTTCTGAGGAGGTGTCAGCAGAGAGCGAGAGAGAGCGAGAGAGAGCGAGAGAGCGCGAGCGAGATTAAAGACTGTTGAACGAACCGGACGCGTCCTGTGAGAGTGTGAGTGGGCTGCATCTCCCGAATAATCGTGACGGGGTTTTGGGATGATGTGGCGCGACACTGGCAGGACCGGGGCTGGGGGGTGGGGGGGGGGGGGGGGGGGGGCTGGGGGGGCTGCACTGAAGTTCCTGAAGTGCCACGCGCTCCCCCGGTGGCGCGTCCCCAGAGAGGGGCTCGGGACAGTGACAGCAGCCATGAACAAGAGGGGGGTGGGGTGGGTGGGGGGCAACAAACAGGATGCCTTTCTGTATCTGTTTCGTGCTGTATTTCTTTCTTTTTTTTAAACAGACCTGGACTGAAGTTTTCTTTATTTTTTTCTTCTATTTTCTACACCCAGCTCTGCATGGACCTTATCGCGATCATCAAAGGAGAAATTCAGTATTAGAGGATTTAAGAGCCCGCGATAGAGACTTGTTCTTGCCGTGTCAGACTTGGGCGTGTTTGACTCTGAACGGCCGAACCGTTGTAACAAAAGCTGCCTGACTTCTGCGTTACAGTACCATGTACTTGTTTCTTTCTTAATTGTAAGGAAGTCATTTAGAAAAGCTTCAAGATTTACTTGGTTTTTTTTCTAAAAAGTTGCGTTAATGGGGTTTCACTCATTGTTATATGTATATAAGATCAACTCGGAGTACTTATGTTTACCATTTGTAATAAGAATACTGTATACACTTTTTTTTTTTTAAATGTTTTGTTTTCTGATCACTTCAGAAACTAATCAATATTTAAGAAAATAAACCAGATGAAATGAAGCAACGTTGCGTCTGTGTTCTTCTACGTGTGTGCGTGTGTGCGTGTGCGTGTGTGTGTGTGTGTGTGTGTGTGTGTGTGTGTGTGTGTGTGTGTGTGTGAGGAAAAAAAAGAAAAAGTGGGTGTGCCATGTCAGGAGCTCAAACAATAAAGCATGTTGCAACATGTTGCAAGAGCTGGTCTAGTTCCCAGCACCTCAAGGTAAATTCCATTAGTGCAGGTATTGATCCGGGTTAAGTGATTGTGTTCCAGGCCCACTGAAGGAGACCAGGTCCGGCTCGTATAGAGCTTGAGCTATCTCCACTGTATGTCTCAACACACACACACACACACACACACACACACACACACACACACACACACACACACACACACACACACACACACACACACACAGATACCTGAAGAGTGTACATGTCTTATACAACCTCCCATCGTTCTGTGTGGACACGATACACCCTGTTAATTACAGCTTATCGTCTGAGGTGTCTCTGATTAGACGCATAATAAACAGGAGAATCACACACTGTGCTGTTGCACCATACAGTTTATTCAGCACTACTTCCTGTCCTGGTGTGACTTATTAAGAAAGCTGCATGTCGAAACAAATACATTTGAGGTATTACAAGTGAATACACGTATCTACTCCATGAAACGTACAAAAAGTACCACTGTGGTTTTGGGTGTTTTCTGGACACAATGTAGACTATGATGTAATTTGAATGAGTCAAAAAAGGAGCTCAGAGGAACAAACAAACAATATCTTGAATATATATGTTGAATATGTTATGTTACCATTACACATATATTTACCTTGTATATCTGTATACAACTGAAAGTAAATACTTCAGGTCCACAGTAAACCCAGCAAGTAGTGTACTCCTCAACTCTGCCTATAGAGTCTGATGGCAGCAGGTGAATGTGTCGGGACGAGGTCAGGTTGTATACAGTGTGTGCGTGTGTATGTGTGTGTGTGTGTGTGTGTGTGTGTGTGTGTGTGTGTGTGTGGAACTCTCACGAGCCACCAGTGTGCCGCCCTGCTTGTAATGAACCACTAGAGGGCGACACAGGCCGATTCACCTGAAAGATGAAACGAAGAGTTGCAGTTTCAAAGTCTTCATGTTTTGTATCGTGAGTCATTGCTTTAAATGAACACAGACCTGTCGTGATGTAAAGAGTCGAAGAGACAGGACAGGTTATTCAATGTGAAGAATAATATATATATATATATATATATATATATATATATATATATATATATATATATATATATATATATATATATATATATATATTTCATTCTCCACTTCTTTTCGGTTTGTTTGTTCTTCTTTTTCTTTTATATATATTTTTCTTTTAAAGGAATATGTTCACAACATGGTTTGATGCATAAAGCAGCTAATTCAAATGTTTGAATTTAATTGTTTTATCTTAAAAAACTAATAAAATGTTATTACATGAGGGTAATACAATATCAATTATTATATCTATACAATTAAATTGTAAACAAATTAATAAAGTTGATGGTCTGGGGTGGATTTACTCCATATTTATTCATTTGGTGCAAATAAAAAAAATGTATTCATATTTTTTTTATTTTTTTTTATTCATATTTTTTTCCTTTTTTTGTATTATTATTCAATTTTTTTTTTTTATTATTTATTATTTATTATTATTTTCTAATATTCAAGATTCGATAATGTATCGCCATATCAAGTTGCTTTGGCGCTAGTTAACAAAGCATATAATCATATTGCTTACACAACAGAAAAGAATGTCACAATTACACGGCAGCACTATATTATTATAATCATCGTAATGGTTTTTATTCCTCTGTAAATCTGCTTTAATTAACCCGCTCTGGTTTCTTAAACCTTGGGCAGCGTGACATCATTCCTCGGAAGGCGGAGTCCTACTCCTACCATATAAGGAGAGGGAGCGCTCGGAAGATCTACGTCACGTCACGTCGGAGGAGGAGGAGGCGGGCATTACGGGAAGTGAGTCGAGTCTGTAATCTGTGCATAATACGGTGAGGTGAACCCTGAGAAGTTACAACCGAGAGGAACACCGGACCGCATGAAGGACGAATCAGTGAAGAGATCTCAGAGGTCGCGAGACGTCTGTTTGATGTCAAATTAATAGATTCATACAAATTATAATGTTTAAAAATCGCAGTGAAAATCCAATATCTAAATCCGCAGTAACTGTACATCTGTAATTCTATCATTTGATTGTTTATTTAGAAGAAACAACACATGAATAAAACGTATTCCCACAATGCAGCGCACCATAATTAAACAACGCCATTAATAAAACAAATTCACAACCAGAACACCACTGCTGCCACATTCAGTGTTTTGTTTTGAGGTTCTTTGAATATAATATTATACGTTATTATAGCCTATTTTATTCCACTGCATTTATTTGACAGTTAATAGTTAATTACTAAGATTTTACAAAGAAAAATATCCAACCATGAAGTATCGATCTACCTCAACAAGCCACTATATTAATATGCTTCTTACATGTTAAAACATTTTCACTTATAAAACTACCTTTCAGTACAACTTTGAATGGATCTTATGTTTTTAGTGTATTGTTAGGCTTCTTCTGCCACCGTTTGACAGAAATTAATAAATTACTTGTGTTTGGTGTCAAAATGTGGCACAATATCATCACAGCTTTAATTATTACCTCACAGGCTTTTCAGATATTAACAATGAAGTTTGATTACATTGAGCAGAATGGGGTCATGCCCCTGCATGGCCCCATTCTGCAACGTTTCTGCACTCACACACGGTTCGTCATTCATTCATTTCTTTTACTGTTTTCTCTTTGAAATCATTTTTTTGTGTTTTTATGTGGCACTTGTGTGTTTTATGCTTCTTATGATCTTTGCCAGGACAAGAAGAGGATGAGATTCAAAATCTCTGTGGGATTATACTGGCTAAATAACAGTTACATTAAAAAAAAAAATATATATATATATATATATATATATTAATTTAAAGGAACTTTATCTAAATGAAAGTTCAGAGAACAATGTTGCCAAAGCATCAAAATACAAAATTAAGCAAAAACAGTAAAATGACTAATCATCACAACATTAACACAACATTAAGACTGATTTACTGCAGAAATGCTAATGCTAAACTGACGATGTCGACTGGTCACATAATCTCACAAAGGGCAGGTTGAGCCGGACAGATCTGTCTGTATTTTGTTGCTAGGGCGAGGTGTTTTCACTTAGCAATAAGGTATAACACACACACACACACACACACACACACACACACACACACACACACACACACAGCCAGAACCACAAGTTACAACAATGACTTGCTGAAGTGTGAATGCTTGAGGAACTCTTTCAGTGTGATTAAAATGTCGAATACACTGAAGGGTTTTGATGCTCAAGCGGCGTCAACCTGCATCAACCCCTATGCCGTGGAGATAATCCGGGTCAAGAGGAGGGATCTAGTTTACGGGATCTCGCACACCGAGGACCTGCTGGATCTTGGTCGCGGAGGGGGTCATGACGGCGGCGAAGAGATCCGTCGTCTTGACCGTCGGGACTCGCACGGATCAAAACTCCAGGGTCCTGGACCACCTGGAGGCCAGAGGTGAGAGGGCCTGTCGGATATTCTTCCATCCGTGTCTCATGCTGGCAGAACCAGACCTCTACCGGCGAATCAAGACCTATGCCGGTGGTGTGAATGAACGTGTCCGAGACGCCAGGAGACAGCTGATTGGATATTTGCTGGAAAGAGACCAGGAGGGGCCGGATGGAAGTGAGAAGACTCGTTCTGTATCCGCCACCAAAGGAACAAAGAAATCTAGAAGCCCTGAAGAAGAAGACACAAATATGTCACGTTTAAAATCCGAGGAGCACAAACCGGCACAAAGTAAACCAGAACATCTCATCCACACGACCGCTTCAGAAGGGGACGTAGTGCTGCTGGAGGAGCTGTTGAAAGACGCTGATATTAACTCCGTCAATTCCTCCAACGAGACTCTGTTACATGTAGCTGCTGAGCGCGGTCACCTGTCCGTCATTGAGCTCCTGATCCGCAAAGGAGCCCGACTGGACCTGCGGGACAAGAAGGGTCACGCGGCTCTTCACAGGGCAGCCGCCGGGGGTCACGGCGAGGCGGTCGGGGCCCTCGTTCAGGCCGGGGCCCCCATCCACGCTCTGGATCTGCAGGGCAAAGCCCCCGTTCACCTGGCAGCGGACAACGAGCGCCTGAGCTGTGTGGACGTCCTGGTGAAGGCGGGGGCCAAGCGGTCGGAGAGCCACGACGCCGCTGCGGGAGGCGACCGGAGGCCGGCCCAGCGGAGCGGCGCCGCCGTCGACGCCAGAACCAACCGGGAACAAACAGCTCTGTTTTACGCCGTTTCCAGGAACGACGAGGAAACGGTGACCGTCCTTCTAAAGGCGGGGGCTAAAGTGGACTATGATGTCATACATGAGGCCGTCAAGCTCAACGACGAATCAATTCTACACCTGCTGCTCGGTGAGTCTTCTCCCCTGTGATAATTATATAACGTCGTATTTAAGGGAATCTACTGTAATAAATGGACTCTATTATTAATAAGTATGTATTCTTTGGTGTATAATTGTTTTTGTCTCCAGGGCCCAAAAAAAAACGACGACACGGGAAACCTCTGTTGGTCTTAAGGAGCTGCAGCGTTTATTTCTGCACAAACTGCAACTTCCTGAAATCCTCACCACTAAACTAACTCTCTTCTCTCTCTCTCTCTCTCTCTCTCTCTCTCTCTCTCTCTCTCTCTCTCTCTCTCTCTCTCTCTGTCTCTCTGTGTCTCTCTCTCTGTCTCTCTGTCTCTCTCTCTGTCTCTCTCTCTCTCTCTCTCTGTCTCTCTCTCTGTCTCTCTCTCTGTCTCTCTCGCTCTCTCTCTCTCTCTCTCTCTCTCTCTCTCTCTACCACTTACTTCCCACGACACACACACACTGGCTCTGCTATCCTCTAAATGACCTATACACTACTATTACAACAGCTGGCTCTAAGATAGGGCCAATCGTGTGTTTTTGCGTAGACCAGCGTGGTTCTCCTACACGTTTGGCATTCGGGAGAAGTTGCAATATGCTACCTTGCCACTAGATGGCGCCATATCCCACACAGTGGCCCTTTAGGTTTGCTACACCACCACGCGTTAGACTTTCTTTTTTTGAGATGTTAGAAGGAAGCTGTCACTATATATCTTGTTTTTGGAACAGCCAGCTTTTTACCTCAGCTCACTTATTCATTAACCTTGATTCAGTCCTCACCACCAAGTACCTGGTGCTCCTTTTGATCTAGCTTGTATGGAGTATTGTGTTTTTATGTAGATGTGTACTGTCTGAATGTGATGTATTGTGTTTTTAACGTACTCTTTTTAATAGCAGATATTGCACATATGCAAACCTTGAACAATAACATATTTTCTAATCTATTCTCTTGATTAAACTCCAGATAATCCCGGAGGATGTCTTAGCGCAGAGGCCCTGGGTTCTGCTCTCTTCTCAGCTGTCAAACAGAACCACGATGGAGTGGTCACCGCTCTCGCAGACAGAGGAGTGAGCGTGAACGCTTTAGACCAACAGGGCTACACTCCTCTCCTGTTGTCAGCTGAGCTGGGCCACACTGAGGTCTTCAGGTAAGTGTCCAACACGGACTAAACGTTGCTAAAACACAATGACGTGTCTCTTCTAAACACTCACATTCACTATCTTATAGCAATGGGGTATCAGTGACTTTTATAGCTGCTCACATTGCTGACTGCTCCGGTGTTATTTCACACTACCACCAGGGGGCACCGGTGAATGATATTGTTCATTTTTACACTTGGTCGCTTTAAATTTAGCTTTCGCTGTATTTTTTTAAAAAGATTTTTGCATGACATGTACAGTATACAACAGAACATAGAAGATAAACATATCTATATGATATTCAACACACACAGTTAACGCACAATGTCACAAATGTGTGGTGTATAATCTCCATATTCTTGCTCCTATATTACAACATATATTCTATAATGTCCATTACTACAGCTCTTTCTTTATATACGTCCAATATGATTTTGTTGCTCAATTTGCTAATAAACCCATATTTACTTGAGTCAGTCCTTCTTCTGTATTTACCGGTTCACTAAAGCAGGGATCCAGCAACACTGGAGAAACAACAGTACGCTACACAGAGTATTAAAAAAAATGCCAACTCTCTTCCAATGAAAGTAGCTAGCAGCGCTAGCTCCAAAAGTTGCTAAATCTGGCGAGAAAGTCGCAAAGTCGGCAGCACTTACAGCTCCTCCCTCCATCCAAAGCCACGCCCCCCAAAATGATCATCACCAACGTAAACAACGAACACGGCCATTGAGAGTCCTCACAGCTGTCCAGCTATCAGCTCGAGGAAGACTCCTGTGATGAGTGATGAGTGGACGGGTTGGGATGAGAGAAGAGAATTTCACCATACCTTTAAAATCAGTGTGTAGGAGTTACTGGCATTTAGTGGCAAGGTACCAATTAAAACTTCTCCCAAAATGTAAGGCAACTAACGTGAAAACACACAAATGGCACTATCGAGCACCAGCGGTTGGATTGTCCATTCAGGGCTACTGTAGAGACACGTAGATATACATTCTAAGGTAGCAAAAACACAACATTTCTTATTTTCAGGTAACATATTTTGTTAATATTCTATTCCATTTCTGCCGATAGATTCCCCTAGATGCTACACGCTGTACCTTTAAGTATATGTGTTTCTCATTTCAGAGCGCTGGTAGCCAAACAGGCCAAACTGGATGCTGCTTCATCCGACCTCTCCTCAGCGTTGCACCTGGCCGTCCGCAGCGGTAGTGTGCCCATAGTGCAGACACTGCTGGAACAAGGATTGGACCCCAACATTACCGGACCCAAAGCCCAAACCGCTCTACACCTGGCAGCTCAGTGCAACAGGCCAGAACTAGTTGGTCTGTTGTTAAGAGCTGGAGCACAGGTGATTGTTCAACCAGTGTCCATTTTGTAGATTCCTTCTTGTATGTGTTTGTGGAGAACGGGATGTTGTGTTGTCATTTCTTTAGGTAGATGCAGTAGCCCAGGATGGACTGACCCCTCTGCACATAGCCAGTCAGCAGGGCCATGCAGGCCCAGTGATCCGGCTCCTTCAGGGCGAGGCGGACCCCGGAGTCAGAGACAGGCTGGGGAGGACAGCCTTGCACTGGGCGGCCTCTTCCCAGGGTGGAGGCTGTGTGGTAGCCTCGCTGCTGTCGGCCAAAGCCAACCCAAACACCACCGACAACGAGAAGAAAGCCGCCCTCCACCTGGCCGCCGCCGAGGGGAAAGTAGATGCCGTGACCTCCCTGTTGTCCCACAAGGCAAAGGGAGGGGCTAAAGACATGGACGGCTCCACAGCTCTCCATTACGCCGCGGCTGCTGGGCACGCCAGCGTGGTTTCAGCTCTTCTACGCTTCAACAACAACAAGGGGACGGAGGAGAGGAACGCGCGGAGGAGAACGCCGCTTCACGCCGCAGCGGAGAGGGGCCACGACGGTGTGACGGCGCTGCTGCTGGAGGCCGGGGCGAAGGTCAACAGCACGGATCACAGCAAAGACACTCCTCTGCACTGCGCTGCACGGGGCGGACACCTGGAGGTGGTGAAAGCGCTCGTAAACTGGGGCCAAGCTGGGCACACAGAGCGGCGGCGGCGGAGGAAGAAGGTGAATCTGCGGGCGACCAATAATGTGGGGAAGACGCCTCTGCAGGTGGCAGAGAGCGGAGACGCGCCAGAACATGAGAGCATCGCTACTTTCCTCATGAGAAAGATGTTCCTTATCAAATAAAGGGAGAGAAGTTAAACCTCTCATTTTACCGCAGCAGGTGTCTGACAGTCTGCCACGCTCAGGCCCGGTTCTGGTTCTCCCGTTGCCTCCCTTCCCTCTAACCAGCCCAGCAATACGGCCTGGGTCTCCAGCAGCGTTCGGTCGGTGTTGGCTCCCAATCTTTAACCTTTAATGACACTGTTCCTTTAACAAATCATTGATTGAATCATATCTCAAACCTTGCATCATATCCTGTGAAAGGTATTGAGGACATGTTTTTTTGTGCATTAATTAGCGAAAGAAATAATACTGACATAAAAGCATGATTGAGAGCTTTTATCTTGGGTTACGAAGCAAATATGTCCCATGTCCCAACACTCTCATTGTCAATAAAGTTGTGTCTTGAACGCTGAAATCCCAGTTTTGAAACAGACCTCCATGAAAGAAGAATTTTCTGCATTTGGGTCATTGCCATATTTCAGGTGAGAAACATGTGATCATTTTCTTTTTTTGCGTTTAATTCTGTATTTCATCCTTGATTGACAAAGTATGCAAGTTGTGCTGGATGATTATAGGCAGATGAAGGTAACCAGTGATTCACATCTGCCATGTGACATGTTTCTTCCTGTGTGAACGTAAGTGGCTGACAAAAGCAAAACCAATACAGACCCCAGGATGACATGGTGGTGGTGGTGGGGTTTTTTCTTTTCTTCTGCTAGTTTTGCGTTTCCTCACTTGTGCAACATTTTCAGTTCTTGGTAATTCGCTCCCTCATCACTTTTCCATTGTGCTGCTTTTCTGTAAAACCATTACTGTTGCATCAGAGAATGCTTTGTCACACCTCAGTGGTCTGTTATCAATTATTACATAAGACACATTTAGATTAGTATGTGTTTTATTAAATTATCATTTGAAGTATTCAAATATTTTTTTTTGTTAAAGGATAAAAAATATTTTATAAAATTAGAACTCAATTAATTTATTCCGACTAAAAATGATGTAACTATTTCAAAATGAATCAGTTTAGTTATCATTTAAAGACAGAATAATGATAGTGAGTCATGTTTATTTTTAAACTTATTTTAACTAACTTTAATATACAATGTTTTTTAGGTAGGCTTATGTGTATATGTATGTAAATAGTAACAGTTATTTAAAAAGAATGCACAAAATAAAACTTTATGTGTTGCAAAATGCATTGTAAAGTTTAGAATATGTCCACTGTAACAACAACATTTCTCAAGTTGCCTCTCTATTGTCTAATCCAAGAAGATCCCTAATGATGTTTTGGGAACGCTTGATGACATTAAACATATTTAAAACATCTTTTGAACAAAAATCATAATCATGTTATTCAATTATCTATAAACACAACTTTGGGGTGAAGCGCTCAATTCACTTAAATATTGAAGATGCACGGAGCAGCTTGGTAGCCTGATGGGGACATTGTATACCCTGCAACTGAAAGATATCAGGTTCGATACCTGGTGGGAACATCTTTTGCAACCCATTCCCTTCACTAATAAAGAAACATTGAAGTTCTTTTAAGGGATTGTTACCCCTTAGAACCCCTAAACCATTCAGATAATCAATCAAATACAACTTCAATAGAAATTATAACATTGGATCAATTCAAAAGCCAGAAAATCAATTAACACTCTTTTATATTTTGTACATTTAAAAAAAAAAAAAGACATTTCAGCCATGGATGGAGGACTGCACAAAAATATCAGGAGCCCCCCTGGCTTTTACTCACAAAGTGTAATGCAAAGAGACATTTCCAACCAGGAAGAGACTCAAAATGACCACAAAGAAATATATAACGACTCCAAAGAGACGCAAAACAACCACAAAGAGATGCAAAACAGCTGCAAAATGACTCAAAGAGACTCACAATGGCTATGAAAGGAGAATAAACGCACACAAAGAGACACAAAAAGCTGCAAAGAGACACAATGACACTACAGAAGACCCACAAAGCAACTAAAGAGGCTCAAAACAACTGCAATGAGATCCAAAATGACCCCAAAGAGACACAAACCCACAGAGAGATGCATGAAGAATACAAAAAGACACAAAACACAAAGAGAATCTTAAAGTTAGTGTGTCTTGCCTCTGTATAAGAGAGGTGTTGGAGTCTTTTTCATGACTGGGCCCTGCAGGGGCCAATTCTGTCAAAACCTGCCCACATTCGGTTTCATGTCACTTCACAAGTTAAGAAAGTTGATGAAGTGTTTTTACTCTTCGTCCCAAAAGAAGACCCAAATGTGCATCACAACTTCTTTCCAGTTCAGACGGACCTCCTCCTCTGACAGGTTTTTTAATGAATTCAGGATCTGAGTGTCTTTATGAAGCACACTGATTCATTCAAAGAGAGCCTTTTTGTCAATAAGAAACACCTTTATAAAACAGCCCCCTGAGGGTTAACTGAAGGAAATGACAAAACCACAGGCAGGGGTTGAACCCACAACCCCCTGACTAAGAAGCAGCTTCCATGCCAGTTGAGCTGTCAAGACTGCTTTTAGTTAATTGTTCAGGTTAAATCAAAGATTAGGGCGTTGCTGGGTTGGGCTTTATGTCAGGTTTCGTGTATATTGTTTAATAGATAAATGTATTACAGTATATTAAAGGTTTTTGAGGGTTTTTTAAAACCCTTAAAATATTTTTATGTTTTTCTTTTACGGGTTTTTGATCTATAGCTTAAGGAATTTTAAAGGGTAACAGAATGATAATGCAGACCATGCAGGAAGAGCGTGGACTCACAACCTTCAGACTTTGTCAGTGTGAACAGGTGTCAGTATGAACAGGTGTCAGTATGAACAGGTGTCAGTGTGAACAGGTGTCAGTGTGAACAGGTGAACAGATTTCAGTGTGAACAGGTGTCAGTGTGAATAGCCTTCCACTTAGCGCTTATTGTTTTCATACTAGCTTGTTGCACTTATTGTATTCGTATTACTTATAGCACTAACTGTTTTTCTTGTTTCTGCACTGTACTTTGGCTCTGAGTTATGCTCTGCTTCATGCTCTTAGATGATTGTTTGGAAAAGGAAATGTACTTATGACTTCTGGTGACTAGTAGTTCTTTTGATTACCAATGTTGAATGCACTTATTGTAAGTCGCTTTGGATAAAAGCGTCTGCTAAATGACTGTAATGTAATGTAATGTAATGTGTCAGTGTGAATAGGTGTCAGTGTGAACAGCTGTCAGTGTGAACAGCTGTCAGTGTGAACAGGTTTCAGTGTGAACAGGTTTCAGTGTGAACAGGTGAACAGGTGTCAGTGTGAACAGGTGAACAGGTGTCAGTGTGAACAGGTGTCAGTGTGAACAGGTGAACAGGTGTCAGTGTGAACAGGTGAACAGGTGTCAGTGTGAACAGGTGTCAGTGTGAACAGGTGAACAGGTGTCAGTGTGAACAAGTGAACAGGTGTCAGTGTGAACAGGTGAACAGGTGTCAGTGTGAACAGGTGAACATGTGTCAGTGTGAACAGGTGTCAGTGTGAACAGGTGAACAGTTTTCAGTATGAACAGGTGTCAGTGTGAACAGGTGAACAGGTGTCAGTGTGAACAGCTGTCAGTGTGAACAGGTGAACAGGTGTCAGTGTGAACAGCTGTCAGTGTGAACAGGTGAACAGGTGTCAGTGTGAACAGCTGTCAGTGTGAACAGGTGAACAGGTTTCAGTGTGAACAGCTGTCGGTGTGAACAGCTGTCAGTGTGAACAGGTTTCAGTGTGAACAGGTTTCAGTGTGAACAGGTGAACAGGTGTCAGTGTGAACAGGTGAACAGGTGTCAGTGTGAACAGGTGTCAGTGTGAACAGGTGAACAGGTGTCAGTGTGAACAGGTGAACAGGTGTCAGTGTGAACAGGTGTCAGTGTGAACAGGTGAACAGGTGTCAGTGTGAACAGGTGAACAGGTGTCAGTGTGAACAGGTGAACAGGTGTCAGTGTGAACAGGTGAACATGTGTCAGTGTGAACAGGTGTCAGTGTGAACAGGTGAACAGTTTTCAGTATGAACAGGTGTCAGTGTGAACAGGTGAACAGGTGTCAGTGTGAACAGCTGTCAGTGTGAACAGGTGAACAGGTGTCAGTGTGAACAGCTGTCAGTGTGAACAGGTGAACAGGTGTCAGTGTGAACAGCTGTCAGTGTGAACAGGTGAACAGGTTTCAGTGTGAACAGCTGTCGGTGTGAACAGGTTTCAGTATGAACAGGTTTCAGTGTGAACAGGTTTCAGTGTTTCAGTTTTTTTCTTTCCAGGTTGATGAAGGTGACGTTTCTGCAACTGATGTTCTTTCTCTCTTTGGTTCTTTGTGTTGAAGCATCCCGGAGATGGTCCAGTGGTAAAGGACATTGACTGTCAGTGGTACAACGCGGGTTTGATCCCCGCCTGAGGTAAGATACACAGGTATGTGTGTGTGATGATTGTATGTGATTTCATTTCTCTGCGTGGAAAAATTCAAGCGTTGCGTCCACAAAATCCGTTCGTCGCGTCGATTTCAACTTGCGAATTTCAACTTGAGAATTTCCAAATTTCCATCATCAAACAAGGAGGAGACAGAGAACAAGTAAGTCCATGTGAGGCCAGGTGGTCAAGCTAGTTAACTAGCTTAGCAAGCTAGTTAGCTTGACGGGTACTTTTCAAAATGCTTTTATATTATCGTTTTGAGTGTTTTAGTCTGCAGGCTGTTCAACTGACTCTGCAGGTGACAGATCCTCTGCAGTGTAGCGCCTATTATACACGCATTATACAGTTAGCCTGCCTTATTGAGGCTTTTAATGGGTCATCTGCAGGCTTTAAGTCAAAACTGGTACATTTTAAGGGACAGCAATCCTCTAAAAGGTAAACTTAAACCTTAATCAAAAATAGATTTAAGTATTTTAAAGTGTACAAAATAACATCAATTTGATTTGTATTTGAAAGGACCTACATTTTTCAATTAAGATACAAATTTGAGGTCAATTAATGGAATATCATGTTTGAACAAACAGCTGCAACAGTAAATAATATGTGATCTGCCCACTCTACACAATAAACATATTATATATATGCCTATACTCAACACCTTTAATTGCATCTTATATATATACATGAGATGCAATTAAAGGTGTTGAGTATTATATATATATATATATATATATATATATATATATATATATATATATATATATATGTATGTATATATATGTATAAATATGTATATATGTAAGTATTATATTTAGCAATCGTAATGCATAACCTGGCCAATATTATAATGAGATTAATTAGAAAATAGAACTGAGATTTAGTTTTGTGTTGAACCTTAAAAATATATATTTTGTCATTTTGTGGTTTGGGTTTCTAGCTGCACGTGCAATGACGTCGGCAGTTGCTCTCGCTGTGTGTCACGTTACGGCTACCGTACGTCACGTGACATTGTTGTTCGTATGAGCCGCCGCAGTCGTGCAGACTCTTCTGGAGTAAAGTTTTTTTAAAAATGGCACGAAACGAGGAGAAACAACAAGGGAAGCTGAACAGACTGTGGCTGCAGAAAGAGAGAGAAGGTGAGCAGCTCTCTGCCGCAACAAATACTTAAATTTTATTAATATTTGGCCGATAAAAAAAACACCTACAGCTAGCTTAAACTGTTAGCTAACGTCCCAGCGATGCTAACTCACGGTCGTTAATGAACTGGTTTAAATGAAGGAAAGAAGATAACTACGGTGCGTTAAGTACGTAATATCAAAAGACAGTTATCTCTTTTTATAGAACCACTTTATCTCTTCACCATGCCGACATATTGTTTTATATTTATGCTCATTCTTAGCTTATTCTTTCATTTAGCATGAAGTGTCATACATCATATGATTCAGGGGAACCTGCCCTCTCTTTCCGGTGCAGTGTAAAGACACCGTTATGCATTCGTTTCCTTTGTTCGAGCATACCAAATGTGACATTTAAAAGAGCCCCACCAGTGAAATACTGTTGAATAACTCCGTAGTCAACGAGGGGGATTGTTGCTTGTATTTAATCGTGAACAGATGTTTAGGTGTTGTGGAGCTCTGTGCGAGGTTTGGTGCAAATACACCTGTTCCTCGGTGAGCTATTGGATTTTTGTTCTAGGTCGGCCACCAAATCCTGTCAGGGGTTCCCTCTACTTCCGGTGTCCCCTCTACTTCCGGTGTCCTTGCTCGGACCACACCCATCTTCAAACTCAACCGCACCAGGTTGCAAAGTGTGCACCTCTTCAAGCTCTACCTTCGTTTTGATCTCGGCTGCACGTCTGTAAAGTCTCGTCCAGCACGGTTGCGATGCTGTTAGCGGTCTCAACGTCTGTCCGCAGACGAGGCAAAGTGCTCCGGACTGCCTCTGCGGTGGTTCTCTCTACAGTGGGTGTCTGCAGTGGCACATTTTGCAATGAAACAGACTCACGAGCGGAGAATCTTACGGTTCAGACGCAGGTCAAAGCTCGTCTCTATCGTCAACCGTTCCAAAGTTATTTCATGTTTTGTAGCTCTGCTTGAGACGCTCACAGCTAAGCACAGAGCTAAGAGTAAGCACTGAGCTCCTCAAGACACCTAAACTAATGTTTTCTCTTAAAATGTAATTCACAGAGGGACGCCTGAAGGATGTACACCAGCGGAGACCCAAGCTGGTAATGAAGACGAATTAAATTGTCGTTGATAGTTGTCAGCGCTTCGCCTCAACTAGTTTGTTTCAGCCGTCCCTTTTTCTTTTGCAGTCTACTCTTAATTCAGTCTCCTCTGTGAAAAAGTGGATCCCCAGCATCAAGAGTGAAATAGAGTACTATTTGCAGGTGGGTGTATTGTGTCGTTGTGTGTGTGTGTGTGTGTGTGTGTGTGTGTGTGTGTGTGTGTAAAAATGGATTCCGCTGAGTTGGTTTCTGTCTAAAGTTAAATGTCTGTTTCTCTCTCAGCAATCGCAGCTGTCTCACTACCCGGAGAGGAAGATAGCCGAGTTCCAGCTGCGCATGGAGTCTCTGGAACGAGAGTACAAAAGATTCATCGCCAAACTGCGAGTTCTGGACCCCGCCTGCAAACATCAGCCGTGGACTCCTGGAGCGTACCGCAAGAGGAGAGCGGACGCGCAGGACTCCCCGAGTGTCGGTCAGTGTGTTAACGCCTGTGAATAATCTCTCGCATACAGTTTATGCTCTTATTAGATATAGTTTTAATCATCGCGTTTTAGTTCATTCAAGAATGTTTGTCACGACAGAACAGATCTATGTCCCAATGTGTCTTTCTAAATGTTTATACAACAAGATGTCTGGACCAACATGTTCATGTTTGAAGGCAGTAGCCTCCTCCGTCAGGTGACTGTAGAACAGGTAGAGCCTTGGGAGGAAGTCAAATGTAGTTGTCTGGACCAACGTGTGATTGTTAGACTTGAGAACACGGTTTGGAATCATTTGAACGTAGTTTACAGAACTTAATAACCAGACGGCTTCTGTCTTCTGTCCCCTTCTCACCAACCAGGCCTCCTGCTCTGCTGTCTTCTCCGTCTTATTGAAAACCGTACATTTTGCACAATACGTCTGAGCTGTGCGATGAATCGCATTTTGTATTATACTAAGATTTTTAGCTTCAAGCGATTATGAACGCGGTCTCGTGGTCTAAAGCCGGTCCTGTCCTGGTCCTCTGGACCCCGTCGCGTTGACCGTGCTTTGTGATGAACGCGGTCTCGTGGTCTAAAGCCGGTCCTGTCCTGGTCCTCTGGACCCCGTCGCGTTGACCGTGCTTTGTGGGTGTTCCTTTTTTTTTTTTTTTTTGCCTCGTCATCACAAATTCATATTAATGCAACCAATGTGTTCACTAACCAGTTCACCGGGGCGATGCGTTCAACTCTAAAATGTAGGCTACAAAATCATCATCTATATCATTATTGACTCTTTACTGTGTAATCTATTACTGGTCTATATTACATTACATTCATTTTAGCAGATGCTTTTATCCAAAGCGACTTACAATTCAGTATCTATCTACACACCGTAGATGCAGCTACGGGAGACATTTTTGGGGTTAAGTGTCTCGCTCAAGGGCACATTTGACATGAGACTAGTAGTGCAGGAGCCGGGGATCGAACCGCCGACCCTCTGATTGAAAGGCGGCCCTGCTCTCCACTTAGCCACGGTCACCCTCTAATATCCTTTTGTTTCTGACTGAATTTCATTTTGGCTGAACGATGCAGAAGTAGCTAACCCTTCCTCCCTCTGTGCATCTTCACTCTCACTCACAGTCAAACAGCCCCGGCCCTGTGAGTCACATGACAGCAGCAGCAGTCAGAGTCAGAGTGAAAGTGACTCAGCCAGCAGTTGGACAGGCTGTCACAAACCCTCAGCCCCTGAGAGAAAGTCACCGCTCCGCACCCTTGTCCCCGCCGACCCGGAGGCCGTCTGCGCAGACCAGGACCGGCCCCTCTCCTTTGACCGCACGAGGCTGGCGGTGGCCGCCGCCGCGTTCAGAGGACCGCCTCTTCAGCGAGGCTCCTCTCAAACGGCGAGCCTGGCCCGGCTGCTGCAGTCCGGCCTGCCGAACCTGAGCAACGCCTCAGTGAGGCAGACGCTTTTGACGCGGAGCAGAGACGCGCGGAGCGACCGTAAGTCGGACGGCGAAGCTGCAGAAAGGAATCCTGGGAAGTCATCCAACACTGGGACAACGGTGGAGAGGACGGGTCACGTCCTGGGACTAGACGGTTACTCTTCCTCTGATGAGGAGCGTGACACGTGACGTGTTTTTTCAATAAATGTAATGATTCTCGTTTTTTTTAACATTTTGATGCTCTGTATTCATTCCCAGTGGTGTCATATGGACAAAATATATATTTTCACAATATCTCGCTGGACAAAAAAGCTGAATATTAAAGCCCCGCAAAACAAGACCTGCGTAAAGGAAAAGTGCATGTGTGCAAGAAAAGGCATGAGTAATGTGGTTCGTTTCAGGCTGACGGATTCGTTGTAAATGTTCAGTCATCGCGACCACATCGATCTCCATCATGCAACCAGAGAGCAGGGAGACTCCGTGAGAAGCAGACGGTAATTAAGTAGAGATTCTTGCTGAGTCAGTGATTCATTTTACTCTCCTTGTCTGCGCTGCGTGAAACTGGAACAGCAGCACCGAACACGACCTGGTTAGACCCCACAACGCCTCCCAACCTCCCACCTAACCCACCCTGTACCGCCGCCGCCGCCGCCGATGCTGCTGCTGTTGCGAGGACCGCATGACACTTCTGGGAAACCGACTCACCGGCTTGTAGGCTGCAGACACTCTGTGCAGTTTATGGTTCGAGTTTGAGGTGGTTTACCCTCTTTTTTTTTTTTTTTTAGTTGGAGCTCTTGTGCACACACACACACACACACACGCACACACACACACACACACACACACACACACACACACACGCACGCACTGCGAGGTGGGTTTCCCTTCGTCTCTCTGCAGGGACCCTGGAGAGAGACGAAGGGAAGCTGGTTGCAACAGTGGACAGAGCAGAAGGCCCGAGAGCTGCCAAAGTGAACTTTTACACAATATACAAGGTGGAGTTTGACGGAGCAGTTCGTCATGAGTGTGAGCCTGTGAGAGGCGTCACTGCTGCAGCAACCTTCACTGCTCAGCCCTTCCAATAAGTTCAATCATTGAGGTCAGAAAGATTCCCCTTTATCGAAGCCCACTTTAATGACGCTAATAAATATGTCAGCAGATTTTTTATTTTTTTTTCCTTCTAGAATTAAACAGAAATTATTTTATGATGGAAACCCGTTGCGACCGCAATGAGTCGACTGCTCCGTGTCCTACGAATCGAACCCTAAGGTGGCAGCGAGACCGCAGCGGTGTTGAGCCCTCACTGAGCGCGCTCAGCTTTCCTGTAAGCTCATCTGTGAACTATGGGGTTTGGGGTTAATTCTGAAGTATCGCCGTCTCTCGCTGGCAAGTTTTTTTCAAAAGCAAGAAAGCCATATGAGATGCATGTTCTTTTTCATGTGGCAGCAGCGTCTTCCCACCAAGAATACGCAGTGTGCTGCCGAAACTGCTGCGTCACAAAGACTGATGGCAGGATAATAATAATAAGGCTTTATTGTTATTTTAAAGCAGGTTGAATACTAAAAATGCATATTGTGTGCTACCTGGGCTACAAGACCTGTTGCATTGCGTAGGAAATGCTGGGTGGGTGACTGTTTGGTGGTTTCGTTTTCTCTCCTTTCTTGGAATATGTGAAAAGGTCTCTTCTCTGATGATGACATTGTGGTTAGTGAGGTGGGGGTCAGCTGAGACTTCTAGCTTCCTCCCTTCAGACTGAGCTGCCGTTTCTCTCTTCACACACGGTGCAGAAAAGGTTGAACTATAGGAAGCGCATAAAAGACCCAAACCGTGCGATAAAGCTCGATAAAGTTCTGTAGTTTTGTGGTAGTATCACGCAGCGAGTGCTTCTTCATGCTGTGCATCAAGGTGGAGAAGGTTTCCTTGGTTTGTGTAAGTTTAATGTGCGCTTGTCCTCCAGTGGGAGGGGTTTGTGGGTGGTGAATGCCTTGACAAGCTGAAGTGAAGACAGAAGTACACACCACCTCTGTGCAGAGGCGACACAAGTTTTTGTCTGCGCATCAAGGACCCGCACCATGAGCTCTGACCACCAGAGCCACCAGAGCTACCCGTACCCGCAGGTGTTCCTCGTGGACGGAGGCGACGGGGCGCAGCGCTCCGGCCAGCAGCCGAGCCTCGTGCCCTGCTGGTCCTTCCCGCCGGCCCAGGAGAGGGCGAGGAGCCGGGGGGGGAAGAGCCGGGGCTGCATGGGAGTCGGCGCCGGTCCGGCCCTCGTCGTGCTGATGCTGTTCCTGCTCGTGTTCGTGGCCCTCGGGTTTGAAGCCTACCAGATTAACAAGATGCAGGCAGAGCTGAGAGAGATGAAGAAGGTAAGGAGCTACAGAGAGATGGGGGGGGGGGGATTCTGTTAAGGGTGACTGCAGAAGTGTGGAGGTATAGATAGTTTGGAGGTCGTAGAATTGGACCGCAGTGTGGAGATGAGAAGGTCAAGAGTCAGAGAAGTGATTTCATGATTTCTATTTCATTAAAAACTGATTCTAGCTTCTGAAATGTGAATATTTTGTGGACAAAACAAGATTTTACTACTCGGTTAACTGAGAAAATAATCAACAGATTAATCAACAGTGAAAAAAAAAATCGTTATTGAGTAATGGTTGCCATGAAATAGTGTCAATATTAATAGCATTACTTTGTGTAGACCATCTCTTCTCTGCAGGAGTTTATGCAAATCCTGCAAGTTGAAAAAACAAAAAGGTGCGACTTCTCTCACCTTTTGAGAGAGGAGGTGATCGAGGGGTGTGAGGTGGGAGAGTGGAAAACCAAGCTGGAAAGTTTAATGGTTCCTTTTTTTGTTTGCCATCATTTAAAGAGTTAAATTCACCCCACTTCTTGCTCTGACATTTAAAAAATGCTAACCAGGGACTTGATCGTTCCATCTGTGGTCACCGGTCCAGTGAGACAGGATTTCCTCCCTCTGATGTTCTCTTGACTGCTGCTAAAAGAAAGCGAGTGTCTGTGTGATGTGGTAATCAGATTTCTCTGTTTCTCTTTTTTTTTTTTGTCTCGCTAAAGGTTACACTCGTGACTGAGTTTGAAACGCCGCAGAAGCAAATCGGTAAATATAAACACCTTTTTTTTTTTTTTCTTCTTTTTTTTTTCTTCTCACCACACTTTGAGTTATTCCCAAACAAAGTGCAACAAATGTTCCCGATAGTAACGTTCCCTCTCGTCTGGTTGATTCAGGTCACGAGCCCGAGACGAGCGGAGAAGACGAGAAGGACAGACCTGCGGCACACGTGATAGGTGACATGATAACACAAATGTAACTCCTCCTCTTTGACGGTCCGTCCTGCACATGGACGTGAGAGGTGACATCTTTCCTCCTCCTCCTTCCTCCAGGGCGGATCGAAGTCGAAACATTCCCGAAGACGTTGCGATGGGAGCCGCGGGCGGGTCGGGCCTTCACCTCGGGGTCGGTGGCGTACAGGTCGGAAGACGGCGGCCTGCGGCTGAACGAGAGCGGACTCTACCACGTCTACTCGCGGGTGGAGTTGATCTTCAAGGACTGCTCGCCCTCGTCCTCGTTCGGTCACTCCGTGTTCGTGAGGAGAGCCGGGCGCTCCACGCCGCTGACCCTGATGGAGGCCCACAGGGCGGGGTTCTGCTCTCGGCAGCAGGGGCACGCCTGGACCGCAGAGAGCTACCTCGCCTCCGCCCTGCAGCTGCATCAGTCCGACAGAGTTTTTGTGAATGTATCGCACCCGTTCTATCTTAGTCATTCGCATTACGCCAACTTCTTTGGTCTCTACAAGATCTGAGGGCTTTGTGTGTGTTTTTAGTGTAGTAATGATATTCATGTGTCTTACTCATCTCTTTGGTTCCTTGTGTCATTTGCTATAACGCATAATCACTGCACTGAAGAGCTTGATATGAAACGGTCTGCAACGTCAAAACCCAGGGGAAACATTGCACATTCTCATTAATGCCAGCTTTAAAAATTGGTTGTGAAATTTGTGAAGCAACCTCCAGACACGTGTAAACAAATATTGAGCCTTTTTTTTTTTTTTTTTTAAATAAATGTAGATAGAGTCAGTAAACACTAACAAGCTGATTTAGTATTATCATTTTAAAAAAATATTTATTTTAGGGGCGGATCTGGGATCTGATGTCTAAATGTGTGAACAAGGGTGTGATATAATGGTTGGAAATGAATAAAGATATAATTTAAGTTGATTTTCATGAACAGTGTTTTTATGTCTGAGCATGTAATGAACACCCACACGAGTTGTATTCATGACCACTGGAAAGTATTCAGATAAGTACACCAACTCAACGTGTTGTGTTTCTCCTGATGATTTCCATATATTCCACTGAGGTGCGGCAGAAGTCTGAAAACAGCTACTCTGCAGTTGTTCTCTCCAAAGTAAGCAGAAATGTGAGGAACAAGAACACCTTTTTTTTTTTTTTTTTTTTTTTGTACATTTAAGCTTCCAGAGCGCGATGCAGTGCACTTGCATCGTTGCAGTTTGACACCCTCGTAGCGATGCTCTGTTTAAGACCACAGACGTTCATGTCAGTGTGAGAACATGCGCAGGCTCGGGCACAGATGAGGGGACCAAACAGTGGCAGGTTTGACGTCTGCTTCCTTCCTGTGTGAATATCACGAGGGTCTCGCTTCGGTGCAGGTCGATTTTCTTTTTTTTTTTTTTTTTTTGTGAAAGAGTTTGTTGCTTCTTTTAATCCACGTGGCTCACGTCTTAACTCAAATATGATAGTTTCGTTCTCCAGACACGGCGTGCATCGTGATAACACCTTAATAATCATGTTTTAAGGTGAACGTAATAACGTTTTTCTGTCATTTTGGGCTAAACCACAAACTACTCAAATTTTGTCTACTTGTAATTAGTGCAACAAGTTGATTCATGGGGGATATTGTGTGGTTGATCATAGAGGATCATCTCCCTTCATTTTTCATGAACACTTCAGGAAGCAAATGAGCAAAAAAAATAAATAAACAACATTTCACGGTTTACCTAAGACCCGCTTCGAGACGCAGGTTTACTTCGTTACCTAGACTCCCTTTTTGAGTAGCACTACAGATCTGGGGGTGTTCAAGGTTTTACTTTGATTAGGATCATTTTGGAATCAACCGACATCTGTGGTTGCATCTTGTTCCAATAATCACTTTTTACTCATCACGATACTGGCTGTTCAAAGCCACAAAATCTCTTTTTTTGACGTGGAAGTCCTCAACCTCTGTAGACTTAAAAGGGAGTTGTAAAAACATCTATCTGCTTCTCTACGGAAGCCCTAAACGGTCATGATTCAAACATTTTACCGTTATCTGGAGATCACAAGTTAATTATGTCATTATCTTGACAAAACAAAGCTTTAGTGTCTAGAGTTATACCGACAAGATTAACTTGTGATCTCCAGATAACAAATGTTTGAATCGTGTCTGTTTCAGGCCTCCGTAGTTTAGGGCTTCTGCAGTTATGTATTCCATAGTTTAGGTATTCCATAGTTTAGGTATTCCATAGTTTAGGGCTTTTCTAGATTTTGGTTTCTGTAGTTAAGGGCTTTCACAGTAGAGGGATTTTGTAGTTTAGGGCTTTCATAATTCAAATCTTTCGCAGAACTTCCGTAGTTTAGAGCGTTCGTAGTTTATGAATTTTGTAATTTAGGGCATCTGTAGTTTATGGCTTCTATAATTTATGGCTTCAGTAGTTTATGGCTTCTGTAGTTTATGGCTTCAGTAGTTTAGGGCTTCCGTAGTTTATGGCTTCAGTAGTTTAGGGCTTCCGTAGTTTATGGCTCATGTAGTTTAGGGCTTCCATAGATAGGGGCTTTCATAATTTAGAGCTTTCATAATATACAGTGCTTTGAGAGGTTGGAAGACTAGAAAGACGCTATGTAAGTGCAGGTCTATTTACCATTTAACTGTGGGCTTTTGTAGTTTAGAACTTTTGTATTTGAGAGCTTCCATAGTTAAGAGCTTTCATAGTTGAGTAGATAAGTGCTTCCGTAGTATAGGGGTTTCTAAGTTGAGAGCTCCCTTAGTTAAGGGTTTTCGTTGTTCAGGGCTTCCATAGGTTAGAGCTTTATTAGGGCTCTTGTAGTTTAGGGCTTCCTGTGTTTAAGGCTTTATTAGGGCTCTTGTAGTTTAGGGCTTCCTGTGTTTAAGGCTTTATTAGGGCTCTTGTAGTTTAGGGCTTCCTGTGTTTAAGGCTTTATTAGGGCTCTTGTAGTTTAGGGCATCCTGTGTTTAAGGCTTTATTAGGGCTCTTGTAGTTTAGGGCATCCTGTGTTATGGCTTTATTAGGGCTCCTGTAGTTTAGTGCTTCCTGTGTTTAAGGCTTTATTAGGGCTCCTGTAGTTTAGGGCTTCCTGTGTTTAAGGCTTTATTAGGGCTCTTGTAGTTTAGGGCTTCCTGTGTTTAAGGCTTTATTAGGGCTCTTGTAGTTTAGGGCATCCTGTGTTTATGGCTTTATTAGGGCTCTTGTAGTTTAGGGCTTCCTGTGTTTAAGGCTTTATTAGGGCTCCTGTAGTTTAGGGCTTCCTGTGTTTAAGGCTTTATTAGGGCTCCTGTAGTTTAGGGCTTCCTGTGTTTAACGCTTTATTAGGGCTCCTGTAGTTTAGGGCTTCCTGTGTTTAAGGCTTTATTAGGGCTCTTGTAGTTTAGGGCTTCCTGTGTTTAAGGCTTTATTAGGGCTCTTGTAGTTTAGGGCTTCCTGTGTTTAAGGCTTTATTAGGGCTCTTGTAGTTTAGGGCATCCTGTGTTTAAGGCTTTATTAGGGCTCTTGTAGTTTAGGGCATCCTGTGTTATGGCTTTATTAGGGCTCCTGTAGTTTAGTGCTTCCTGTGTTTAAGGCTTTATTAGGGCTCCTGTAGTTTAGGGCTTCCTGTGTTTAAGGCTTTATTAGGGCTCTTGTAGTTTAGGGCTTCCTGTGTTTAAGGCTTTATTAGGGCTCTTGTAGTTTAGGGCATCCTGTGTTTATGGCTTTATTAGGGCTCTTGTAGTTTAGGGCTTCCTGTGTTTAAGGCTTTATTAGGGCTCCTGTAGTTTAGGGCTTCCTGTGTTTAAGGCTTTATTAGGGCTCCTGTAGTTTAGGGCTTCCTGTGTTTAACGCTTTATTAGGGCTCCTGTAGTTTAGGGCTTCCTGTGTTTAAGGCTTTATTAGGGCTCTTGTAGTTTAGGGCTTCCTGTGTTTAAGGCTTTATTAGGGCTCTTGTAGTTTAGGGCATCCTGTGTTTATGGCTTTATTAGGGCTCTTGTAGTTTAGGGCTTCCTGTGTTTAAGGCTTTATTAGGGCTCCTGTAGTTTAGGGCTTCCTGTGTTTAAGGCTTTATTAGGGCTCCTGTAGTTTAGGGCTTCCTGTGTTTAAGGCTTTATTAGGGCTCTTGTAGTTTAGGGCTTCCTGTGTTTAGAGCTTTATTAGGGCTCTTGTAGATTAGGGCTTTCTAGTTTAGAGTCCTGACACATGACCTTGTCAAACATATTGTAAGCAAACAATACCTGGGCTGATCCTCTTATCTGGATCTATATGAGATCAGATTTGGAGCGTTTCTAACAGCTAGGAATATAAGGGCTCTGTACCAGGATGAAATGTGCAAATTTCCACGTGAGTAAACTCATTAAATTTCCATTTATCATTTTAGAGTTACTTCTTTTTTCTTTTCATCCCTCCATCTTTAATCAGCAAAGTGTTTCCTTTGCTTTGTACAGTAAATACATTTTTTTAAAGGTCCCGTTTGCACAAACTGAACATTTTTAGAAGGTATATCCATTTATAATTGAAGTGTTTCATAAAGAGTAGCCCTTTGACACTACACAAATAGCCAAGTTCACTCAGAAAGATTGTTGTATTTGAAGGCCAGAGCAACTGTTGCAAGGCTGTTTACTGCTGAAGTTTAAAACCACTCAAAGATCTTCATCTAAGATATGAGCAATAACTCATCACGCTTTCTAATCCCCCAAATGGAAGATATATTATCTTACAATGCCATCACATAAACCATCAGAACAGGAAGTTGCTCATCACTCTCACGCTCTTGAGACAGTTGAGCACAAGTTAATGATGAACGTTGTCTCTTTGGATCAATCTGAGCAAATCTGTGTTCAAACAACATGATGGAACGAAGAAGGATCTTGTAATTGTTCATTTGTATTTCTAAAATAAAATGTAACTGGGTTCTTTTGTAGTTTCCGTTAAAAGCCCCTGAAATCTGGACTTCAAATATGAAGTATTTCTCTACAAAATTAAACATGAAGAAAAACACCTTTATGTATTAGTTATTCAAAGTTTAACATTCAAAAACGCTTGTTGTTGTGCCTCATCAGGACTGCGTGGGCCCGGTTTCATCAGATTGGATCGACAGTGACCAAACAACCCACCAACTGTCATCAGATTCTGACTCAAATTTGTGCACCAAAGTATGTGACGTCTCCTTTTTTCCAACTCAGATCCCCCCACTCGAAACCAGCAAGAATATATCAGAGATAGACAAAATACAATATACAAAAAACAGATAATACATTACAACACTTAGCAAACTTTGGCAGAAAACTAGGATCCAGGATCCAACCCGCTCGTACATGAAGGTGGTTGAAAAAACACGTTTTCAGGACATTTAAGAGAATACCACATATTTTAGACGATGGTGGGCTTCAGTGGCGGCTGGTGGAAATTTTTTTTAGGTAGAGCTGTGCCACATCCAACCAATTTCAGCAAACATCCCAGCATGATTTAGTGCATTAACATTAAGGTATCAAAAACGCATGACTTATTATTATTTATTATTATTATTATTATTAATAATAATAATAATAATAATTATTATTATTATTATTAAATATTTAACATTTATTCCAACACAGAAAAAAGCAGTAAATAACACTTTGACAAACACATGACTTCACAGGCAATTCAGTATAATATAATATTATATATATCATATAATAATATTCAGTATAATATATAAAACACACACACACTGCTTCCCTTTGCCTCTAGTTTGGTGTCTGATTGTGAGGTCAGGTGGAGAAGACGTGCAGGAAAAGCATATATTTTACACATATTACTGGGTGCATTCCATATATCAAAAACACAAATATTGACAATTTGTATAATTTATTATTATTTTTATTATTTTTAGATTTTGTTTTTGTGGCTCAAAGGGGGGGCGGTGCCCTAGCGCCCTCTATTGGCCAGCCGTCACTGGACAAAGCCAGGTCCACAGAGGATTATATCTCCACGTTTGGTGTGGTACTGTCCTGTGCAGAGCCCCGACCTCAACCCCACCCTACACCTTTGGGATGAACTGGAACGCAGACCGTATAAACCCCTCAACATCAATGTTGGACTTCTCTAATGGCTGACTGGGAGCAAACCCTTGCAGAACTGAAACCAGCAGAGTGGAGGCAGATCAATGCACATGGTCTTAGAATCCACTGTTCAACAACCACACATGGTCTAACGTCTCACACACTTATAAGTCTTGACAAGCTGCAGATAACCCTCGAGACCAGGACAAGGAGACAGAGAGGAAAGTGAAACGAAATGCAGATTACTATCTTCACCTTGTCTTTAGCTCCATCTATCAAATATTTCATGAATTGCATGGCGACGAAACACTTTGTAAATATCAATATTTGTCATAACTACATTACATTACAGTCATTTAGCAGACGCTTTTATCCAAAGTGACTTACAATAAGTGCATTCAACATTGGTAATCAAAAGAACTACTAGTCACCAGAAGTCATAAGTGCATTTCCTTTTCCAAACAAGCATCTAAGAGCATGAAGCAGAGCATAACTCAGAGCCAAAGTACAGTGCAGAAACAAGAAGAACAGTTAGTGCTTTAACTAATACGAATACAATAAGTGCAACAAGCTAGTATGAAAACAATAAGTGCTAAGTGGAAGGCTCAGGGTAGCACTTCCTGAAGAGGTGGGTTTTCAGCCTGCGCCGAAAGATGGGCAGCGACTCCGCTGTCCTGACGTCAGTGGGAAGTTCATTCCACCACTGTGGGGCCAGGACAGAAAACAGCCGTGGATTGGCCGCCAGGACCTCTGAGCGACGGGGCAACCAATCGCCCCGAGGCAGCAGAGCGAAGTGGTCAGGCGGGGGTGTAAGGCTTGACCATGGCCTGGAGATAGCAAGGAGCTGTTCCTTTCACTGCCCTGTATTCTAGCACCAGAGTCTTAAACTGGATGAGCTCTTACAGGTAGCCAGTGTGGAGAACGGAGAAAGGAAGTTGTGTGGGAGAACTTGGGGCGATTGAACACCAGGCGAGCTGTGGCTTTCTGGACAAGCTCCAGAGGTCTGATGACCGACGCCGGGGCTCCGGGGAGTAGTGAGTTGCAGTAGTCCAGGCGGGAGATGACAAGAGCCTGGATGAGAACCTGCGCCGTCTCGTCAGTCAGGAAGGGACGAATCCTCCTGATGTTGTAGAGCAGGAATCTGCAGGAGCGTGTGACGGATGAAATGTTTGCCGAGAATGACAGTTGGTCATCCAGGGTCACACCCAGGTTCCTCGCGGTCCGAGTCGGCGTCACCACGGTATCATCAATGGTGATGGACAGGTCCCGGTGCGGGCAACCCTTCCCCGGGAGGAACAGTAGCTCGGTTTTGTCTAGGTTGAGCTTGAGGTGGTGTGTCGTCATCCACTTCGAGATGTCAGCCAAACACGCAGCGATGCGCGTCTCCACTTGGGTGTCACCGGGGGGAAATGACAAGACCAGCTGGGTGTCATCGGCATAACAATGGTAGGAGTCATGCGAGCGAATAACAGAACCCAGAGATGTTGTGTAGAGCGAGAAGAGAAGGGGGCCCAGGACTGACCCTTGCGGAACCCCCGTAGTCAGCATGCGTGGTTCCGACACGGCCCCCCTCCAGGTCACCTGGTAGGATCGACCCGTCAGGTAGGATGCAAACAGGGAGAGTGCAGAGCCTGAGACGCCCATCCCCTCGAGGGTGGAGAGGAGGATTTGATCCTCCTACCAATGTCCTGCTTCTTTACAATAACTATATATATATATATATATATATATATATATATATATATATATATATTACATCACACTTCTTGTTCCCTATGATGAATATTGGACAGATTTACTCTTATTTTAGTAAATAAACTCTACATGATTCATCTGAGATCACTGCTGTTTAACTTCAGTGTTGTCTCCTAACTGTACTTTTATCAAGGACAAAATAAATGTTAAACTCACCACATACCATAAATCAACAGTGTTCACTACGAAACCCAAGAAGTCATTGTTTTGTATTTTATTGAGAAATTTGGAGCCATCAGGTTATTTTTTTTTATTTTTTTTTACCTTTTGACTCTAAAATTTGTGTTGAAATTGACACATTTGTGATTCAACTAAATCCTCCTCAAAATGTTTAGAACCAATCTGTCATTATTAACCTCTGTAGTCAGCGCGCTCAGCCGGGCGCTAAATGTCATTTCATTCATACAAACTTTCTCTGTTCTCATATCTGCTCAGCTCAGATCATTTTTGCGTATTGTGAAATATTGCCCGTGTTTTTAGCGTTACAACTTCAACACTTTTTTTTTACTGTGTTTTTACTCAAAGCTTAGCTTTGAGTTGGACAAAATGTCCAACTCAGGACTTCAAAATTGCAGTCCACAAACCAGTGTGTGACGTCACGATGACTACGTCCAATTCTCAAATACAGTCTTTTTGTCTTTTTTCCATGTCGTTGTAGTTTAGCCTGCTACATTTCTCTATGGTTTTCATTGTTATGAGGCTTAATGTAGAGCAGCCTCACTGGTTGCTGGACAGCTACGTGTGTGTGTGTGTGTGTGTGTGTGTGTGTGTGTGTGTGTGTGTGTGTGTGCGCACATATGTCACAGGGCCTTAAGGGTTCAATCTCTGTCCCAGTTATGGTTAGTCTAGATTGCTGGCTTTGTGGACCCAGAAAATACTTTTTGTTTTAAAAACTTTTTTTTTTTTAAAAACGAGACCCTTTTACAGCCGACGTCATCAGAAATATGCATTGCCATGTTGGAAACAGAAGTGGCGCTTTGCACCAGGCATCCATATGAGTTAACAAACTTTAAACAAACTTTTAACGGCATCAGAATCTCTGGTTGTTGCATGTTCAGTCGTAAAGATCTATATTCTAACAGCTGACTCAAGTGCTACAACAACGTTTGTTACAGAGCAGCAAGTATTTTGTGTTAACTGACCGTGTTAACTGTCAAGGACACTCAACTTCATGTGCATCTGAACAATTGCATGTATTTATTGTGCATCAATTCAAACTTTTCTCATACGGTTAATGCTTCTGCCACTAGAGGGCGCCAAAGTATCATTTATGCAAACATGCCTCTCATCTTTTCCTACCCACTCGGGTTGAAAGTGCCCCAACCTTAGAGGTTGTTAAGCTAACGCTGATTTCAAACTCAGGTGCCATTCAGAGTTATTATTAAGATGAAAAACCTCAAATATGAATAAAATATGTTTTATTGTCACGCTTGTTGATTGCTATCCTGTAGCACCAGCTGTTACCTTGCTACCCGGCAGCTACTCCCACTTTTGATGTTATTGAAAATGTCGCCATGTTGGTGATATCTAGTGCTTTGGGAGCCTTAAGCAGTTTTAGCCTTTGTGTTGTTGCTGGTATAATTTTATTTTATTTTTATTTTATTGGACAAACTCCGTAACACACGTAAGTACATTTAAGAAGATTTGATGTCACCTGGAATTTTACATTTCTTTTGATTATCCGAGATGGAAGCAGCAGATGATAAGGCCGTCACAAAATGCAGAAAGCCATCCGTGTTGCTCATTTGAGGTATTTTGTGTAGGATGTTATTTATAATTTTTAAATTAATTGCATTATCTGCTTTTATTTTTCTGTGCAGTTACCAATATTGCGCAGAGGGGTCTTAGGACCTCTATTGTTTATTCAATGTAAGGTGCTCTAATGTGATTCCTTCAAAGTCATTTAAGACAAGATGACAGTCATACCGAGAACATGACTTTCTCCCAAATAAAAGGCGCGGGGCCGAATCCAAGTGTTGCGGGGAATGCACCTTTTATCATACCAATAACAGCTCTAAGGGGGTCCACCACGTATTTGTTGTTTTAGTCAGCAGGACGGTTCCTGGAATGGTACAGTATGCACTAAATCTCTATAAATTGCTCACAAATAACAAGTCTATGAAGTTTAATGCAGCTAGAGCAGTTCACAGATACTGGCAGGGAGCTGCAGGGGGGGTCCCCTGTGCCATGTTGAAGCAGTTTAGGGAAGGCAACAATTAAACACAGCCAGCGGACAAACGGCTTTGAGAGAAGCCCACTCATGATGCGATATAAAAGCCTATATTGGCCCATGTGGAGGTGGTACCAACAAGCCTGGTTTGTGACTGAACATGTGGGATTCCCCTGTCCTCTGTTTCTGTCTCTGTCTGCATTTCTTCCTCCCTTCTCCCTTTCTCTCTCTCTCTCTCTCTCTTTCTCAATTACGATCTCTGCCTAGTATCCTCTCTGCGGTTTCATCTCACCCGCTGCCACATGCACGCACACACAACTCTTTTTGATTTTCCATAGAAAGGTGTGAGATGTTTTTAAGTAGGTCTCTCTCGCTCCTCCAGTGTCCCTCTGACACTATCCTCTCTGATGCATAAGCGGGTTCACAATGACTCAGCCCTGAAGCAGAAACCGAGTTCCACACGGCTCTCCGCTCCCCACAGCCATCACACTTGCAGTTTTGGGAGCACAATACCAAAAAGTGTGGGTGGGTTGTCCAAGAAATGTGCCCATCTCCTCCCTGTGTGAATGAAATGGAAAGTATGAGTTTACCAGAAATGTAGGCTGCAGATCGGTCGATTATATATACAATCATTTCTGCAAATAACGGAGCAGTTTTTAACGTACTCTACTTTAAGTAGAAGCCCATTGAAGCCCATTTCTGCCACTGGGATGAAACAAAATGAGTTAGCATCTCAAAATAATGACTTTGTATCTCAAAATATTAAGATAGCAACCCAAAATAATGACTTTGTATTTCAAAACAATGAGTTAGCACCTCTAAATAAAGAGTTAGGATCTCAATACAATGACTTAGCATCTCTAAATAATGAGTTAGCATCTCAATACAATGACTTAGCATCTCTAAATAATGAGTTAGCATCTCTAAATAATGAGTTAGCATCTCAATACAATGAGTTAGCATCTCTAAATAAAGAGTTAGCATCTCAAAACAATGAGTTAGCATCTCAAAACAATGCGTTAGCATCTCTAAACAATGAGTTAGCATCTCTAAATAATGAGTTAGCATCTCAATACAATGACTTAGCATCTCTAAATAATGAGTTAGCATCTCAATACAATGACTTAGCATCTCTAAATAATGAGTTAGCATCTCTAAATAATGACTTAGCATCTTAATACAATGAGTTAGCATCTCTAAATAAAGAGTTAGCATCTCAAAACAATGAGTTAGCATCTCAAAACAATGCGTTAGCATCTCTAAACAATGAGTTAGCATCTCAAGATAATGAGTTAGCATCTCTAAATAATGAGTCAGCATCTCTAAACAATGAGTTAGTTAAGTTCTCAATATTTTTTACTTAATGATAACAAGATGCTAAGTCAAAACATTGAGTTAATGCTGAACTTGCAACAATTCTTTTAGATTTGTAAATTACATATCTGTAGTGCAATTAATGACAACAAAACAATACCGATGGTTTTGATGTGGCTCGCAGAGTTTCAGTAGTTTGGTTGAATGGTGCATATTCTTGGCCTACTGTTAGTTGTTTTTAGTAGTTTATTTGTCTTTTTTGTCATCAGTTATCTACAGGTTTTGTTTGGGAATTTCTGTTCAATGTGTTTGTTTTTTCCCTTATCCCATCATATCCATTTATGTTGGGTCCCTTTTCTGTTTTACCTCCATATGTATCACGTTTTGTTTTACTTCCTGTCTTTGCGTGTTTCCCGCCTCCTTGATTATCCACACCTGCCCTCAATTAATCATTTGCCTCTGATTTTTCCATTAGTCCACCCTGTTTATTTACTTCCTTTTGTCTCTTTTCAACCTCTGTGCATTCCTAGTCTTACTTATTTTTGTATCTTTGCTTTGTGTCCTGGTTTTGGGATTTTTGCCAGGTATTGTTTGCTGTTTGGACTGATACCCATGTAAGACCACCAGCTTCCAGTAAGTCTTGTGTCCTGTGTCTGCTACTGGGTCTGCTACCTAATCGGTTCACCACATTGTAACCACTTGGGATTACCAGGCAGAGACCATTCAGAAAGGAGACAGCCCACAGTTTACTGTATCTGTGTCACCTGGGTTTCGATAAACTACAAAAGGAGAATGGAACATCAACACACATTACGACTGATTCTTTCGCTCCAGATGTCACCAAAGTTAATTTTGGACCCATTTTTCCAAAGCCACATATCTTAAGAACATTCTGGCAATAAAAATGCAATTTTTCAGACACACATATCAAGAGACAATTACTTTGTTTAGGACCTTTTATTTTGTCTCTGCAACACACTCTCACGAGATCTGGCAACAAACGTTCGTGAAAGCCGTTGTTGACTAATTTTTGTGATGCTAAATATGGCTGTTAACTGTCTACATATCGAATGTTAGCAAAAGACAATATGAATACAGTAAGCAAATTACCCAACCTGCTTTCATCCATCCACAACATAGACTGAATAAGAAGAGGATGTAGTCGTGTTGACGTCGTCCATTGGTATTTGGGGCATTTTGAAGACTCTGCATTCAGAGCTTGTAATGCATCAGCTTTTTTTATAGAGTGTCTTTGGTGTAAGGTTGTTACGACAGGCCCAAGCTTGTTATGAAGCACACACACACACACACACACACACACACACCTACACTGTTATCACATGATGAAAACTTGACATTTGACAGCACAGCTACATACATATTACCCAGAAATTATTATTTCATATATTTATGAAAATACCAAAGAAAATTTCCTTTAATTGAAAGTTTATTTATGTTATTTACAGTTTATGTAGAATAAGCAAACCCTTAGTCAAGTCTCAAAAACTTTTAAGGACTTCCCCCAGTAGAGCAAATGCAAACCCTGCACTGTCTATATCTTTCTGGCCCTGGGCTCTACTGTTATGAAATGAGGCAGGATTGGAAGTTAGAAAAATTCTCTATACATTTTTTAAACATTAAGGAAGCAAGTTGTATTACAGGTTTCTAAGGAGGAGGAGGGTGGGAGGATATAAAAAAGCTTAATCAGCTTTTTTATATGAGCAATGTGGTTTCACATGGAAACACGACTTTCTGCCACTTTTTAAACCGTTGTGGTTATTTCAGATTTCTGCTTTTCTGAGTTGAACACTTGAATAAAAAATGTGATGACAGTTGGAGTTGTCTTACCAGAACTGTCAATCTCATCTGAACAAACCACTAATGAAACAGAGCAGCTGAGTTTTTGACTGTGAAACAATTAAAACATACGCATTAAGGATGTTTTTTTTATATATATATCATAGAGACTGTCAGTGACTTGAAGCATGTAATCTTGATATGTTAATGTGATGTATCGAGGCTCATGGTTCAATCATCCCAGATTTTTACTGCTACAGTCCACATACACACACATGTTTTGTCTTAGTGCCTTTGAGGAACATTGTTGTGCTTATAAAAGAGCACGTTACCTGCATCTGCGGTGCCACCAGTTGTCCCCGGCAGCATGATTTAAAAACGGTTTTGAAAGCAGTTTCTCTGACCCATATAATTAATCTGACAGGAAGCAGCCCTTCCTTCCCCAACGTCACATACTGCTGTTGTTTGTACCTTTGACAGTAAATCAATCAACCAAATTCTATTTTTACATTAAACTGTGTGTTGATATGTTCATGAAAACCTACAAACAAAATGACTTAAAACTGAACCAAACTAAGGTACTTTCTTTGACTGCTTTCATAGATTGAATCTTTTATATTTCAATGAAACTGAGAACTTTCTCACAGACAGAGGTGGCAGAGCCTGTGGAAGTCCCCCCGTCCATATCATCTATATATAAAATGTCCCACATTCCCTGAACTGATGCTGAATTATTAAACCTGCAAGAATAACCTCACTATGGGTTTTGCACATTATACTGATTTTTACATTGATGAATCAGAACATGTGCCCAGCAAGAAAAGATTTAGACATCATTACTACAATGGATGAATGGATGATATGCAAGACAAGCCTATCCACCAAGTACAGTTGTGGTCAAAAGTTTACATACACTTGTAAAGAACATAATGTCATGGCTCTCTTGAGTTTCCAGTTATTTCTACAACTCTGATTTTTCTCTGATAGAGTGATTGGAACAGATACTTCTTGGTCACAAAAAACATTCATGAAGTTTGGTTCTTTCATGACTTTATTATGGGTTAACAGAAAAAGTGACAAAATCTGCTGGGTCAAAAATATACATACAGCAACATGAATTAGCAATTTTGGTGACTTAGAAAGTTGTGTCAATGAAATGAGCTTCATAGCATGGCCTCTTAACTTCTTGTGAGTGATTATGAGTGACTACAGTTGGTGACTTCTCTGAGGCCATTTAAATAGGGCTCATTGGATACAAACGCCCACAAACGCTACAATAGGAAAGTCAAAGGAGCTCAGCATGGATCTGAAAAAGCGAATCATTGACTTGAACAAGTCAGGAAAGTCACTTGGAGCCATTTCAAAGCAGCTGCAGGTCCCAAGAGCAACAGTGCAAACAATTGTTTGTAAGTATAAAGTGCATGGCACTGTTTTGTCACTGCCACGATCAGGAAGAAAACGCAAGCTATCACCTGCTGCTGAGAGAAAATTGGTCAGGAGGGTGAAGAGTCAACCGAGAACCACCAAAAAGCAGATCTGCCAAGAATTAGAAGCTGCTGGAACACAGGTGTCAGTGTCCACAGTCAAGCGTGTTTTGCATCTCCATGGACTGAGAGGCTGCCGTGCAAGAAGGAAGCCCTTGCTCCAAAAGCGCCACCTTAAGGCTTGACTGAAGTTTGCTGCTGATCACATGGACAAAGATAAGACCTTCGGAGGAAAGTTCTGTGGTCAGACGAAACAAAAATCGAGCTGTTTGGCCACAATGCCCAGCAATATGTTTGGAGGAGAAAAGGTGAGGCCTTTAACCCCAAGAACACCATGCCTACCGTCAAGCACGGTGGTGGTAGTATTATGCTGTGGGGCTGTTTTGCTGCCAATGGAACTGGTGCTTTACAGAGAGTAAATGGGATAATGAAGAAGGAGGATTACCTTCAAATTCTTCAAGATAACCTAAAATCATCAGCCCGAAGGTTGGGTCTTGGGCGCAGTTGGGTGTTCCAACAGGACAATGACCCCAAACACACATCAAAAGTGGTAATAGAATGGCTAAATCAGGCTAGAATTAGGGTTTTAGAATGGCCTTCCCAAAGTCCTGACTTAAATCCCATTGAGAACATGTGGACAATGCTGAAGAAACAAGTCCATGTCAGAAAGCCATCAAATTTAACTGAACTGCACCAATTCTGTCAAGAGGAGTGGTCAAAGATTCAACGAGAAGCTTGCCAGAAGCTTGTGGATGGCTACCAAAAGCGCCTAATTGAAGTGAAAACGGCCAAGGGACATGTAACCAAATATTAGCACTGCTGTATGTATATTTTTGACGCAGCAGATTTGATCACTTTTTCTGTTAACCCATAATAAAGTCATGAAAGAACCAAACTTCATGAATGTTTTTTGTGACAAAGAAGTATCTGTTCCAATCACTCTATCAGAGAAAAATCTGAGTTGTAGAAATAACGGGGAAACTCAAGAGAGCCATGACATTATGTTCTTTACAAGTGTATGTAAACTTTTGACCACAACTGTATGTAATTTCCATCCAAAATAGTAACATTTAAAAAAATAGATACAACCACATCACGTTTACACTCCCAAACTTTCATTTTTGTTTTCGGAACAAATCCAATTTCCTGAGTTCTCTGCATCCGTCAGAGTTGATTGACCCCTCAGAGCCACCGTAAATGCAAACATCATCATCCAAGATGGCATCTGATGAGCTGAATTCACTTTGTTTATTCGTCTCCCACCACAAACCACTCTACGACAAACAAAGTAAAGAATACAGAGATGTTGAATTTGGAGATAGATTTTGGCAGGTGGTTGCAGAACAGCCTGGAATCAGGGATAGTCGGCACTAATCGATAAAACAAAGGACGTACGAAAGATTAAACAGTAGTGACAGTAGTCTTTTTGCAAAGAATAGAATATCAAAACACCTCGCTCTCAGTGTGCAACGTTTCTGTGAGTAACGTTTTCTCTCGGATGAAAAAGCGCATTTAAAAAATACGGATTTGGTTCAGGCAGCAACCTCCAGTAATGAAAAGTGTGGCAGTGCTTTAAACTTGCATTCTTCCTAATGTCCATCAGGGGGCGACTCGTCTGGTTGCAAAAAGAAGTGTGATTGTATGAAAGTCTATGAGAAAATGACTCTACTAGTTATTATCTCAGAAAACATTGTAAACATGAGTTTAGTTTCAAGTCTTCTTCAATACAGCATGATGTTCATTTAGTAAATAGACCATAAAGCATGATGTTCATTTAGTAAATAGACCATAAAGCATGATGTTCATTTAGTAAATAGACCATAAAGCAGGGTATGCTTTAGGGCGGGGCTACCTTGGGATTGACTTTAACACACTGTGTTTTCACTTCAACATTTTGGAGGCCTAAAAATAGCTTTGGTTAAGCTCAGTTGTACTTAACTCCACCCTCTCGTGTCACTTCTGGTTGCAAAAGAAGTTGAACATTCAAACGAGCCAATGCTGACTTTTCATTTAACACGGGACAGGAACAGCAGTCTCCTGCCAATAAAAGTGGGGATTCCTGCCAACAGGGAGTGGATGAAGGGATGAATCATCAGTTGGAGGGAAGAATATCTCCTTGTTGTGGGCCAGCAAGGATGTGTTGTTACCTGTTATGCTTTCTGAGACTTAGAGAACTGAATGAATGGACAGCTTGTTCACCTGCCCTCAGCCCCAGACAGTCACACAGGAAGTCAGCTGACCTGTGTGGTGGGAAATCTGCTAACATGAAGAGGATGTTAATGTGTCACAGCGGAAAGACAGACCAGTGATATTGGTAAAAATATTGTGTTCCAACTGCACCTCCCACGGTATATCTAAAGTAAAGGAAATGGATGATGGCGGAGGGACTGTAGGCGAGCTCTACATTGACACTCTCATGAGCAGGGGGTGTATAAAGATGATCAGATGGGCAACATGATGGACTGTGGTACAGGGGGGGAAATTAATGGTTTGGTGACGTACAGCAGCACACCACAGACTTTCCCAGATGCACAAGAAGTTAAAAATCCTACTCATACGTATATTTGCACGTATCAGATTGTAAAAAAACTTCAATATGATCTGAGGTTTAATCTAAATCCCCCTCAGGTAGTACATTTTAGTCTTAATCACAGAGTTAAGCAGCAAAGCCAGTCAAGTTCCATTAGGTCACATAATGTAAAGAGTTTTGCTAAAACTTCCACTGACATTGTTTTTACAGGTCGGCTGCATAGACTGTATAAAATGTGGACAAAGTCTTCGTGGCGTCACCTGTAGGTGTCTGAAGAGCCAATGTGACGTTTGGATCTTTTTAAACTCCCGTGCCAGGTTTCTCCTAGCAGCAAACAGACAAAGCTCCTCAAAGCTTCTCCAATTTCTCTCCCAATCCGCATCCACGTAGTTAGAAAATGTGCACGTGTATGATGGCGGGATGTCACTTTGGCCATGCGGACACTCAATATAATTAAAATGGATACGTTGGATAAATTATATAAAAATTAATTAGCTATAGAGACCAAAAGCTTTTTTTTGTACCAGGTTGTAAACATGTTTTTTTCTGCTGTAAAGTTGGGCATTTTGACATGGATTTCTATGGAGATCGACTCGTTTTTGGAGCAAGTCCCAAGTGTCCATTTGAGAAACAGCAATTTTTGGCACTTCTGCTTTGGCTTCACTATTCAGCACCGGAAGTTGCCGCTTGTTAGTCTACTCTTGTTTCCTCCTCCGGAATCATTAATATCTCTAATAAATGATGATGATATGCACAGTGATATGCACAATCCCCATCCTTGTGAGTTGATTCGGAAAGCTTAAACAAAGCAACACAAAACCGGGTTCAGTCAAAATGTTCTACATTATAAAGAGGCACACAAGAGTGTATGTATTGTCAGGGAAATGATGCCGCAGTCGTCAGCATGGTATGAGAGTAGATAGATAAGCAAGGAAAAGATCAGATCAAGAAGACTATGTTTTCTCTGGAAAAGAATGTAACAGATTTTGATTAAATGAAATGGTTACAAGACAGATTCTCCTGCTCCTAAATGTTTAGGTTGGGTCAAATGCAGAGGTCCAATTTCATATATGTACCTGTGTGTCTATGAGAATTCTAGTTTACGTTAGTTTACTTCAAAAGGAATCCGAGAGGAAGAAAATAAATGATTACATTTTGATATCATAATACGCTACGTATGATTTTGTTCATTGTTTTTGAATTGATCTTTTTTAATAATTCCTTGGTCTTAGAACAACTGATACTGATGTGTGCTGGAGGATCTAATGTAGGAGCTAAAGACACAACCACCCAGACCCTCCACTCTCCGGGCCCTGATACACACACACACACACACACACACACACACATGATTGTGACCTCCACCAGGAGGCCACGTTCCCACCCAAACCTAACCATAACCACTACTTGCCTAAAACCTAACCAGTGCACTAACCTTAACTTTAAACCTAACCTTACCCTAACCTAATGATTTATTTTATGGGGATATGCATTTGGTCCCCAAAAGAAGGGGGAGTCCCCACAATGTGACTCTGTAAACATAAACATGTCCCCACAAGCCATGCTCACACACACACACACACATAGACACACACACACAACATCAACGGATACTTCCAGTCTCTCGCAAACACACACCAGGGGTTAATTGCTAATTTCTTGACTTTACGAATTGTAACCTGTTCCTTTTCTTTATGATCTCATTTTAACTTGACGCTTTGGCAATGTTGTCCTTGTTCATGTCAAAGAAGCAAATTGCATTGAACTGAATGCAAAAACTAAAACTCTTCCATTGAATTTGACTCACTGGTATTATGTGTACCTCCACAGTCAACTAACCGTAAACGTTTTTTTAGAAATTCACACATTTGTGGGTTGCTCTGCCACATCTTTGTACAGCTTTTTTCTTTACCTGCAGTGTTTTTATTTTTTATGTTTGTGAGAATGGAAACACACTCTTTCCATAAACAAAATTAAATGCTTGACGTGGAAAGGTGGTTTAATATTCCATGTGATTATTTATTCAACACCTCTGATGTTGTAATGAAACATCCCCTGGAGGTCCTGTTGCAAAAAAAGAAGAAGAAAAAAGCCTACACTTTTAACCTAAAAATATCATATCAAGGCCTAATAGTGTAAGAAAAATGTAAATAAGATGACGCAGAAGCTGAAAAGCCCCTTCAGCAGAGAAAGGAAGGAAGTGGATCAGAGCAAAGAGAGATATAATCCACTGTAGATTAAACTAAATAAATAGCTTATGAGTTTGAACTCATATGCTGAGTCAGGTTATTGGTAATGTACTTTATAAGGTGAAGTTATAAATGGGTAATGGGTTAAAAGCCGGGTGTTGTGAGAATAGACTGTAAATAAGAAGTGGACCTAGTCATTGGTTTGTGGACTACACTTTTGAAGCCTTGAGTTCAGCATTTTGGCAGTGCCAACTTGTTTTTTTTGGCCGTCGCCATCTTGTTTTTTGCGACCAGAAATGATACGAAAGGGGGGAGCTAAATACATTTTCAGGTGACCAAAATTAAAGAGTTAAAGTTGTAAGACGAAAACACAGACAACTCTCAGACCGGACAACGCCACGGTAGCGACCTGTCAATCACAAGGTAGCCCCGCCCTAAAGCACACCCTGCTCTATTTCACTCTAAATGGAACTGTAATTTATTAAATTAACATCATGCTGTAGTGAGGAAGACTTGAAACTAGTGGAATGGAAATTATTATGGAAACAATACTCGAATTATAGCTGTTCAACAGGCAGTACATCTAGTACAATACTGCTGTAAAATTATATTTTAATTTACATCATCTGCAAATATTAATTTCAACCAGCCCAATGTTCATCCCAAACCCACATTTGCTATGTAACACTGTTAGAGTCGTGGCCTCGACTTTCGGGTTAAGCGTTTATTTAGCGGACATCTGGAATGTGGCTCCTGAGCTCCTATTTTCAATGTTGTACATCCGTCCGTCCGTCCGTCCCATCTGCCTGGGTATACAGACTTGCCTTCTGAAACTGAGGGCACTGCTGTTTAATTTACTGTGTGCAGAAGAAGAACCATTAAGATGTGAGATAGCTTGGTTCAATCTACACAACAATATGAAACCATTCAACAGTGCTGTTATTTTATGTTCACTCTTGATTTTAGTGTCGCAAATTTCCTTTCCGCGCATGAAATAACTTTTAAGAGCCACTTTTTGAGATCACCTAGTCTCACATCCTCCGTTACAAGAGATGTTGAGGTAGATCAACGTCGCTGAGCAACTTTCTATGACTGTTTGTGAAACTGAGAGCAATGCTACTGATTTGAGGTTGCCTACCGAGGCTATAGCCAGTCCACAAAGCAACACTTACTAATCTATGTAAAGTCGTGTTCATTCCCCTTTCCTTTGAGGCCACACGATACAAGCAAAAACATTGTTTTTTTAAAGCACCGGTCAATTTTGGAATTTGATTTTGCTTCCATATCATGTGTTCTTTCAGACTAGTGGAAAGAAAACTTACAAACTACACATTTAGATGTTTATTTCACTACTATCATTTGCATATTTAAACATTACATTTCAGAGAATTAGCAAAACAACTAATTATTGTCATAATGTAAGTAATCAACTGGTGAAGTTTAATGGTGATATATATTATTATTGTTATTATTATATTTGTTGTACCTTATTTACCTGTAGTGTCTTCAAATTGTATGTAATTTAACAAAACATCTCTTTGAAGGCCATTTTCTCTAAATTAGTTTTTTTCTCAGACTCTGAGCCAGAAATCTCCACTTCAGCAGCTCTTACATACACCAAACTTTACACTTTCATTCCTCTCCATATTCTGAAGGTTTCTACAGAGGGGTTTGTTCATAGATCATTCATAGCCTGATTTATACAACATTTTCCTCCTAAAAACATGTAAAAAAAAAATAATTCACGGCTTAAGACAACATTTTCTTATTTATGGAGTGATACAAAGACATATCCAAAATTAAATCTTTAAAACTAAATGATATAAGAATTTTTGAACCTTCAATGTTCAGGTTTCTGTATGCAAATTTCCATCCTTGGAAATGTGTGCAAATGAGCACATATTTAATTAGTTAATGCCTCAGTTAAATATTAAAACATACAATTGCTAAAAACTTTGTCTTACATTTTTTTTTCTAAATGTAAGTAATCAACTGGGGAAGTTTCATGGTGATATATATCTGCAGTCAACATAACTGTCATTCCATTGCAGTAATTCTATAACTCTAGAATAAACTCTAAATTCTATCATCTACTCATTACCTGCCCTGCTGCCCTGCTACCCTGCTTCCTATTACTCATTAATGCCATAGACCTTAGTATGACTTGTGACTGTTGACACCCTCAACAGCAAATGTACAGATGTAAAGATTGCCCTACACCCCTGCCCGACCACTTCGCTCTGCTGCCTCGGGGCAATTGGTTGCCCCGTCGCTCAGAGGTCCTGGCGGCCGATTGACCCGGTCACGGTGACTAGTAGTTCTTTTGATTACCAATGTTGAATGCACTTATTGTAAGTCGCTTTGGATAAAAGCATCTGCTAAATGACTGTAATGTAATGTAATGTAATGATTGTACAAGACAAAATGAAAATGTTTACAGTCAGAGTATTTCTAAGTTATATGTGTTAAGTGAGACAACCTGTATTTCTGAAACTCAGTTATTTTATAACAAAGGAGAAAATAGGTATGCTCTCAGCAGGAAGAGTATCATCTGTACTCAGGTATGTAAACAGCTGTGTGTGTGGGTGGATAGGGTGGGGCATTGACCGCAGAACAGAGCCATCATTAACGTTGTGTTGTTGTCTGTGAGGAAATAGTGGTGAAAGTATCTGAACAATCCTCTTCTTCTGTCTTCCTACTTAATTTCCAATTGAGGAAGAAGCAAACGGAGTATACTGGTAGTTAGCGTGAAAGTGACTTCATCCAGGAAATAAAAAGTATATCGTCATCCAACTTTTCATCATTGATGATCCATATCCATATCCATATCCTATTATAGCAGCTATTATAGCAGCTGGTCTACAAGGCTCCAGACCATTTCTTTTTTTTTTGCCAACGTCCCAAAAATCTTATGAGTGTTATGAGTAATTTGTGTAAAACTGCCCCTAATGTGTACAAATATTTGAAGTTGTTCGGCTCACTCACACAAAAATATGAAATACATAATGTTAACTCAATGTTGTAAAGAAATCAACTTTGTTGTATGTGCCAGTTTTACCTAATGTCTACGTGTGAAGTACTTGATGCAGCTTTTTGTTTTCACTGTATTAGTAATTTTCCTGCCTCAGGGCCATATTTCATTCCCAGACTTCCCTAAAAAATATATTGCAACAATTACGCTGATTAATAGTCCCATGAGAATAATATTAATATTACATTAAGGTCATTTTAGCAGACGCTTTTATCCAAAGCGACTTACAATTCAGTATCTATCTACACACCGTAGACGCATTATATGTTAATATTGGGGTTTCTGTTTGGTTTTGGTTGGATGAAGCAATGCTACTTCAACTTCAAGGGAAGTCTGGGTGGATGCTCGGACGGGAAGAATGGAGGCGTTTCTTCAAATATTGCATCATGGTGATAACTTTCACTTCCTCTCTGAACGGGAGGGATTGACGGTTCACAAAAACAGCGTGTGGGAGTGTAACAACGTGTCACGCCAAAACAGGTAAATGTTTGAAGTCTGAGAGCAGGTTGGTTCAGCTGAACAATTGTTACAGTTTCAGCTTAATGACTATCTGGCTTTCCTTATATACAATTCAACATCATAACAATCAAACAACACAATCACAACACTATTCTATGTATCGGTGCAGTGCCCCTTTGGAATAGTATTGCATACAATACTTTTTTATGACATACTATAACATGCTTTTTTATGACATTTTTTGTGACATACCATACTATGACATTTTACGACTTTTTGCTGTATTACAACTTTTTTATAAAACAATTTGTGACATGCTATACTATGACTTTTTTATAACGTACTATACTTTGACTTTCCTACGACATTTTTGGTGACATACTCTGCTGTGTTTTTTCTAATGACAGTTTTATATCGTACAATAGTACTTTTAAACTTTTTTAAATTAAAGAGTTTTTAATGACATACATTTAAGACATATTTTGTGACATATACTATTGCTTTTTAGTGATATTTTCTGAGATACTCTATTATGAATGTTAAGGAATTTTTTAAGACATACTATACTCTGATATTTTTCACAACTTTTTCATAAAAAAAAAAAATGTTTATGACATTTTTGTGACATACTATACTATGACTTATTTAGGTTCTTTTTTGTGACATAGAGCCTAAAATCAACCAAACCCAAAATGACCATACAGTTCAACCAATACCTCTCTAAAAGCACAAAAAGGGAATTTTGTAACTTCAAAAGATACCTATGTGATTTGTTAAACTCAAACTGCTGAAGCTTCAAATCAGCTTTAGATTAAGTTTATTATGTATCTGTTGAGAGTGAGAGTTGTCTGTATCTGTGTATTTGCAATATATGTTATGTAATGCCGTCTCGGTTTGTATGCGTTTTATAATATTGTATTTGTCTCTCGAGGACTCCCTCGAAAATGAGACGCCACATCTTAAAGGGCTATCCTTTCAATAAAGTCAAATTCAATAAATTTAAATTATGTGAACCTATCATTTACACTTCCAATAAAACAATACAACATTTGAGAGAAAACAGAGAACCACATCACAAAGTTACGAGACTTTACACGCCTTATATTCAAGTCGAATTTATTAAATACATGGCAAAAGAAGTTAGTTTCAGACAGCATTAGAATCTGTTGATTGTTGATATGGATGAAATGGACTTATACCAATATGACATTCCCATACTCACAACATATGCACATTAAATACAAAGCATGCTTAAATCTGCACTAAAGAATTCCATCATTCACAGAAAGCAAAGTGAGGTCTTCAGGATGTGTAGTGTAAAGTCTTCCACATCTGTAAATGCCACAATCTTTAATATGACAAACAACGAGTTGCAAATTGAACATGCGGCCCTCGCCTCATCCTTACAGGTAAAAGTAGTCAATCAGAGAGAATAAAATGACTAACAAGAAACTTTCGTAGGATTGGTGTCAAGAAAGTAAAGCACATTATGAGTTACCATGAACGTTATGAGCAATATTTGGCCTTTGTAGCAATTTCTTGCCAAAATATATATATTTCAAATCAAACTAGCAGCCCCAACTTATGGTAGCAATCATGAACATTTCTACTTACAACAGAGTAGTTTGTTCGAGCGTGCGTGAAAACACCTGCGACTGCACCTTTCTGCTGCTCACCTCTGGAGGAAAATCACATCCTTCCTCGTCTTGAGACCTCAGAGCAACAAAACCCACCGTCTCCACGGCAAACACAGCCATGAAACCGCTTTGCTTTTCATGAAACTACCTTCTGATAAGTGCACACGTATAAAGCCCCGACAGCAGTTTGTGTTGCTTGAATGCAGGCAGTTTGATTTCAGCCCGGTCAGAGTTTATAGAAAAGGAACCGGCAGCTGTCTGGGTCGGTAGACTTAAAGTCAATGCTTATTCTGGTGCCACTGATCAGTCTGACCTTTTCTAAAAACATAGGGCCTTGTTCGCTCTTGCTCCTCCTTGGGATTGTTCTACTGTCATTCTTCCATGTCTCTATGAGAGTAACCTCTTCGCTGTTGGCGTTCTTCACCTCGCCGTAGATTAAGTAGTGCGCAGTTGTGTTCACAGTGAAGATGACGTATCTTCCCCGTTCATCCTTCCCTATGGCGCAAAAACAGAAACATTTTCCATCAGCACGAATGAACATTTTAATAGGAATGTTGGAAGCAATTGAAATACAAGTGATGCTTACCTTTTTCTTCACAGGTTATGTTGAATTTTTCTTGAGCATTCGATGGACTTGAATCCTGTAGACAGACGGATCGATTATAGAGAGACACGCAGAGACGACACATCGGTGATAATACTTGGTTGGAGAACTTTAATCAATGCTATGAGGTGTTTCTCACCTGGTTGCTTGATGCCGTTGTGAACATGAAGAAATGCAGGAGGAAGCCCGCCACCAGAGCCACAATGACCAGTCCCATCACTACTGCCAAAGCAACCGCACATCTTAAGCAGCCACGGCGGTCTGCAGGTGAGCCTGTGGGTCGACGAGCGCCTTCCAAACAGCCCTCCTCCACACTGACCTCCACCAGTGCGTCCTTCTGTTCTGCTTGATGTCTCTCCATAATGCAGACTGTAGTGCTTCTTGTGGAGATTGTCTTGTGCTCCTTAAATATAGTCCATCTTCCCACACACTAAAAGAGAAAGTGGGAATCCCAATCTCTGTTAAGCCCCGCCCCCTCCTGCGCAATAAAAAGCAAATCGAGAGAGCAGAGGGAATCCCTTGGCACCCACACATCAAAACCGGATTAATAATTACACTGTTGTCTTCCTTTGATCGCGGCTTTATTTGAGAATAAAAGACATAGTCTTGCTTTTAGGCGTTTTTGTAACGAGTGTGTGTTTCAAAGTCAAGTTCATGTTTGATGAGTAATTTGTAAACTTCCATTAAAAATCAGAATGTGTCTTTGCCATTCAGTCTGTCCTGGCATGTACGATTACTCTATGCCCTCACTCCTCGCCACTCAGTTCAACTCCAGGAGAGGATCTTGGGAGCTGGATCGATGATTACTCAATCATTCATCATCACTCTGTAATACCCTGACTGCAGTGCATGCACAGACAGGCACATGGCTATTTGTAAATATTTAATCCAATGACTATCTTCATTTCTGTTAAGGCAGAGCAATCATCAAGCATGAATAAACACCAGTCATCTCTGGTTTCTGCAGCTTTTTTTCCATTCCTTCCCACATGAAGAAACGGGATGTAAAGTGCATACAGCAGGATTGTTCAACAAGTGAGGCTGCACAATATCTTAATCATAAGACTTGGCTGGTGCACATGGTGTTTTCACCTGTCCTACTTTATCTATTTGTGCAACCGATTTTGCTCAAATGCGGGGGCGGCAACAAAATTGAGAGCTTGACTGAAACGCGGAAGTACAAAGAAACATGAAAGCAAACCTATCTCCCTCTCTTCCCCCCCCCCATTAAGTAGGAAATTCCTCCACGAGAGAAACTGCCTACTGTTATTGCCCCTCCCACACTTGACGTACTGAGCAGCAGAACAGCTCTTGCATCATCATCGTTGTTGTTCTATATCCGTCTTGGCTGCGGCCCTATCTGCTGGCAGGTCCCACATTCAGACTTGAGTAGACACACACACACAAAACAGTCACTCTTTGCACAGTTTATTCTTGTGCCTTTCTTATCTAACTTGTGTGTGTGTGTGTGTGTGTGTGTGTGTGTGTGTGTTCAGAGTACGTGGTCTGTAGCTAGTTTCAGTTTATATTGTTCCATGGTCGTAGAACATCGGCCTCATGAGAAAGCTCCCTGTGAATTCATGAGCTGGGAAACATTTAGTTGGACATTAAATGAAACCTTAAAGAAGTTAAAATAACTAGTACTACAGGTTTCAATGATAACGTCTATTTCTTTCAAGAAGGCCCCTTCAATCAACGTTTCATAGTTGCAGCTCGGCCACGGAAATGATGTGGCTTTATTCACATGCGTGATTACAAATACAATAGCGTTTCAGGAACTAACAGCAGAGAGAGAAAAACAGGACGGACAGTTACAGACACATTCCTCTTCAGTTTTATTCGTGCCGACTCTCTCTCTGTAAGCTTACGGAGGTGCGGCATTATGCATTTAACGTGGGCTCTTAATCCAAAAGTCTAACTGTTAAAACCACACAGATTTATGTTCACAGGTAACTTAATAGTAAGGGTAGGAGATTTTAAATTTAGAACTATGCTTGGGAAACAAAACAACTTGTAAACTGTAAAAGACAGCAGTGTCATTCTTTTTTTAAAGTGCATACTACATTTATAATATCTATATATACTGTAAATGTAGTATGCACTTGGCTATATATATATATACATATATATATATATATATATATATATATATATATACATATATATATATATATATATATATATATATATATATATATACATATATATATATATATATATATATATACATATATATATATATATATATATATATATATATACATATATATATATATATATATATATATATATATATATATATGTAGACAAGATCAGGCCAACCACAATCAACAGTAAGCATCCATAATGCAGATATATAAACAGAGATGTGCGGTCCCACCAACGATCAGAGTGCACTTTCAAGTTCTTCGTGCAACTACAGAATATAATCATCTTTCATTTTTCTACCTGCAGAGAAACCTGTTATAGGCGAAACTGTTGAAGCTGTTAACCTGAAACCATGGTAGAGTTGTCACTCAGACCCACAGGGATGTTTCCACCGAAGATCCCTTTCTAACATTTGAAAATGCAATACTGCTTGCTAAGACAAAACCAGCTTTTATGTTCTGCCCTTTGCACTTCCTGAGGTTACAGTGTAGAGTAGCAGGCCACAGGTTACAAAAGCAGCAGTATCACCATAAAGGCACAGAGTTCAGTACCTGCAAAGACTCTATAAATCCAGTCTCATAAAAGAGGCTTCTGTTGCTCTATCAGAGGGTATGGCCTACCACAGATCGCATTATCCATGAGCAGGAATAAAAAAAGTCCCCATCAGAACGACAGAAAAAAACAACTGTTATAAATGTGTGTCTGAATTGTGTCTGGTGACCATAAAATGCAAATTACCATATGTAAAATTTGAAATGTTTTATTTTTGGGTAACCTGGTGTTACTTTCAAGGCTGAGGATCTCCACATCACTAGAGTTGGGCAGTAATGCATTACTTAATAACGCTTTACAATTAGATAATGGGTTCAGTCAACCAATGCTTTTTTTCCCCAGGTCTTCTAAAATATCATTAAAAGTCACTGGATAGTATGTCATACAAATATCCCAAAAAGTAAATGTATAGTAAGTTGAAAAAGAGTCTAGTATAGTATAGTATGTCAAAAAAAGTTTTAAAAAGCCATAGCATTGTATGTAGAAAAATGTCATCAAGGTAAAGGTATGTCAAAGAAATTCTAGGTATAGTATGTCTAAAAAGTCATTAAAAGTAATTGTATAGTATATTTAAAAAGTAATAAGAACAGTCTTAGTTTACTTTGTCTAAAACAGTTGTAAAAAGTCATTAAAAGGTCTTAGTATAGTATTTCTGAAAAAGTCATTAAAAGTCCTCGTATAGTATGTCACAAAAAAAGATGTAAATAAGTAATTGTATATTACATTATAAAAGATTTAAAATCTAGTGCTGGGCAACGATTACAATTTTTAATTGCGATTAATCACATGATTTTCTGCAATTAATTGGGATTGTTATGCGCAAAGTTCAATAATGAATTCAAAAGTAGTGTATTGCGCACTTTTATTTTAAAAGTACTGCTATATGAACAAAAGTGCAATAACATTTGGTTTGCAAACACTTTAAACAAATCAGGTTCTTTTTAACAGCAGTATCCCTTTACACAGCAGCAGTTATATGTCTTCACTAGGTGTGCTAAGTGTGCTGACTTTATTTGAAACGTTCCACTGCTGTGCAACAGGAATAAAATGTTCCACACACGTTTCAGCAGAATGTCTGTCTTCTGTTTTCATTACAGTCAGAGCATGTGAATGCAGCTCCCACTGTTCATCAATATAGTGCACTGTAACTCCGAGGTGATGATGGTTACCCAGCGACGTCCAGTAGTCTCCAGTGAGAGCGACAGCTGGTGCACGTTGTAACGCCGTCCCTCTGCAGTCCTCTCCTTCTCATACAACTCGTGTGTTCTTCTTGTGACGGTGCGTCTCGAGGGAGGATCATACGTGACGTCATTCGTTGTGATCCTAAGAACGTTCCTCAGACCGACGTCTTTCACAACACTAGTCGGCCTGCAGTTTGTATCTATCCACTTCTCTGTGGCATTTGTTAGCTTGTCTTGCTTTAGTTTATCTATACTTCTCCCACACACTGCATCAACATAGCCTGCCGAAGCCTCCCTCCACTGTTTGGGTGATTTGCTGGCATCAACGGTGTGTATTGCATTCTTTTTTTTAAAACTGCGTTAATGCGCGATAAAATAATTGTTGCCGTTAATTAATGAATGCGTTAACGCGATAATAACGTGTTAACTTGCCCAGCACTAACAAAATCATATACAAAATGTCATACTATAGTATAGGGTTATAAACATTTAAAAAAAAATCATGGTCATAAAAAAGTTATGTTCTAAAATGTCAAAAAAAGTCTTAGTGTGTCACAAAAATGTGATTAAAAGGCCATAGTTTAGTATGTTATTCAAATGTAAATAAAAAGTCAGCGTATAGTACGTCATAGAAATTGTCATAAAGAAGTCAAAGTGTAGTATAAAAAATATCATAGCATAAGTAGTAATAGTAGAATAATATACAAAGTCATAGTTCAGTGTGCACTTTTTGTATTCAAAGCTGTACATACCTGTGGGTGCTAAATATAGCTGTGTCATGACATGCTTATGTTTCAGCTCTCAACAGAAATAAACCTGTCCTTGTTCCTAAGAAAACTATCAAACTGTTGCAAGTCCTGGAGAAAATTTTCCACACATATCCTGACAAGCCTGCTGTGCCTGAACATGCTTCTCAATGGAAATATTACCGTTGTTCTATTATTAGAAATGAAAGCAGACGAACTAAATAAAGACAAACTCGTCAAACGCCTTTGTAATAATTAAACAATGAATAAAACACACAGGGGGAAAACCAACCGTAATGCTCTCAAGCCCTTCAGCTGTGGTAGTGTGCAAACTGACTGATGTCAGGTCATTGTGCGTGTGACGTGAGAGGGCACCTTCTTCAATTCACTTTCACTTTTGGTTAAACAATGTTTTTAATCGTGCCAGATAATGATGATGAAACTGCTGACTCTCATGACAGCCAGACAGAGAGAGAGAGAGAACAAAGAAGAGAAGCTTATTTCCAAAGGGGAACTTTGTTTATTATATTTTTAAGTTTCATCCCAACAGGTGATCAGAGCCAAAAGCCTACATCAGGTAGAGACACAGTGTGTCCACTGGATTCATTACACAGTGGCCTTCTCATATCACATCATCGCTTCACATTCACATGAAAGTCATTCCACTGATATTCATCTTTCGTTTTTTGAAAAAGCAATAATTTAAACACATGATCTCTGATCAAATATTTTATTCACGATATAGTGGGGATCAAAACAACAATGATATGAAACATGACATCATTTAAAGCTCAGCCATGTTGTCAAACCCGCCTAATATTATGAGTATCAAGAGTACAATGTACCTCACAGCATACTTAAAAAGTATTATTCATCATTATTACAACATAGCTTTTCACTGAAAATATCATAGCTTCACTAATACCATATATACAAGGAATCTTCAACACTAGACATACACAAGTATCATTAGAAACACACACACACACACACACACACACACACACACACACACACACACATATACATACATACATGTCACAAACATTACATGGACATCCTCTGGTCTTCACCCTGAGTTTTCGGTGCGACTGCAGCGTCGAACCCGTCCGACGTGCGTTTAACTCTCCAGGAACTCCGAGCTCCACTCTCACCGAGATCTAAAACCACGTTCGTTAGCATGTAGGTCGCAGGAAAGAAGAAGAGAGAAAAGAGCAACGCGACGGCAATTTGACGGTAAACATGTCAGCGAGACTCATTGTTGTGGGGGGGGGTGCCTTCTTAAATCTAGAAGGCACCTGAGGAGTGCAAAACCGCTTGCCTGTGTTAAAACCACTTTAGGATCCCAATGTCACTGCGATACAGTAGTTCATTTTTCAGGGGTGCCTCTATAAATGTGGTTTGGTAAACATGGTTTAGCATATTTCACTATTATCTGATGCCTCACAGACCGGACGATTCACTGATTAATAGAGGAAAATAATAAATTAATCAAAAAAGGGGGGGGAAAGTAACCCTGCAGCCTAAATCAAAACAAGGCCACATTTTGGACTTCAGCAATAACACAAAGGGAGTTCTTTTTAAAGGGTGGTTCGGTCAAACTACCAGAAGCACAGCTCCCTCTGTCGAGGTGTGAGAGCGGTGCCGTCGGGGGCGAGTCCCGCTCAGACCGCCTGTGCTCTCACGGTTCCTCCTTCGACCCAGTCAGCGCTGACCTCCGTGTCTTTTCTTCTGCCCTCAGAAGAATTGACACTGGCTCCCCAGCATGTAGCTCAGGGCCACGGTCACGTTCTTAATCTTGAACCCGGCAGTGGAGTTCAACCGCAGACTGAGCGTCTCCTTGTCCCTGAGGTAGGCGACGCTCTGGAGCCCTCTGCAGACCTCGCGTGAGGCCTGCAGGGGGAAGGAGCTGACGGGAGCGTTTCTCCCCAGCACCAGCAGCTGCAGCGTCCCGTTGGCGTCCTTCTCGTCCCTGTCCTTGTAGCACAGGTACATGTACAGGACGTAGGGCCCGGTGCAGTTGACGTAGATCTGGTCTTTCTTCTCCTCGGCCAGACTCATCATGTTGCTGCTGTACACTTCGCCGAACTTCACCGTCATATTTCCTGAGAAGTCTGAAAAAGGGGTGAGAACGATAGAAAGTGAGGGGAGAAAGAAAAGGTTTGTTAAGCTTGTTGAGAATTGATTTTGTATTTTTCTGATATGTGCAAAAAAAGATAAAGATCAGAAAATAAAAGGTATTCTTCTCACCCGAAACGGGATTGAACCGTATGTGAACATTGGCTTTAGACGCCTGCTCTGCTCTTGGTGTTCGAGTCTGGGGAAACACAAAGCAACGTTTGTTTTGTTTCTTAGTTTTGGTGGTTAAGAGACGTGAAAAAAAAAGAGTGAAAATAGACAGGCTGACAGAAACCAGGGAAAGTCTCACAGAGAGGTGATGAATAATGGTAGTGAGAGCGCCATCGCAGCCTGAATGTAGAACGAATGAACAATCGCGATACAGCAACCACGCTCATGTGTCCATGCAGTTAATCAGTCATCCAGGTCACAGGATGAATTCTTCTTCTCTACCAGAACTCAAGCAAACCTTTTACTGGATTTTAATACGACTCCGATTTTGAAGATTAAGACCGAAAAACCAGCGGTAAAAGGAGCTCCATTGAAGGCGGTTTCTTTGTTCCATGTGATCATAGTGAAACGTCCGATGTGGCGTCCTTGTTATGAATGTGAGCTCACTGTACCGACAAGACCACCTCCAAATTTAGTGGCAAACAACCAACTTGTTGAGGACAGGAACAGTGTCCTCCAGTGACAGGAGGACACCTGTTACAGCAGCCCTTATAATAACTTTCCATCCGTCTCTGACCAAAGTTTAAGGTGATTTGTTGTAATTTCAGAACGCAGTCCAATGAGCACGGAGCTCTTCGTGGTTGTAAGTCTCACTTTAACGTGACATTTGTTGAAGCGGTCTACAGCATGCATGCACAACTTAGACCTTTACTCACAGTGTGAATGACACAAGGCTGCTGTGAGGGGGGAGTTTCCATATTTGCAAAAAAAAAATTAAAAAAAAAAAAAATTAAATAAGCCAGACATACAATGTCTGAGGAAATAAAAACGTTTATGTCTAATATTAAGAATCAACATAAATCACATCCACTAAAGCAGTGGGACACTCAATAATTTTAAGTTTGAACTAATTTGTGCAAAAGAAGTTGCTCCTTTAAAATGATCACATTTTGGAGGCTCCTCTTCAGTCCACTCACCTGAACGTCCCAGCAAACGTAGAGCGTGACCACCAGGCACGCGGTCACCAGCACGTTCTGCACGGCGACGACCACCTCGAGCCTCCTCGTGCGCCTCTCCCGGTGGACCGCGCGGCCTCCGTCAGCATCCATCCTACTCCGCTCCATCTCTCTCTCTGTGTGAGAACGTCCTGCAACAGCTCGGCGGGGTTTTTTATAACGCGAGTGGGCACGGCGCGAGGAGGAGGAGGGGAGTGACTGGAAAGAAGAGATCGACTCTTTCTCTCATTATTTGTTTCCCTAGTTGCGTTTGAGTGTAGGTGGGTGGGGGGGTTGCAGCGCAAACCCTTGCAAAAACACACGCTCACGAACAGACTATGCACGCGCGCTCACACTCAAAGAGAGAGAGAGAGAGAGAGAGAGAGAGAGAGAGAGAGAGAGAGAGAGAGAGAGAGAGAGAGAGAGAGAGAGAGAGAGAGTGCCAGTGATGCTGGCACACAAACCTGGGTGGAGTGAAACCACCCACATGCCAAGGCATCCATCACTGTTATGAACTGTATGTTCCCATAATATTCATCAGGGTTTGGGAAGTTTCACCACAATCTGTTTCGAGGAACCCAAATAGAAAAGCGGTCCAGAGAAAATCCCTTTAAATAGTATTCCATTGAACTATTCACCCTGTAATAGATAATTAATCAGTTTGAGGTTATGTCATTCGATAAGACAATAAGACAGTCATGTTTCAGTGTCTGGGAATGCAGAGACAATGAGTTTCAGCTTTACATCAGTGTATTGTTTGTTTCAGATTTGCATCAGTGTATTACTTGTGTTTCAGCTTTGCATCAGTGTATTGCTTGTGTTTCAGCTTTACATCAGTGTATTGCTTGTGTTTCATCTTTACATCAGCGTATTACTTGTTTCATCGTTACATCAGCGTATTACTTGTTTCAGCTTTACATCAGTGTATTGCTTGTGTTTCAGCTTTGCATCAGTGTATTACTTGTGTTTCAGCTTTACATCAGTGTATTACTTGTTTCAGCTTTGCATCAGTGTATTACTTGTTTCCTCTTTACATCAGCGTATTACTTGTTTCATCGTTACATCAGCGGATTACTTGTTTCAGCTTTACATCAGTGTGTTGCTTGTGTTTCAGCTTTACATCAGTGTATTGCTTGTGTTTCAGCTTTGCATCAGTGTATTACTTGTGTTTCAGCTTTACATCAGTGTATTACTTGTTTCAGCTTTGCATCAGTGTATTACTTGTTTCAGCTTTACATCAGTGTATTACTTGTTTCAGCTTTACATCAGTGTATTATTTGTTTCAGCTTTGCATCAGTGTATTACTTGTGTTTCAGCTTTGCATCAGTGTATCACTTGTTTCAGCTTTACATCAGTGTATTACTTGTTTTAGCTTTGCATCAGTGTATCACTTGTTTCAGCTTTACATCAGTGTATCACTTGTTTCAGCTTTACATCAGTGTATCACTTGTTTCAGCTTTACATCAGTGTATTACTTGTTTCAGCTTTACATCAGTGTATTATTTGTTTCAGCTTTGCATCAGTGTATCACTTGTTTCAGCTTTACATCAGTGTATTACTTGTTTTAGCTTTGCATCAGTGTATCACTTGTTTCAGCTTTACATCAGTGTATCACTTGTTTCAGCTTTACATCAGTGTATTACTTGTTTCAGCTTTACATCAGTGTATTACTTGTTTCAGCTTTGCATCAGTGTATTACTTGTTTCAGCTTTACATCAGTGTATTGCTTGTGTTTCATCTTTACATCAGCGTATTACTTGTTTCATCGTTACATCAGCGTATTACTTGTTTCAGCTTTACATCAGTGTGTTGCTTGTGTTTCAGCTTTACATCAGTGTATTGCTTGTGTTTCAGCTTTGCATCAGTGTATTACTTGTGTTTCAGCTTTACATCAGTGTATTACTTGTTTCAGCTTTGCATCAGTGTATTACTTGTTTCAGCTTTGCATCAGTGTATTACTTGTTTCAGCTTTGCATCAGTGTATTACTTGTTTCAGCTTTGCATCAGTATATTACTTGTGTTTCAGCTTTACATCAGTGTATTGCTTGTGTTTCATCGTTACATCAGCGTATTACTTGTTTCAGCTTTACATCAGTGTGTTGCTTGTGTTTCAGCTTTACATCAGTGTATTGCTTGTGTTTCAGCTTTGCATCAGTGTATTACTTGTGTTTCAGCTTTACATCAGTGTATTACTTGTTTCATCTTTACATCAGCGTATTACTTGTTTCATCTTTACATCAGCGTATTACTTGTTTCAGATTTACATCAGCGTATTGTTTCAGATTTACATCAGCGTATTACTTGTTTCAGCTTTACATCAGTGTGTTGCTTGTGTTTCAGCTTTACATCAGTGTATTGCTTGTGTTTCAGCTTTGCATCAGTGTATTACTTGTGTTTCAGCTTTACATCAGTGTATTACTTGTTTCAGCTTTGCATCAGTGTATTACTTGTTTCAGCTTTGCATCAGTGTATTACTTGTGTTTCAGCTTTGCATCAGTGTATCACTTGTTTCAGCTTTACATCAGCGTATTACTTGTTTCAGCTTTGCATCAGTGTATTACTTGTTTCAGCTTTGCATCAGTGTATTACTTGTTTCAGCTTTGCATCAGTATATTACTTGTGTTTCAGCTTTACATCAGTGTATTGCTTGTGTTTCATCGTTACATCAGCGTATTACTTGTTTCAGCTTTACATCAGTGTGTTGCTTGTGTTTCAGCTTTACATCAGTGTATTGCTTGTGTTTCAGCTTTGCATCAGTGTATTACTTGTGTTTCAGCTTTACATCAGTGTATTACTTGTTTCATCTTTACATCAGCGTATTACTTGTTTCATCTTTACATCAGCGTATTACTTGTTTCAGATTTACATCAGCGTATTGTTTCAGATTTACATCAGCGTATTACTTGTTTCATCTTTACATCAGCGTATTACTTGTTTCAGATTTACATCAGCGTATTGTTTCAGATTTACATCAGCGTATTACTTGTTTCAGATTGACATCAGCGTATTGCTTGTTTCAGATTTATATCAGCGTATTGCTTGTTTCAGATTTACATCAGCGTATCACTTGTTTCAGCTTTACATCAGTGTATCGCTTGTTTCATCTTTACATCAGTGTATCGCTTGTTTCAGCTTTACATCAGTGTATTGCTTGTTTCAGCTTTACATCAGTGTATTGCTTGTTTCAGCTTTACATCAGTGTATTGCTTGTGTTTCAGCTTTACATCAGTGTATTGCTTGTGGTTCAGCTTTACATCAGTGTATTACTTGTTTCAGCTTTACATCAGTGTATTACTTGTGTTTCAGCTTTACATCAGTGTGTTGCTTGTGTTTCAGCTTTACATCAGTGTATTGCTTGTGGTTCAGCTTTACATCAGTGTGTTGCTTGTGTTTCAGCTTTACATCAGCGTATTGCTTGTGTTTCAGTTTTACATCAGTGTATTACTTGTTTCAGCTTTACATCAGTGTATTGCTTGTGTTTCAGCTTTACATCAGTGTATTGCTTGTGTTTCAGCTTTACATCAGTGTATTACTTTTTTCATCTGTGAGGGTAGTTTCCCCTTTAAAAATCAAAGTGCTTTAAGTCGTCCTCATCAATGTGAGTCAAGTTAAGTGAAAGTCGACTTTTTTTTTTCCACAAAAGATTCTGGTGATTTCAGTCGGGTCATATCAGTGTGAAGTCTATTCATACTTTGGAGCACCAGTGTCTTTGCCTCACTTTAGAGAGCTTGTTTGTGATACTTGCAGATAGTCAACTGTCCTCATGTCATACATGACTTCATCTTCATCTCCCACACAAACATTTTTTGATTCCAGGAATGTTGATATTCCTGTAACCGGTGTTGGGACTTCTGCGGCGTCTGTCAGAATCAGTGGTGAGTTCACGATGACTTTAGTGACACTTTACATGCATGAATCATCCGAGAGGGACATCTAGTGTTTGTGCTACGTACTCATTAATTAAGAGCACTCTTGTGGTATAATTGGTCCACCGCTTACCGTCCCCACGGGGCTCAGAAACTGATGAAACACAAGAAGCAAAACATATTTAGAGATCAAAGGGAAGGGGAACAAGTCAGATGGTGAACGCTGAATGTTTTATGGCATGATGGCAGCTACAAACAGACTAATATAATAATTAGGTGAGTGTTTATAAAAATATATGAGGAAACTCAAGTGTGAAGAGGCCCATTTAGCATTTACTCTGACATGTCCTGACACGATCAGATCTGTGGTTTTCACCAAAGTTTCAATGTTTTTGGTAGGTGTCTCAAGCACCTGCTTAGCCAAAACGAAACAGGTGTCCTACATCCTGCGGCTTGTTGCTCACACAAACAGAGAGAGGCTGGATGCAAGACGAGCAGGCAGCTGAGCGTGAACATCTGCTTGTGGGAAAAGGGGGGACCTGCACCCACGGTTTCACAACTTAAGTTTCCCTTCTGTGGGTGAAGCAAAAAAAAACCAAAACAAACAAGTAAGATCACTCAAATCAAAGATTTAAGATTAAGACACTTTGTACTACCACCAACGCCAGGGCTAGCAGACTAGATGAAGCAAATGTCAAGTGATGAGGACTCTCTCCTGCGGTGGAGGATGATCTGTAACAGGAGTACAGGCTGAAAATGGGGAAATCCATTGGCAGAAGAAGTACTGTATATTTAGCTCTGTTCACGGGACTCAAAATATTGATTCAAGGAATAAGACTGTGAGATTTACCGGGCAAGCGGTTGGTTTTTTTGGACAAACGGGGGATTTTAATTTCAGCCGCTCGACAGACAGAAAAAGGGACCGAGGAAGGATTGGAGTTTGTGGAAGAAGAGCGTTTGCAGCACTGCCCACACACATCCTTTCTCACAAACCCCAAAGAGGATGTGATAGAAGTGAAAAATTAAAAAACACACAACTGATGAAAGGTTGAAAGTTGAAAATCAGAGGATAACATTCAGACTCGTTTCGTCTGCTTCCAGTCAGCTGCTCTTAAAAGTGTGTAGAGCGTCGGTAGACAGCTGGATGTTGCCACTGACTCACAGGTGTGCCAACCACGACTGTGTGTGTGTGTGTGTGTGTGTGTGTGTGTGTGTGGGTGTGGTCCCACCATGCCAGCTGTCCCTTTGACACAGATGTTGATTCATCTCTGCGCGTGTACCGCATCAGCTGATCGACCCAACGACGGTTTAAAAAATGAATATTGACCGTTAACGATCGTCCTCAGACCAGACCGCCTGCAATCACACCTGTGGCCGACGTGTCGCTTAAAGGAAACACCGGAGCCTCAGATTTGAACTACACTCAGAGGCGATTAGAGCGAGACGAGGAAAGACAAATCTATTTATTCTAAATGTCAACTACAGCCAGCGTGTTCCAGATCTGAGCCGTAACGAGTCTCAGGACCGGTATGACTGAAGTCAAACTATCTGAGCGACTAAAGTGAAAGTCCTCCAACAACGCGGCGCATTAAATCAAACGGCTTTCTGTTCATAGCGCATAGAAAGAGAGAGAAGCACAATTAAATAGATCATAGTTTAATGGTGAAGATGAACACACACACACACACACACACACACACACACACACACACACACACACACACACACACACACACTTCAAGTCCGTCATGTCAGTAGCTTTTCTCATTTACGGCACAATATGGCACTCTCCCACACACACCCTCACACACACTCGAGTTTATTTAATATTATCATCCACAAATGTATATTCTTTTGTCTCATAATTCTACGTCACTACTTAGTTAAATATGTACACAATGAAGGAGGAAGAGCCGAGTCGATTCTCCTTTCCTTACGAGCAAAGTTCACTTTTTCAATTCGAGGAAAACAAACAAACATTTTTTTCCGGGTTTCCATTTCCTGAATTTCCTTTTCGACAGGAATCAAGTTTCTTGGGACTGTGAGCTCCGCACCGCGTCTCTCACCGAGCCGTCGGCGGCTCCTCGTCTCCTTCCCTCCTGCTCCTCTAGAAGCGTCTACTTCTCTCCCGAGCTCCGTCCTTCCTCCTCAGTCCGGAGGAGGAGAAGCCGGAAGAATTTGGCACAAACCAGGAGGAGACGAGGGAGACGCTCTTACGGCAGTCCTGAGAAAAAGTTTGTATAGGTGTCCACTCGAGTCTTAACAGAGTGACATGGGGGCCAAGGGGGGTGGGGTCGGGGGGAAACACAGTTTTTGTCCCACCCTGTCGATCGTCTTACTCCCTCTGCGTCTCTTTCACCTCCCGAGCCTGGAGAAGAGAGGAGGGCCCCCCCAGCTGCTGAAGTCCTGGCCCTGGTCTCTAGGGGTGAGGGAGGTTCATGCGGTCCTCTATCAGAGTGTTGTCGGGGCCCTGCGCCTCCATGCACTGCTTCACGGTGGCCACGACTCCGGACAGGCGCCTGTCCAGGGCGGCGAGGTGCGGCTCGGCCAGCACGGGCCGGATGGGGTCGAACGCCAGCGCCTGTCGCATGTCTGAGCTCAGAGCTCCGCCCCTCAGCAGGTTCAGCCGGTTCCAGGTGGACACGCGGACCCTGACGGGGCGGAAGGAGAGACGGCGCGTTAGAAGAAGAGAAGATAAAAAGGTCAAAAGAGGTGCGATTGGATGGAGTACTCACATGCAGCACTGGTAGAGCGGGGCGAGGATACTTCGCTCATCCAGAGCCGCGTTCCCAAAGCTGCACACAGAAGAAAACATAAAATAAAATGACTAAATTAAAAAAAGTTAAGCAAGGCTTCTGGAGCCGGAGGCCCGTCTGCAGCGCGGTTAGGAGGATCCATCAAAATGCATTAGCCACACTGCACTGGCTCGGTAGAACACACACACACACACACACACACACACACACACACACACACACACACACTCTGCCGCCCAAACCGACCGTGGGTTCTGTGTTTCTGCAGCAGGTTTGCTGTCGTCTCATGAGCTCCTCTGAGGAGCCTTCAGCTTTTAAAGCAGGAGGACACCATCAGGTAAAAACACGTCAAGCGCCTTTAAGACGGACTTTGAGATCAGCCGAGGACGGACAACAGACGGAGAATAAAACCACACATGATTAAGTTATTAATAATGTAGCTATAGTCCTGAGAACCGTTGCTAACGGTAACGATGAATGGGTGTATGTTCACACGCTGAGGTCCAGCCTTCTTGTTGTTCAGCGATGCTGCAGTCATGTTGCGTTCTCAAACAACTGCTTTCCAGACGGTTGGGGAAACTGATGTTCAAATATGTTTCAATGTGTGATTATTATCATGCCAAGAAAAGAAAGGGCTTCTTTGATTATCTGCCAACTGTGATTCATTCTAGAAAAAAAAAAAAAATCTTTCCACATGAAGTGGAAAGAAATGTCCACAGTTCTTTTTGGGTTTTTTGAAGATAAGAACAAAGAGGGAATAACGACTCGACGTCTTCGCTTCATGGAAGCGGCTGTTCAACATGAGTCAGCGGTTTCGGTGCCGATAAATCAAGAGGTGGGGGGGCATGCGGGAAAACGTCAAAACAAAGTGCACCTTGAAAATGAAAATAAGAGTTCATGCAGAAGATGAACCACACTGTGGTTGTTCTGTTGTGTCGAGATGTGTGGAAAAAGTGCACGACTCCCCAGTGAGCCGACTGCTGCTCACCTTAAGACATTTTGTTGCTTTTTTTTTTTGCCGACTCATATGAAGTCACATAATGTACTGACTGCAGTATAACGACGACGACTGACATCTGGATCGGTTCCCTAAACGCATCACTTTCACTCTGCGGGTGAATTTAAGGAGAACTTCCAATGAATTTTATAACGATTTCTAATCTCATATTTCATGGAGGATGTGGCGGAAAATAACAATTTAAAGCTTTTCTCCGTTTATTGATCGTGAATTATTGTAACGAAATCAGCTCAACATGAATGATGCTCCGTCACCGTCCACATTTGGCTTGTTAGAACCCCCCCCCCCCCCCCCCCCGGTGAACACTCGCCTCTTTGCGTTGTCGAGCAGGATGAGCATGCTGGCGCCGCCGTCGTCCTGGAAGCTCTCGTAGTGATGCCGATCGGCGTTCCCGATGAGGTAATCGAAGATGGCCGTGTCGATGACGTCCAGCAGCCTCGGCCCGGCGTCGTACGGAGGCATCTTCTTCACCGCCTCGCAGTAGCTCTCGTCGTACTCCCACCTGGAGGATTTACACACACACACACACACACACACACACACACACACACACACACACACACACACACACACACACACACACACTCAATGGATTGTACAGTCTGTGTAACTACTGTAAGGGGAACTTTTCCTAGGAATAAGAACGTCAGCAGTTCCTAGAAAGAGGTGTGGCGGGGCATCAGGAGACCTGGGCCGAGTCCGATCAACACTTCCCGTCCCGGTATCATTTGTTCCGTTATCTGGACCCAGACGAGGACAAGAGAACATACCATAGTGTGCTTCGTTTGTGGTTCAACCGACTGGTTTGATTGGTGGAAAGTGACATAAAGGGGCTGGATTTAGACCATAAGAGTAAGAACGTAAGAACGAACACTTTGGATTTGTTATGAATCGCCATTGTTGAACTACGTCTCTTCTCTACAGCCACAGCATAACGGTGGTGCTTTTGCCACAACGGTCTCACAAACAGGATCCCTGACACCTGATACCTGACCTCAACAGTGTGTGTGTGTGTGTGTGTGTGTGTGTCTTGCATATTTTCGGGATCTGACATAATCCTAAATCTCTGCATTTTGAAATGCAACTGAACTTGATCAAGAGGAAAAAGGTCTGACGAAGTCAGCAGCTCGATTGCTGCTGAGCTCAGCGAGTTTGTTCATGTTCTGCTTCCTCTCAGCAGGTGACCTCGCTGTCCTCACCGACCAGAAGCTGAACCGGCGTTCAAGTCCAATTCTGTCAAAATCCACCCGTCAGTTATTCTGTAAAGTCAGCTTTTGCTCGGAGTGGGTGGGAATCGCCATGGATCGCGGCAAATCTGCAAAACAAACTCCTGTGAATTTTCCCCGCTGCGGCACTAAAGGATCACCTCATCTCACATCCTCTTTGATGTCCATATAACGCGCCGATGGTCCCGCTGCATCGGCACTCAGCCATTGTTCACAAAAAGCTGTGGGCAGCAGAGAGAATACCACCGCAGCTGATCAAACCCTAAGATAAGCGATCAAAGCACGCTGCGCCCTCACTCTTCAGTCGTCCTCCCACTTCAGGAAGCGCTTCTCAGAATAAAGGAGAGAGAGTCATTTTGCCCTTTAAGGTTAGGAAAGTACAGGTCAACTGTGGCCCTACAACACCACCACTGTGGAACGGCTGCTGACGCTCGGTTCCGTTTTCCCTTCCTTCTTAAACATCGGTAATTCAGTACAGTGGCCGGGGTCTCCTGACTGCGGGGGGGGGGGGGGACACCCACCTGGCCAGCTTCCCCTCTCTGTAGGTGCGTCCCCAGGGGTGACGGTGTTTCTGCAGCGGCCAGACGTCCGGCAGCCAAAGGGTCAACGAGCCCTCCATGACCTCTCCCTCGGCGCACGCCGGCTCGCTCTCCCGGCAGTAATAACACTTTCCGTAGAAACAGGTGTTGTTACCTGGAGAGAGAAGGAGGCGAAGCGTCAACGACACCGAGATGCAAAACACCGTGCTGCAAATATTTTTGCATCAAAACTATTTATACCGACAGCGATGGAAACCTGCGTCGCCTTTTCAATTAAAAAAAAAAAAAAAAAAAAAGGTTAAAAATAGATTTGTGCAGGCGGAGGAACCAACTAGCAGGATCCCGTTGACCCAGAGCAGTCCGAGGTGAACTGTGTACTTTAAAAGACTTTTATTGTGAAAGGGTAAGGGCAGACGTCTGGTGTGCGCTGCCTTTTGTCGAGGTTGAAAGGAGCAATAAAGTTTGCCGTCTTGGTGCGGACTAAGGAGAGTAGATAGAATAGTGAACGTTTGGAACAGAGATTCTCAACTGGTGGGTCGTGACCCAAAAGTGGGTCGCGGACCTTTGCCTGAATAAAAAAAAAATTAAAAAAGAAATCCTGTGCTTTTATTTTGAAGGGGATTTTTATTTTTTTATTCACGGTCCTTAACAGTATTTGCCGTTAATGCCTTGTAATGCTAATAGACACTCATTTCACAGTATAGAAGAACACCCAGAGATGCTTTTAAAGAGAGAGAGAGTGAGCGAGGAGACGAAAGTAAAGAGAGATTTTGGTAAAGTTTCTATTTCCTAAACTACATTTTAGTCTCCGTCTACTTTGATATGTTGGATGACACATACATTAACACTGAAGTGCGGAGGCGTAGCGTGAAGCCGAGTTCTTTGAAAGAAGCGAAGTCAACAGCATAATAAATAAAAGGTGAAAGAATTCAGATTGAGACGAAGCAAATCAGCTGCTGTGACCTATGACCCGAGCCTCAGAGGAAGTCCCGATCGCACCCTTTGTCATCGTCTTTAAAATGTCACTTATACCAAAATAAATCAAAGAGACATCACCCATACTGAAAGCACAACAGGGACAGACCTCCCCTCTGAAGGGGATCTAAGCAGCGTCTCACACGCATTACTCACACCTGAACCCACGAACAGGTGACGACTGAGCAGATGTTCAGCAGATGTGTTCATCTGTAACAAAATAGTGTCATGAAACACCCCTCGTCTTCCTAACGAGCTGCCGTTATAATATCTATATAATTCAAAACCTGGACGGATCCAAACTGACCCGTCTGACTTCTGCCTTATTAAACTCTTCTGTCTGGGACCTGATGACACATCGATGCCACCGCGGTGCTGCTGCTGGTGCTGGTGCTGGTGGGCGTCATTTTTTGCCCGGCGGCTGTAAACCACTAATGCAAAGGCTGCTATAGAGATGAGTCATGTTAAGTTCACTGATTGGCGGTAAGTGACAGCTTTGAACATAAAGCAACACACACACACACACACACACACACACACACACACACACACACACACACTATGTATTAGTTTACAACACATCTATGGATCCTTGCTTCATGCTAGCAAAATAAACATACAGGACTAAATACTATATGCCATCTGTGGTTTTAGTAGTGTGTCCAACAAGGTGTGTGTGACTTTACTGCCTTAACTGTCACACCATCACCTAACAGGATGAGGGTATATCCTGGTCTAGTGTGTCGATTGATGAAGAGATCAAAAGAAGGAGAAGAAGAAGACAGCGATGGTGGGAGAATAGGTGAACAACAAGAGTGTGAAAACAGAGATCAGAAGGAGAAAGAAAGTGGACAGATGAGTCAAAAGGAGAGATAAAGATCACCGGCGCTGTGAATCCTCTCTCTCTCTCGCTCACTAGAAAGCCCGTCTGAGCGGCGCCGAGGAAGACGGGGGGAGCGGACGATACTAACCCTGCATGAGGAAGGTGCCCAGCAGCTGGTCCGTGGCCACGGGTTTGACCTCCGTGCGCACGTTGACGTTTCTGCCGACCACTAGGGGCGCTCTCCTGAAGCCCAGGATCCTGCAGAGAGCACCGGAGCTTAGATCACAGAGCCCTTTCTCAAGACTCTTTTTATTGACTTTATCATCTTTGATTGTGTTTTATTATCGTTTCATCTGTTACCTTAGCTTTGACGTTAGCACTTTGTAAACACTGCTTTTTAAAGGTGCTCTATGAATAAAGTCATTATTATTATTATTATTATTATTATTAGGCTCCATTAGCAGATCGGCGAGGCTGATAATGACGTTCACACACCTGTCCAGGTGAAAAGCGGCCACCTCGGCGTTGTGCCGGTCATAGCCCGCGTACGGCTCGCCTTCAACCACGTAGTCTCTGCTATATCTACGGAACGGGGCGGGAAAACACACAGATAAGACGTCCGAGTCGCTCAAACGTGTGTGTGTGTGTGTGTGTGTGTGTGTGTGTGTGTGTGTGTGTGTGTAATCTCACTATTGTCTGACCTCTTGGGTTTGAAGACCACCTTCTGCCCCCCGTCCAGCACCAGCAGGGCTTTGAGCTGCGTGCCCTTGTAGCCCACGTCGGCCCGCTCTATCCGGGCGCTGCTCAGGGAGGTGAGCACGGCCGCCAGCTCGGGGGTCTCCTCGGGGTACACCTCTCTGGGGCCCACCCACTGGCTCGCTATCTCCCACGGGGACTGGAGGGTGTGCGTGAGGCGGGCCCCCCGCGACAGGGAAAGGCCGGCTTCCATCTGTCAAAGAGGCGGGACGGTAACGTGATTTTTTTTTAAAACCCCCAACCCCCAAATGACGGTACTTTTTGTAAAGGAGACTGAAAAATAATACCTTCCGAAACGCTCTGAGATCCCGCCGGCTGGCCGCGGAGCCCTCGCCTCCATCCAGCAGGAAGATCTTGGCCAGGCCCAGCAGGAGCAGCACGGCACACAGCACCACCATGCGCTGCTTGAGCTTCATCTCCACACCAAACCTGCCCTCGACCTCCTCCTCACCCGACGCTCTCTATGTGTGTGTGTGTGTGTGTGTGTGTGTGTGTGTGTATGTGTGTGTGTGATGCAGCGAATCCCCCTCACCCCTGATGCATGACCCCCCCCCTTGCAGCTCCACTCTTTCCCGGACCCCCTCCCTCCTCCCTCCTCCTCCCTCCCTCCCCCCCCCGCTGCCTTCAGACGAGCTCTTCTGAAGGACGAGCGCTGCCGTCCTCTGGTGCTACAATCAGAGTCAACCTGGAGAGGAGAGGAACAGAAGTGAAGAGAGGGCTTAGGAGGGAGGAGACAGACGAGGACTCAGAAAAAGGGAACACGAGCCGTCAATAACATGTGGCAGAGAAAAACTGATCGATTTGGGCTGGCTGGTTTTCCCCCCCTCAGGGGGGGGGCGATGACCCAGTACTGCAGCACGGCTGAAGCCCGTCCAGGACATGCAACTACATCGGGATGACTTGTACTTCGTGCACAAAGCAACACTTAAGTGTACTTTTGGCTGTCAACTTAAACAAGGGTGCCACATATGCAGCATTCAAAACCTCCCCGTTTCAGCTCCCTCTCCAACACTGGATTTGGGGGGGGGGGGGGTGGATTATGAGAGCAGACTGATGGACAGGTAGTCCTGCTGTGGTGCAGAGAGAGAGAGAGAGAGAGAGAGAGAGAGAGAGAGAGACAGAGAGAGAGAGAGAGAGAGAGAGAGAGAGAGAGAGAGAGAGAGAGTCATGTGAGGTGACAGCCTAACCTTGCATAAGATGAATTGGGCCGAACCAGCAGTGATGTTCCTTCTTAATTACGAAAAAAAAAAAAAGAGCGCCATGTTGACTTCACCTGGCTGCTACAGCAACAGAAAGGAGGAGGAGGCGCTTAACTGTTAACATGTCAGCAGTCAAATTAATACAACTGCCACGTTCAACTGGCAGTTAACAGACGTTCGTTAACAGACGTTAGCAGCCAACGGACGCGGAGTAACGTTTTTGTTTTTTTTAAAAAAAACGGTGACAAAACGACAGCAAAACTAGCTATTTAAAAAGGATAAAATATTATAAAATGACGGTTAACAGCTCATGGCCACGCAGGCAAACCGCTTCATTCACACAATCGGTCTTTCATGATGCTACTGCCTTTTTTTTTAAACCAACGGCTACATTGCCCGTTAAATCAGGTCACCATAAACAACGATATATAAGTCACACCTATCGCTACAGTGCTTGCTAGCTGCTTATTAGCAAACCGCTGCACACCTTTGCTGTGTCGGTTAGCTTTACGCTGCCTGCTAGCTGCTGAACGTCGTCGGTAGTTTTTACTGGCTGCAGACCAAAGCGGACTTACCTTATATCCATACGCCGATCACCGGAGACACAAAGTAGCCCCCCCCCATAGCGTCTGTAAAGTCCTGCGATATTGAAGTTAACAATAATAAATTGTCCTGCTGATTTTTTGAATCATTTTTTTTTCTCTTTCCCCCCCCCTGGTAGCTCCCTCTCCTCCGCCCTTTTCGTTCGATTCCTTCTCTGCCGTCCGAGTCCACTTCCGAAACACTTCCTCCTTCCTGTAGGAGCGCCGGGCGGCCACCAGGTGGCGGTAGTGCGCCACGTCAGTCCATACACGGCTGGAGATGGATGCGAGAATTACTAATGCAGTTACAGCAGCGGTTCCCTTTTTGTTTTTGTTTTTTTACAAAACTCTTCATAGTTCAACAAATATTTAATAAAAAAAAATCCGTGTAATGTAAATAAATAAATAAAATAAATTACAAGAATATGTTGTTATTTTATTAGACATATAATATATTATATGTCTAATATTTTCTTGTATAATTCTTTCACATAATAGAAGTGTAAAGAAATGGGTGAAATTATTCCAAGTTCCCCGGATAAATTCTCTGAATGAGTTCCAATACCGATATAACTGAACTATTTAGGACGCCAGAAAAAGATTTGGGCCCAATCCCAACGTCCTCCCTAAGGCCTTAAACCCTGAATCCTCAGGGACTTAACTGACGTCACCTTTGAGTGCGAGAGGCTAGAAAGGGTTGTAAATACCACTGAGACTTGATGAGCAACATATCTACAACCGAGTGCATTTATGACATACTTCTTACTCCCCGTTCTGAACGTCTTCCACCCCTCCACTTTAAACCGTGTTTAACGTCACATTGCTATGAATTCTGGGTTATTTCCCCTGCAGAAATGTGCACTCTCAGAACGTGTTCCTAAAGGGCTCTAAATGTCTGCGAGAGAGCTCTCAATCACTGGACCATATGAAAGTGGGACAGTCCTAAACCCTCACGGACTTTGTGGGAATGCGCCTCAAAGTCTGAGTGTGTGTGGATTGGGAAATGCAGTGTGCCCAAAAAAAACACCAGGATGTACTGCATCCGACTGCATGTTTGCAGTATGCAAGCCAGCGTGCATTTCTGGCTATTCTGACCCACAATGCTTTGCACAGCAGATCTATGAGCAAGAGGGGTCAAAGTTTAAAGTGCCACGTTATGAGGAAGTATGTCTACATTTAATGCACACTACGACGCGTACTTTGTAAAGGCAGCTGTACTACTGCTGGGTACCTTTACCTTCTACAATATATATAATAAAATATCAGTAGATTAGTATGTTTCTATTATTGTCAAAGTCTGTAAAGTAACTAAAGTAACTAAAGTTGTTATAGAAATGTAGTGGAGTAAAAAGTACAAGATTTCCCTCTGAGATGTAGTGGAGTATAAAGTAGCAGAACATGGAAATACTCAAGTAAAAGTACCTTAAATTCTACTTAAGTAAAGTACTTGAGTAAATGTACTTAGTTACATTGCCCCACTGTTACTGACTCCTATTATATAATAATAAAAAGCAAACCTCTGCATTGTGATGTTATTGTAACTGCAGCAGTGAGGCTTCATCAAGATAAATAGAAGTTAATGTAAGTTTTTTTTTAGGGAGGTATTTGGTTAGCTGATTCAAGAATCTACATTTTTGGGGAATATTCTGTGAATATTGTTTTAAACAAATGAAGCTGACTCTGCAGGATGAATCCCTTCAGGACACTGACGGTTACAGTTACTCAGTCAAAAATAAAATATGAGATGGAACCGATTGTCAGTATTTGAATAGTCTTCAACCGTGATACACCACACACACTCACGTCTACCCCCCCCCCCCCCCCCCCCATCCCAGATAAACAGTTAGTCAGTCACACACACACACACACACACACACACACACACTCTCCAACAGAACAATGAGCAGGAGACCGACGTGTGGAGTAAAAAAGGGCAGAGTGTTTATTGGTTCTCAGTCTTCACACCAGGCAGCGCATCACTCAGCTATGAGGTCACAGCGCTGGCCACACACACACACACACACACACACACACACACACACACACACACACACACACACACACACACACACACACACACACACACACACACACACACACACACACACACGCTGTCGTCCTCAGTAAACTGTGAATGATGCTCGTCCAGATTCACATTGATTTTTCACAAAAATCAGAAGACAAAAAAAAAAAAAAAAAACGTGCTGAAAACTTCTCCTCTGGTTGAATCCGTCACCTCAACTGTTACACAATTATTTCATGACCATAATAATAAAAAAAGAAAAAGAACGACATCAGAAGGCAGCTTCACTCAGTTCATACGGGGAGAGTTGTGCATCGGTAGACAGTCGGTCAATTT